>NC_056729.1:309297568-309470068 GCF_019279795.1 Protopterus annectens
ACTCACATATCACAGTTTTATCCTTCTGCTCTGAACTGCATCTGATGGAATAAACAATCAGCTAGCTTTCTTTAAGAGATGCCATTCTGTATGAAGCCTTAAATTTAATGAAACATTGTATAATAAATTTGATGGCAATTCAAGATGTGCTGTTCTGCAACACTGCCTAGCAAAATATATAAAGAGATTTCATATATAAGTGAGCAGAATGCTGTTATGAATACAGAATTCTGAATTAATTATTATGCAAACCTCAGCTATTAAAGTTTTTTCAGAGGCTCACCAGACTTGAATACAAGAGCAGTACAACTCATTATCAGCAGGTATTTCACTATAGGTAGTAGAACAATGTTTATGGCCTAGAGTTGGATGTCTGAAATGTTCTGGTTAATGCACATGCTTTCACTGCCTTTATACAACTAAAAGTGTTTTCCAGTGTGAGAAAAATCAATGCTTGTTCTATTTCTGATAGAAAGGATGTAAAGGACAACAGTAGTACTGACTAAATCAATATTCCCTTACCACTTGGTGCTGCTCTGAGCTCATACTTTAGAAAAAGGGGTTGAGATGCAGTGTCAAGGCATGAGGAAGCATGAACCACTGAACTCACCATGCGCAAGCAACAAAGTAGAATATGTCAGCAATTACAAGCAGAAGCAGATCATACTGAATGGGCGTGATTAATTATGTGAAACATAAAACCTCTGACACCAAGGATCTATAGTGCAGATGGCAGATCTAAATACATTTTATAGCAGTGATTACAGTAAGGAAACAGTCAAAGGATACTGAAACTTAAGTAACACCAACGTGTGATTTTTCTCCTGTGATGCCTTGTGACATGATGAAACTACACAATTGCCACTTGTGTTCCCTTGCAGTGTCATGCATGGGGGAAAAGTGTTATACCTGCATGCACATCTAAGATAACATTTCTGACCAACACAACAACCAAAAATAGGAGCAACATGGTTTCTTACATTAGAATAGCTACAATGTGAATCTCAGGAGGAAGTCCCGCTGTGGTTGTTTTATATGCAATTGGCAGTGACATTGTTTTTCTTGAAGCAGATGTATACCAAATATGCCATGAGACATATCAGAACTTTCTATGCCTTCAACAAATGCAGGCAAGACACTAGTCCTTCTTCAAGAATGATGCCTTGGTACAAAGAAAATTCAATAATGGGTTAAATATGTCATTATGGGGAGATCCAGAGTTGTTAGCATGGAATGAAATGCTAGTCACACTTGCATTACAAAGGAAGGCCTGTAACTAATTTACAAGCTTCAACATAAAGTCTTTGCTGCCTCTATATGTCTCTATAGGTCTTTTATAAGTGGAGTCCAACTAATGGACATTACAATGTAGAAGACATATCTAAACCAAAAGTGGATCGTATTCAGGTGACTCTTCTGAATACCAGAAGTGTTAACAACAAAATGTCCACTCTTGAGGCTCTTCTACATTTGAAACACATCCATATTTGTGTAATTGCTGAGGCTTGGCTTAAATGTAAAGGAAGTACTTCCATATCTGGGTTTTTCACCTACCATGCCTTAAAGCCTGTTGCAACAATATTTGTGTCTCCATATTTCTCATTGACCATATCACCTCTAAATAGATGACCAGAAATCCTAAAACTAAACGTATAGAACTCCAGATCACACTAAACCTACTACAGGACATCCTTCATGAAACCTGATGACTATCTAACATCCATAAATGTGCTTGATGAGCTCCCTATTAACAAAAATTCCTCTATATTAGGTGACGTTAACTACCCTTCAATAGACTGGAGCACATATACTCCCAATGTAGGGTATATTCAGAAATCCTTAGATGTAGTACATCAACATTCACTAGAACAGATACCTAACAAACTGACTAGAAATCATAACATTCTTGATCTGGTCATTTCAAATGTAGCCACTTCATGCACTATTTCCCTGGACACTCCTTCACTAGTTAAGTCAGATTATAATCCTGTAACCTTAACCTTAAAAATATCCAAAGCCTCTGCATCAGATATCTCAGAATTCAGGAATTTCAACTGTACTAAGCTCATCCAATTTTATGAAGAAACTTCAGAATTCGGTCATTGCAGCAATATCTCTGATCTGTATACAGCAAGAAGTAGATTCATGAAGAAGTTCTAGACCATTTATATAAATATATTGAGCTGGTTGTCCAAACAGAAAAAAATAGTATCAGAAATGTAATAAAAGACCCACATTGTGATCATCCAACACAAATAAACTTTACAGTAAAAGAAAAGAAAGACAGAAATTTTACAGATGAGCTATAATAATACCCATTTATGGACCAGAAGATTGTGGGTTCTGTTCTTAATCTAGCTGATTGGATTGCTAGCACTACAGTGCAGCATTAGGAATAAATTGCACTCCTCCTGAGTGGGTTATCCTTCAGATAACATGTTAAATCAAGGTCCCATCTGCTTGAGTTTGTGGAATCTCAGATGGATTCAAAACATCTCATGGCAACTACCAAAATGAGGAAGGGGAAGTACCCTGATGCCTAGCCCAAATTTATCTTCATAACAGAACTATAGGCCACAAGCCCAGTGTGACTAAACTAGTCAATAAAGGATAAATAAATTAAGTGACTTGCCCAAAGTCACACAATAGACAAATGAGGGGTAAGAGAATCAGCAGAGACTAAGGATAGCAACTGTGGCTAAGGAATAACACCCAACATTGCCCTGTACTTATTCAAATTGGTCCTTCCCATCTGGACCTAATAGCCTTTGGCAATGTACTAGCAGACAAAGTTAGTGCAAATTTTACCCCAGAGGCTTTTATCCAAAGTCAAAATGTCAAAACTTTAATGTGTTTTAACCTTTTGATGTGGTATTTTTCAAATAAAATAAAGAGTGGGGATTTTAAGATGTATTGGTGCTGATCAGTGGTAGATGGTTGTTCAGCCCTAGCAGGGCATATTTTTAACATTTTGATTTGTGGTCTTAGGTATATGTACCGTCGTTTGCTCTTTTCTTTTCAGTTTTGGCAAATTCAAAATATCCTTGAATCCCCTAATCTCAATGGAAAATGTTTAAATTTAGCGTAGCTAGTTACCAAGAGGATATCATCTGGATCTAAAGAGGTCATTCTTCCCATACATTCAGCACTGAAAATACCAATTTTAGAGTGCAATGCCTGTACATGATTACCTTTCTATATATAGCAAACAACTTGACAGACTCTACAGTTGTCTAAGCAGATTATAGGTGTAAATATCCTCAGCTATCAAGAGAGGCTGGAAGAACTGTCCCTTTAACCACTATCTTATAGACTCTTGAGGAATGATCTATGGCTTATTCTCCTGTAATTAGTCACCCACTTATCTTGGATCCCTTGGATCTCCACAAGTGCAATAACTTGACTAATACCAGATCCAATGACCTAGATCTATATCAGCAGTTAAATAATATGTGATGGAGAGATGTCTCATGATACAGTGCCTGCCCTACCTATCGAATAGACTGCCCCTTTCAGTTATGCAGTGTGAAACACTAACACCCCCTCATATGGAACCTAGATGATTGGATGGGTATTAACAAATTCACTCTGGGTTTAGCTGGCTTGGCTACCCAAGACAAAAGAGTTAGAGTGAGGGCGGTAATGCATAAATGGACATGAGACACAATTGTCTCATAATTCCTATGATTCCATTATTCTAATTTGTCCTTAATGTTTTTCCTCAGTTGTAGGAAATGCAAAATGACTGAGGTAATAAACGTCTCATATTAGCATCCCTTCTCATGATTTTCCAGAATTTCTTGACTATGGATGTTGTTTCTTTAACTAAGATAATATATTATGCCACAAAATAAGAAACACATGAAATATTATTCCATGTATTATCAGCAGATGCAAATTTACCCCACCATCCCAACATTGCTGACTATTTTATTGTGAAAATGTATTTCATGTCCATCATAGTCACATTATTATAAGTATATCTGTTTCTCTGTTACAGTCACTGCCAGAAGAATATAAATAAATAAATGACATTTTCCCTATGTAGAAAATCCAGCTAGAGTTGCAAGTTTATGTTGCTGATATGGAAGAGATAACCATAAATTTGTAGGGTGTTGTTTGGATTCATAAAGAAGAGAACTGGTAGATGTTGGTTTTCTACACAATTTAATGACTCCATATTGGATATAGACATATTTTTATGCCTGATCTAAATAATCTCTTCACATCACTGTCTAAAATGCGAAGGACTACGTCAAAGTGTATAATTATTTTTGTCATGTAAAAACAGTAAAACTAATTAGGGGTCTTTTTTTGCAAACAATGAATTATTACTTGCATAACAAAAATATTTGATTGTATTGTTTTCATAATATCATGATATAGAAATTGATTAGGAATGTGATGGTCTGTACTTTTTCTTCCTTTCTTAATTCAGTTTCCAACACATTTTCAAGCTGTCTTTAAGCTTTGTAAAATCTGTAACAGAAACTGTACTGTAAAACTGTATTTATAAGATGCCATAACTGTGACAGGAAAAATACATCCACTCTTTTTTTGTAGTATAGATAAAAATATATATGGAACATGTACAATTATTTGCCCATAGTGCTGTGATAAACACCAGGCGGTAGCAGTAACAACAAAATGCAAAATCTGTGTACCCTTCAAGCTACTCTTTGTGTGTGTGTGTGTGTGTGTGTGTGTGTGTGTGTGTGCACGTGCATGCATGTGTGCATGTGTGTGTGTATGAAAAATGAGTTAACTCCAGTTCTCGTGGGAATGTTTTCAGCTGGATCAGTTGCATTAGTCTTGTCCTGTTGACGATTATCGGTAAATCACCATCTTTGTAACTTGCTATTCTGTAGTCTATCTTAATAATCATCTAGTAACTCAACTCAGTTAAGGGTTAGTGTGATGGCGTGATGTATTGCCAGCTATGCCAGGATAAGTAGGGCAGGGGATGTATAACATATGCCAGCACAGCTAGCTGGATTTTTGTAAAGAATTATTATAATTTGTATATCAAACTAATTTGTACAGATAAAGCATAAAATGGAGCAGAATAAAACGATGACCAGCAGTTATAAAAGTAAAATGACTTTAATGGAATCCAAACATAAGCACTTTCACAGTAACAAAGACCACTTTTTCAGATGATACTATTAGTCAAAAACCTTCATTCCTTAAATACAGTGCTTAACATTCTGATGCACTACCTTCCTGATTGCTTGTTATACATTTAAAGAAACACCATCATAGCTAATGCAAAAACAGCTAGTACTAAATACATTTACTAAAGCTAGTTGCATTCAAGGCTGTATAATAAAATATCTATAACCACATTACCTATTTAGTATATGTATCTATACAATATGCAAATTGCATATAAACAACCTATAAAAAACAGAAATAAAAATGTTTGTACAAAATATGTTACCCTGCTACCCCACCAGTATATACACATTGTTTAACATCCTATTAAAGCTATGTTATCTACGCAGAGGTCTAGCTTTCAGTATGGGTTTGATGGGGACTTTGTCATTCAAACCACTGCCACTATCAGCTCATAATTTAAAAAACCAGCGAGTTTCATTTGTCTCTGTCATATTTTTATCATATCCACAGCTCCCATCCAATCTAGTTTTTACCATAACTAGGAATTGAAATTTATGTGTATCCCCTTTTTGAATGACATGTTTAGCTAAGGCATTAGTGGTGGTTCTGATATTCATATTATTTATATATATATATATATATATATATATATATATATATATATATATATATATATATATATATATATATATATATATAGAGATATATATATATATATATATATATATGTTCCCTTATCCTATCATGTCTCTGATTAGTATTGCCCACCTAGAATGAGCCACAGCTTATGCAAGTGGCCTAAATAGACCACATTTGTAGTGTCACACATAGCTACAATATTAAATGTAAATATCCTATCAAAATCTGGATAACAGAACTGTCCTATTGGAATGACTATGTGGGCAAACAAAGTATAGGTTGTCCTGCCTCATGAAGGAAAACTATATCAACTCGCCGTACAAATGCAAACCCTGGTTTAGTCTGGCTAGGGCACTGTCCAGTGTGAATAGTACCCCATGCACTGGGGAACAATGTCATCACCATTTTGATGACCTCCAATGAAGGAAACTGGATACCCTTGATTGTTGGATCAGAGAGTGTCATTCAGGGAGAACCTCAGAGATGTGTACATATGAATTTCATTTAGTACTTGTAGATATTCAAGCCGAATATGGTATAAACTGGTATTCATAATGCTTTTTTTCTTTTTCCTCTTTCCATATCTGCAGAAGACAGGGCCTCGAATGTGAGGTCCCACGCCAGGTGACAGGTCAGGATACAAGAAGCACATGGTATATAAGCATAATTACATAAAGCACTGTTATTGCAGCCTTAACAGTTAAAAGACAGATTAGCTGTTATATCATACAGTTGTATGAACTTGGGAATGCATATCTGAACTATAAAAACAAGTATGCATGCAATCCTCTGTAGAATAGCTTTCAACTGTACTTATTTCTGCTGAATACCCAGATTTATGAATCACTGTTATTGGTCTGCTCATTGTAAGATTTATGGTTGTCTGGCAAGTAATTGATATTGAAGTCAATACATAATGAGTGTAAAAATGTATGTTAACACAAATCCTGTTCAATTATCCAAGTGTGTAAGAACAATATTTGAAATATGTCCCTAGTTATGGGTCATTGTACACCTATTATTTTATGATATGTCAAGATATCCTGCTCTAAAAGGTGGGGAAGTATGGTCTGTAACACAAAGCAACAGTTGCACTTTCTCAGGTAACAGTGAACATGAATCTATAAAGTGTAAAAGGAAAGAGTGCTTGCATTATGTTGTATTCAAATAGAAAAGTACAGTATTACAGTAGTCACAGCTTGTGGGTTCTAAAACCAAACTCCGTAAATATAAAACTTAGCTGATTGCAATGCTGTTTTAGCTTGTCATCACTAAAAAATGCAGTACTGTTACGTAATCTTCATTATAGCATTTGAAGTGCAGAACTCTATACCTGTGGCTTGAATGGCCTGCTGTCAAGTATAATTACTGTGCATGGAACATGCATATGTGCAAATTATGCAACCACGAATGATTGCTGGATGTGATATGATCTGTACTATAGTGTGTATGTGTTAGGAAGAGGTTAGTATTCCAAGTAATAAAGGAGCTTTTTAGCAGCTGGTATTGTTAAAAGAAAAATATAACAGAATAAAATAAATTAAATTCAGAAAGCTTTGTATATTATCTTTGAAGTTACTAATGTTCTCATTTTTTTCTCTCACGCCACCCCTTCTCTTCTTTTTTTTCAATGGCTTTCTTATTTTGCATTATTATTATTATTATTATTATTATTATTATTATTATTATTATTATTATTATTATTATTATTTTTATATATTCATATTTCTTATCTTTACATTACTTTTATTATCATTTAGGTTTTGTTTACTATATATAATTTTATATTATGTTTTTGTTAAATACTTTTTTATTTTGATTATTTATCATTGTGTTCATAATTATATTATTTAAAAATTTTTATAATTTATTATTGTTTCTTTTTTATTTTACTTTGTTCATTTATTTTAGTTTATGTTTTATTTCATTTTTTATTTAAATTTTATTTATGTTATTACTACATCACAGCAGGGAAGAACTGCGGTGGTGGTGCTGTGGTAGTACTGTCGCCTGACAGTAAGACGTTGTTCTGTTCGATTCTCAGATAGAGCGTCTTCTGTCTGGAGACATGCATGAATGGGCGTACCTTCGATGAAGGTTGTGCATCAGAGCTGGCAACTCGGCACGTAAAAATCTACTACCAATCATTAGCGGGCAGGAGTTCTGCTGTGGTGACCCCTAACCGGGAAAAGACGAAAGACACAACAACAACAACAACAACAACAACAACTACAGCTTAGCTACAGTCAGCAATTCTCACATGCAAGAGCATAAGAAAGAATGTTTATGCAAATCACATGAAATAGCAATAGCATAATGGTAGAGCACAAAGAAGAGGCATTCACAGTTCGAGTCCCACCACTCCCTTTTGTATTTAATTTTTAAATCAGTATATGGAATAATACCCAACATATATGTTTAAACATAACTAAAAAGCAGTGAAATGGCCAATGTATCAGTGAATAAAATAAATATTTTAAAGGATCCCAATATAAAATTGGCTGCAGTTAAGCAGCGCTTCACCCAGCTCAATGTAGTTGCCCCTAGCTAACTCGTGCTTTACCCAGCGCAATGTAGTTGCCCATAGCTAACTCGTGCTTTACCCAGTGCAAAATAGCTACCCAAAGCTTAATAGTGCTTTACCCAGCGCAATTGGTTTGCACGGCGCTGCGCTACGGTTAAACCCCGGAAATCGGGATTAAAAAAAGTTATTTTATTTTTAATTTGCTTCACTTCCCATTGCCAATGGCCATATTTTTGGCCATTGACATAATTCCTCCTGTGAATGCATGCTTTTTTTTACAGCTGACACGGCTCCATTTTGCTATTTGCAGAACCATACTCGGTTATCAACAGAGTACATTTCTGCAGATAACACTACTCCTACTCAGACTGGTTCGGGTTTCCTGGATCACAAATTTACCTCATTTGCATGGCTTTCGCCTGCACTTGAGGTAATTTGCATATCCCAGCCCTGTCCTTGTAGGACTAGTTTAGAAAGCTCAGCTGCACGCCCCTGATGACTGTTCCTGGATCGCTCGGCGGACATGTTGGCTTGCTGGAGTCTTACTCTATTCTTAGACTCCGTGCAAGCCTTCATGAATCTGGCCCAGTGTGATACAAGTGTTTACCACAATATGCTGCATTTATTCACTGCTAAAATAACATTATGTTTGGAAGCATGCATACAACTTGCATCTCGCAACCTTCTAAATCTTTCTTCGTAAGTTTGCTCATTCAGTAGTTGATCCACATTACAGTGGAAAAAACAGACACAACATAATACCATTAAGAACACCAATCCTGAACAAATGCAGTTGCTACTTCTTGCAAGCAGTGCCTGTAAGTAATACTTACACATCTGCGGACTACCATCAGTCCTACATTCCTCAGTTCAATGGTCAAGGGTATCCCTCTTCCTCATACTGATTGGTAGTGATTCCTACACAGTTCGCCAGTGCAGGGGATGCTGCTAACACTGGACAAATCCAGGGCCAAACTATTCCATGCATCTGATTTGTAAACCAATCCATGATAGTGCTCCTGCAACAGCTGGGGATCATAATCATTCACTAGGAGTCCAGCAAACACTTTGGACTCCTGCACACCCCATTTTTGAAGCTGAAATCTCAAAACCTCTCCCTGAACACCAGTCATGTCTAATGCAGATGAAAACCAATTTATAATGACTTTTTCTACCTATTCCAGTTATAGGAATGCGCACTGTTGGATTTTGCAACATTTGAAAATTGTGCACAATGTTTAGCATAGTGTAAACACAGGCAACATGTTTGCACAATGGGAACCAATAAGGAGAAGTTAAACAATACAGATATTATCATTTAAGTACATAACTGACAATATTAGTGTGTCATACATCATGAAAATAATTTTGATATAAGAAATAGTAGGTCAACTGCTATAATTGAGGGTGACTATAATGTGAAGTGTGACACCACTGAAAAAAGGCAGCTGTCTGCTGAATTAGAACACTGGAAATTATCCATGGTAATCCTGCACTCGCAGCTGTTGCCAGTAGAAGGATGAAAGTATGCGTGTATGTTTAATTACATTGCTAAGTAATGCAAGGTCACATTAGTAATATGCAAAGTTGCAATCCTTATATTAGAACTCAGGACCATGTGAACTTCAGACCAGCACTTAACATCTGCAGCCACAGGAGAAGTTACATGAAAATCGACTATATTAACATTTATCTTGTGATTCTCACTGTTATACACAGAGCAATGATGCTTAGTGATTTTGCCGTATGCAGAGTAAGACTAACAAAATGCATCTCAGGTCTATTTTTAGATGTCTGGGTCCTGTCAGCTGCCTGGGTGGTCCACTTCTGCTGTTTGTGCACTGCAGCTGTGTGTGCAAACCAGCTGCAACTAGCTGAAGCCATTTGTGCTACACACAGCAACGTGCAAACAATGTATTCAAATATTGAGATAAAAACAAGTGATAATAGGCAGAAAAAATCAATGTGTTATGTATTATGTACACAGTACAGTATCTTACTACACAGGAAAAATGCTTACATAGAATGGATATAAAAAGTGACCACACCCCTGTGAGAATACCAGGTCTTTGTGATATAAAAAAATGAGACCACAATAAATCATTTCAAAACTTTTCAATCCATTAATGTGATCTGTAAGCTGTACAATTCAATTGAAAAACAAACAAATCTTTAGGGGAAAAAATATAAAAAATAAAAAAAACTTACAATAAGCTGCTTGCATAAGAGTGCACACCCTTAAACTAATACTTTGTTGAAACACCTTTTGATTTAATTACAGCATTCAGTCTTCTTGAGTACACAACTGCCATCAATTAAAGAGACTCTGATTAACCCCAAATAAAGTTCAGCTGTCCTAGTAGGAATTTCCTGACATTTATTCAGTTGCCTGCTACACAAAATCCATGGTTCGCAGAGACCTTACAAAGCATCAAAGAGATCTCATTGTTGAAAGATATCAGTTAGGAGAAGGGTACAAAAAATTTACACAGCATTGGATATACCATGGAACACAGTGAAGACAGTCATCAAAAAGTGGAGAAAATATGGGACAACAATGACGTTGCAAAGAACTGGATGTCCCTCCAAAATTGATGAAAAGACAAGATGAAAACTGGTCGGGAAGGCTGCCAACAGACCTACAACAACAATGAAGGAGCTGCAGGAATTTCTGGCAAGTACTGGTTGTGTACTACATATGACAACAATCTCCCATATTCTCTGTATGTCTGGACTATGAGGTAGGGTTGCAAGACAGAAGCCTTTTCTTACACAGAAAAATATCCAGGCCCGGCTAAAATTTGCATACATCATGTCTCCCAAAAGCATGTGGGAAAATGTCTTATGGTCTGATGCGACCAAAGTTGAACTTTTTGGTCACAATTCCAAAAGGTATGTGTAGCACAAAAACAACACTTCCCATCACCAAAGGAACACCATCCCCACAGTAAAACATGGTGATGGCAGTATCATGCGTTGGGGTTGCTTTTCTTCAGCTGGAACTGGGGCTTTAGTCAAGGTGGAGGGAATTATGAACAATTCCAAATACCAGTCACTTTTGGCCTAAAACCTTCAGGCGTCTGCTAGAAAGCTGAAGATAAAGTGAAATTTCACCTTTCAACATGACAAAGACCCCAAGCATACATCCAAATCAACAAAATAATGGCTTCACCAGAAGAAAATTTAAGTTTTCTGAAATGGACCAGCCAGAGCCCAGACCCAAACCAATAGAAAATCTGCGGGGTGACCTGAAGAGGGCTGTGCACAAGAGATGCCCTTACAATCTGACAGATTTAGAACACTTTTGCAAGGAAGAGTGGGCAAATATTGCCAAGTCAAGATGTGCCATGCTGATAGACTCCTACCCAAGAAGACTGAATGTTGTAATTAAATCAAAAGGTGCTTCAACAAAGTATTAGTTTAAGGGTGCGCACACTTATGCAACCAGCTTATTGCATGTTTTTTATTTTTTATATTTTTCCCCTAACAGATTTGTTTGTTTTTCAATCGGACTGTACAGGTTATAGGTCACATTAAAGGTGGGAAAGGTTTTGAAATGATTTATTGTGGTCTCATTTTTTTATATCACAAAAAACTGGCATTTTAACAGGGGTGTGTACACTTTTTATATCCACTGTAATTTGACAATCCAATTCAACATCCAGTGCACATGCAGAACACAGGATGGGTGCCTTAACCATGTGTTATACCCATATACCTCTGTAGCAAGCATCAACAGTCAGCACACAATCAAATTAAAAATAATGTACAGTCATAATAAATATTGCATGTTACCTGTACTTTTGGTGAAATGTTTCACTTTTAAAATACTGCACTTACTGATTACACACCCCATTATGATTTTTTTCTTGCAAATATACATTACTGTTGTACATGTCTGTGTTCACTGGTCATTCATCAGTTACCTGCCCAGTACTCCATGACATACAGTCTGTACACCATTCTATATCACTGCATTTACAATGTCAAAGGATATTAACTGTTAATAATATGATATGCGGCTGCCAACTAAGGAAAGACAGGTTAGATGTCACAGACAGGCATTGACTGTTCTTTTGGAGGTGGGGGAGGAAAGGTGTATGTCTGCTATGGCACTAGCAAGACTGTGTTTGTCTCATTACTCTGCATGTCTGGCATCAATTTAGTTATGGTCGAGAACTTTATCTGTAATGTTTCCCTAGTACAAATATAAAGTAATGCTGGAGGATGGTTTTAGGCTCCTTGCTAGTGAGACTGTGTGCTATAGCTTGTCTCATAGCCAATGCAAGGACATACCGAGCATGGCTATGTCTACCTACAACCACACCTGCTGCTTGTTCTTCCTGTGAGCCATCATTGGCCTGTGTCTATGGGGACCTTGGCATTATCAGTAGCATATGTTCCCCATCCCCTTGATGATCCTGCTGCAGCTTTTTCCACTATATTAACTTGGGGAGCATAGCACATACTATGTGCATTGATGGGCATGTCAGTGAACTGTAATGGTGTCCTTGGGAAGAGGTATGCAGGCACTGGCACAGTGAGTGCAGTAGCTGAAAAACATGCTCTGTGGTATTACAAGTTGGACTGTGTGTCTCATTAAGGTGTTCCTGTATGTGTGTGTGTGTGTGTGTGTGTGTGTGTGTGTGTGTGTGTGTGTGTGTGTGTGTGTGTGTGTGTGTGTGTGTGTGTGTGTGCATATGTGTGCATATGTGTGTGTGTGTGTGTGTGTGTGTGTGTGTGTGTGTGTGTGTGTGTGTGTGTGTGTGTGTGTGTGTGTGTGTGTGTGTGTGTGTGTGTGTGTGTGTGTGTGTGTGTGTGTGTGTGTGTGTGTGTGTGTGTGTGTGTGTGTGTGTGTGTGTGTGTGTGTGTGTGTGTGTGTGTGTGTGTGTGCATCAACGATGGGTTTTCAGACATGACTCCAGTGCATAGCATGCATCCACATCTTGGAGATATCTCCCATACCACACATCTGGTGCAGTTGGGAGATGAAGTACATATGGAAGTATTGCTAACTGCAAGGGTTTCCAGCACACACAATTCCAGATAGTTCCCAAGCCATTACACATGACTTGGCAGTTGCTCAGGGTGGTAGACCTTATAGTTAATGTAGACCATAGCGTGTTCCCCAGGTGTTGTTCTCATTTGTACATGACTGTGATGTACGGCACACATTTCTGACGGGTAGTGTGATATCCTTTCCTAAGACCTTACATTAAAATACATGTGCTTTCTACCATGTTGTAGCATAGCATGCAGGAATGTTTGGAAGATCCTGGATGCTGGTGCCTATGACACACCAAGTATGTCCCCTGATAGTCTGGTAAAGGTACCTGTGGCTAAGATACTAAGTTCAACACATACCTTAATTTCCACTGGGATGGTTTCCCTGTGTTTGGCTCTGTATCTGACTTAAGGCTGCCAGAGGTCCCACAGTTCCTCTACTGTGTTTTTGGCCTGCATAGTCTTCACTATCTCTGTCTATTGGCCACAGCAGCAGCAGCATTGGCTTCAGCCTGTAGCACAGACAAATGTATTTAAAATGTAGCTGCTACTAACAATCTGTCTGTGCTTACAACGTGTCTTTACTCCACTATTTTCTCACGCCACATATAAAGAAAAGCATCTTGTTGAGTAGCTTCATGGAATTGATTAGCAAACAGTTCCTTAGTGCACGCTGCAATTAGCATATCTGAAGCACAGACTAGGCCAGATGCAATCAATTACTAATGTACCCCATTATAAAATGGCAAATTTGTAGGTAGGCAAAACAATGTGGATGAGAGAGATTTCATAAGTCAAACTCAGCTCCACATTTCTTTTGGAGCACTAAATTTCGACAGAGGAGTATTGTACTGAATCAAGTATGTATCCATTTTTTTACCTAAAAAATGCATATGCTGCAATGTACTTAGAAATAACGTGAAGTAAATCTGTATGCATTTGTTAGAACTGTACTCATGACATGGCCTTGTTTTCCAGCCATTTGAGAGGTGCAGAGGATGTAGAGTAGGCTGAAGGTATAGTGCTGTGTGGTAACTATATATGCATGTTTCATGGAAAGGTTGTTTAAGAACCTTTTAACATTTCACTGTTGTTTGGTTTGCACAATTGTCCCTTAGCCTATTATTTTCTTTGTGGGGAGGGGTAGATTAGTTCCTGCTATGGTAGAAACTGGAATGGACTGTTGTGTTGGCTGATTGACCATAGATGAATATTTGTTATGACACCAACAAGGATATGTTCTTCTTGCTACTCTCCTTGTTTTGTACCCCCAGTGTTATCTTTTGACCACAATTGAATCTTTAAATTATAATCAAGTGGTGAATACTGACAGCCTTCCTTAACTGCTTTATCTGTACATGGTTTATTTGTACTAATGTGATCCTTATATGTATCATTATTTTGTCTTTCAGTAAACAATATGAAAAACAAACCAAGCAGAAACATCACAGTGTGGAGGGTGTGAAGTTCATTCTTTGAAATATGTTATGTACCTAGCTCACTAATAAAAATCAAAGCATAAAATACATACTACAAAATAATAAAATACAAACAACCAAACCAAAATCCACCTCTAAAGGAAGCCTTAATAGGCAAAAATAGTAAAACAAAAAAACCTGAGTGAGTTAGTGACAGACTTAAGGTGCTTTGGTAGGAATGTTACGTTGAAGTGTGTTTTTGATAATGAAAACACTGGTACAAACTACACATCATCTGTGTTGAAAAAAACAAGTTCCTTTGTTCCCAGTAATCATCCCACTGTCGAGTTGTTCTTACGACTGTGTGAGGATGAGGTGGCTGAACGGAGGTCAAGAGGAAAAAGTAAACATTATTACAACCTAACACAGGATGAGTTTCAGGTGCTAAAAGAATTGCAAATAATGAAAGAAATTATTTTCAGGCCATCTGACAAAGGAGGAGCATTAATAGTGATGAATTCAATACAGTATAGGTTCATAGGTTCATAGGTTCATACTAGGCTATCTGCCCTGGGGCAATTACAAGCCTAGCCCGATTTTGTTTGGCTTACGCCACCCCTTGATTTGAGTATACTGTGCCCTTTTTAAGGTTTAGTTTACTGTGCCTCTGTCTAATAGTGACACGGAAGTAATCCCCGGGACAAACCTACGATCCCCCATCCACTCATCAAGATTCTTCTTGAAGATATGCCCAGAAAATGCAGGATATGCTAAGCCACAGTGATACATGCCATAAAATCAAGAAGTATCAAGTAGGCAGACTGATGTCCTCAGTAAAGAATGTCTTGTATGACAAATTAATGACTAGATCAATTAATAAAAATCTGTATGACTTTCTTCAAATGGTACATCCAACTATACCTGTTATTAAAGGGCTGCCCAAGATTCATAAGAACAGTGTTGACCCCCCCCCCCCGAGACAGATAGTTTCGGGGACAGGCTGAGTCATTGAGCCCCTTTCAATTTATGTGGAAACTGAACTCAAGAAGTTGTTGCCTTTCACACAGACTGTATTGAGGGACACTGGTCAGCTGCCAGAGAGATTGTATGAAAGAATGGAGCAAGAAAGCTCCACAGTCAACCTCATTTTGGTAACGATGGATGTCAATAATTTATTCACTTGCATACCCAATGATCTAGGAATAGAAGCAGTAAGGGATTTTGCCTCTCACTCTGAAGTAAGCATGGATGTGAATCTAGTCTGCAACCTGCTGGAATTGGTCCTGGAGAGCAATGTGTTCCTCTATGGTGAGAGCTATTATTGGCAGAAATGCAGGGTAGACATGGTGAGAGCTATTATTGGCAGAAATGGGGGGTAGAAATGGGCACCCCCTGTGCAAACAGCTATGCCAATATAGTTGTAGCTGAAAGGGAAAGGCAATGGGAAATGGATGCAAAAAATGAATGGAATGAATGCATCATCTTTTACAATAGGTTTGTGGATGATGTTATATTCCTATGGAAGGAAAGAATGCAGTGCCTTAATGATTTTGTTAACTATTTAAAAAAATACGACCATTTTTTAAGGTTCGAAGTGAGAACGTCAGTAAGTGAGATCGAGTTCTTAGACGTGAGAATCTCAATGAATAATAGCAAAGCAATTGGCACCACTATATTCAGGAAACCACAATGGAGGAACCATATGCTGTATTATAATAGCATGCATCCGAGAAATGTTTTTCAGAATATTGTTGAAAATCAAGTGACCAGGATATCCAAGCTCTGTACTGATGATTATGATTTTCTGCAGGAACAAGACAAACTTTTACAGAATTTTGCCTCAAGAGGCTATAATAAAAAACAACTGGATATGACTAAATGCAAAGCAATGTCCATTCGACTTAACAAAGGGCAACCATACTTCTCGAAGCAGATGCAGAGTGATGTGAAGAAAGGTGGGAACAGCAACAGTCTCAGATGCATGATGACCTACAGCACTGACTCCTTTGATGTCCATGAAACCATCAAGAAATTTTGGCCAATCCTAACTGCTGACAGCAAAATTAAGAGAATTGTAGGGGAAACTCCTAAGTTTGGTTTTAAAAACAAGAAGAACTTAAAGGATTTATTGTGCAACTATGATGGAATACCTAACAAGCAGAGTACAGAAGGAAGAAATAGGTTAGGAACTTGGAAATGTGGCTTTTGCAAAGCTTGCAGCCACATTAAATGTTCCAACAGTTTTGTTCCCTCGGTAACCAACAGATACTATAAGTTATCTGGTTTTGCCAACTGTAACAGCAAGAATGTTATATATGTTGGCAAATGCAAACTGTGCCAAGCTTATTATGTAGGAAAGACCAATAGAAAACTCAAGTAACGGATACTTCACCACCTGTTAGACATCAAGAATAAAGTGGTAACCAATGCCCTATATGGACGTGTCTGAAAATCCAGGGCATTCATTTAGTTTTATGGTTATTTCAAATGTGACTACTGACCTTCATGGAAGAGACATTGTCAACAAAACCGAAAAGGAAGAAACCAGATGGATCATGAACCTTAGAGCTAATTTGTTTCCAGGGCTTAACAGAGTAGTTCCTATTAAGCCCATTTTGAAAGAGAGAAGCCTGATTAAGAAATGAAATGTAGGCTTAAGGAAGGCGTGTATTTGATTGCTGTATGTGATTGGCTGAGCAATTAAGGGTCTCTATTTTAACAGTGGTAAGTCAGGCCTACACACTAGGATCTGAAGAAGGTTTTTTAACTGAAAGCGCTTATCCTGTTTGACCTGCAATCTGAACAGCACAATTTGTGCTTTTTATATCTTCATTTTATTAAAGCTTGTATCCTAACAGAATTTTTCAGTGTACTTCTCGTTGTGGTGGAAGCCTTTTTTTTATTTTACAAAATAATAAATTAGTAGGCAGCCCATAGTTGAGTTAAGAATGGTATCTCCTTTATTGAAACAGATAAACAAGTGATCCTAGCTGAGTATAATTATACTGGGCATTGGAGTTAATGAAGATGAGGAACCTTTGGGCAAGTGAGTTTGAGCACAAGTAATTTTACCCAAACGTTGGATGGGTAATTAAAGTCACCCAAAACCATGGTGTTTGGATGTATCTTCATAGAGTCAAGTAGATCGAAATAGGCAGTGTGGGTGTCCTGGTTGATGGAGGGGGTCCTGTAGCTGGCAATTACTTGAATAGTTGTTCTACCAACAGTTAATTGCATCCAAATTATTTCCAGGGAATCATACTGTTTAACCAATCTGGAAGTGCATTTATCTTTAATGAATATTGATACACTGCCTTCTTTAGTTTTCATGCCTTCAGTTTGTAGTCTGAACATGTAGAAGGAGATATAACCCAGTATGGCTGGAGTGCTCTCCACAGCCTTGAAACAGGACCCTATCACTGCACAAATGTTTGCATCTTTCAAGGTGAGTATTTTTTCCAGTGAGTGCAGTTTCATGCTAAGACAGCTAGCATTTAGCAGCATAACCTAGCGGTTGTTTTTGGATGGAGTTTTTATGTCAGGAATTTTAACATTGAGACACTACCTAAAACAGGCACTATGGGATTGGCAAGAGCCTTAGCAAGTAGCTGAACTCCCAAGGGTGACAGATGAAGACCATCTCTGGCATAGCATCAAGATCTGTGGAACATGTCATCCCAGGCTGACAGATACGATCCCCTAATAATGACACCAGAAACTAAGCCAATTATCGAAGTCAATCATTTTTTGTTTGCATTGAGGCATCATCCTAGGTAGGCTAGGGCCATACCTGCCTAAGATACATAGTCAGAGAGCTTAGTCATGTCTCTGTTCATATAGTTCAGAGGGGTACATCTCAGGTCATTCACACCAAAATGGACTATGATGGAGTCAAAACAGTACACGTTGTTGAGAGACTTGAGTGCATGTGTGATATGGCAGATCCAGGCACCTGACAGACATCTGACCATGACCTTTTCCTTAGGGTCTATATTACATGATCGAATGAATAGGTGATCAAACACCTTAACATTGGCCATGTAATCATCGAAAGAAAAAAACAGCGAACAGCCAATTTAATGCAAGGAAAGATGTCCCCTTGGCCAGTTGCTGGATTTTGCCATTTTCTCCACCGTGGAGTGATCTCAGAGTTGGTATATTTAGTTAGGCGGGGTGTGTGGGGGTGAAACCCCCCACTTAGTTTGGCTGTAAAGTAATTTTTTTTTTTTTTTGAGGCCGACGTTTACATTTCCCGGCGACATTTGCTATTTTGCAGTTCGATATTACGTGGTCGATGTTTAGGTGTTCAATCACCTAATCATTCTACCACATAATATAGACCCTTTTCCTTATCTAGCCTGGTGACAGGGACATCTGTGTTGCTCATGATGGAATCGGCTATGACTAATATGGGGATATTATTGTAGATTAAATCAGAAGCCATGTGGGGGAGATGAGTATGGAGGCCTGCTTCAATTTGGTGTTTGTACAAACACCAAAACAGTGCAAAACCTTCAACACTTCTACTTATATTAGGATTACAACCTTCAACAGCAATACAGCTTTGTCAAACAAGATCGCTGACTTAGTCCTTTTGGCCATAGAAGCAGCTTGCCAGAACTGGGGGCATTCATCACACAACGACCTGCATAAAAATGTGCACTGCTATCAAACCATGCATTGTATATTGTACAAGTACTTCTCTATATATTATATTTGGACATAGAGCAGTTAGTAGTGACACAACCTGTCTTAATTATGGTTACAAATAAACATGTCTCTGTGCTACATTTGTGAGTTTATTGGTAATTGATCAGTTACAAAGCACATACAATGTACAATCAAATCTTTAAAATTTTCCTGAAAATGTGGGGATAATAACTCTGACATAAACACGCATATATCATGGGTTTGGGGGTAGCATATCAGGGCTGACTCTGTCTGACGCAAGCAGTACACCACCAATACATGGATAGGTACAGGTCGTATGAGTTGCCTGGCATCAAATTTACTATATGTACATTAGTAGGAGAAAGGTATTAGTCCCTAGGACCCTAAGTGGTCAATGAATGTGCTGTGCGATGTCTCTTAGCCAAAGCAAGGGCATACTGAGCATGCCTATGTCTTCCTACAGGGACAGCAACTGGGGGTTCCTCCTCCAAGTCCTATGGTGAATGTGGCTGTGGTGACCTAGGTGTGGGTGGGGGGATGTGTGTCACTTCCCCTTGCTGATCTTGATACAGCTGTTTTTGCATGATCAGATTGTGAAGTATAGCACATACTTTGAATATCTGTGTACATGTACGTGGAGTATACTGTAAGGCTCCACCGGATATATCTAGGTACCAGAACTATGACTTCAGAAGCCTAAACACACACTCTATGATGTTTCAAGTTTGTGCATGTGCCTTATTATAGTGTTCTTCTGTGGGTGTGTGTGCATTTCTGATGGATGACATCATCCATGGTTCCAGGGTGTAGTCAGCATCCCAAAGTAAATGGCCTTGTGGGATGCCCCCACCTAACATCTGATACAGCTGTAATGTGTACCAGATATGGGAGTCATGATGACTGCCAGGGTTGCCAGCACACACATTGAAGATAATCCCCTTGGCATTGCACCCAAATTGGCAGTTAATGGAGTGGTATCCCTTACAGTTAATGTAGATTCTACCCTGCCTTGATGTGTACATAAGTGCATCTATGGCATCCAATACTTCAGGGTAGTGAGTTACATGGTAGAGCCATTGGATATTGCTGCCCCTCTCTTTAGGGAGATGGGGAAAAGATATGTGCTCACTGGCATGTAGGAGTATAGCATCCAGGAACTGGTGCAGTGTCTGAGATGCTGATGCCTGTGACACCCTCATCATGTCCCCAGTTGCTTTTTGAAACGTTCCTGTAGCTAATATCCTAAGGGATACATATACCTTAGTTTTCACTGGGATGAGTTCCCCTTGGTTGGCTCTGACTCTGAGTTGGGGATAGCACAGCTCACAGAGTTCTTGTAATATGCCCCTGACCACCCTGTAACACTCTACAATATCCAGCTCATGTAGCTCCTGGAAGGTTACCCTGGGACTGAACACTCTTCTCCTTCTCAGTCTAGGCCTATTGTCAATAGCACCAGCAGTATTGATTTCAGCCTCTACCACATACAGATGTAGAACAGCTGCAACAGCCCCTAGCATTATCTCAGTTATGTTTTCCAAGTCTCTACTCCAATGGTCTTGAAGTATCAAGGGGAAATCAGAATGTAGGCTGTATACATACTTTATGCATTTCTTGAGAAGGTCCACCATGTGGGATTGGCTAATTAAGATGCAATTCACCTGTTTAGGCTATAATTAACATGATTTAAAGCTCCTGCTTCAGTACACAGTGGTGTGCTGTGCACACCATCATACAGCAGAGTGCAACTGTGCATAACTAAGGTAAGTCATGAAAGTTTTTTTCTATTTTTATCTCTGTTATCATGAAACAGGCAGACAATGCTATTTACTGCAAGTTAAACTTTGTATAAGCTGCAATGTCACAACAGTAACAGAACCCAGGACAATCAGCACTCCAGTTCAATACTTAACACCTGTCTACACAGATGTAGTTACACAAAGTCTCCTAATTTGAAGGTATTAGCAAAGCACAGCTCCACTTATTGGGTTTGCATGATGCCCAGCAGTGCTCAACAATATCAACTGAATGCATCCAGTTTCTATTTTTGGATGTATAACTCATGCCTGATACTTGGGTGGTCTAGTTGAGGAAGCAAGTTATGCATTGCCAAAAACACTTGCAGCAAGTGGTGCACTATGCAAACATGCACAATACACACAAAAAAACAAGCGATATGATACACCCCCCTGATATCATCGACATCCATTGAAAACATAAACACTGTGTAGAACCCTTACACAAAGTGAACATCCCTACACGGTTCCTGCTTTTTGTGATTCAACAAATGCACTAATGTTTGCATTCATTTCTTAAAAAAAATGAGCTGACAGCCTGGAATCTACATGATTAGTAGCTGTGTAAGCTGGTCAACCACACTGGAGCATGATTTTAAAGACACAAGGCAGGGTATTACTTTACCTATGGTTAAAGGACATTATACTCCTCTTTTACATGATTTTTTTGGTAATTATAGTTAAAACCATTTGCAGGAAGTAGCCCACTGTGCAAATATGAGGTAAAAACATTTTAAAATTACAGTAATCTGACACATGTTTTTGGACAACCACAGTGTATACATTGCCCATTATATGTGTAATGTTACCCTTTCAGGGGAATTCTGTCCATATTCCTGGATTTTTACATGCCCTTGCTTCTGTGTAAATTCCTGTACATGGAAATTTTCCTGGTACACTACCAACATGGACACGGAGTCTACATGGTTTTATTAGAGGTTGTTGGATCACTTCACTGTGTTATTTCACTTCATTAGTATAAATTTCAGCTAGTTATGCTGACATTTGCATTCCACAAAAATTTCAGTAATTGTGCGTGAGTGTGCATGATTGCATACTGCTAAATGGAGTTTACTGAATCTAAAACTGTTCCTGCCCTTGTTCGCATCAGTCTGTGACATGCACATGGAAAAAATGACCATGTAAACTTTATTGAATTTCTCCCTGTATCTTACAATTGTCAATGCAGCCAGAAACAAAAAATCTGTACTAGGAAGCTTCCTGCATTGCCATTAGGGTGAACTCATTGCTGTTCTGTAAGGGTGGAGGTGTGAAACTGTTTTATGACTTCCAAGAGCTGCAGCAGATATTAGCAAGGCTCCGTGTGTGGGTATTATTGACACCTATGTGCTAAATCCTGATAGCTTTTAGTCAAGTCAGATGATCAAATATATGTGATGTCATTCTGTAATTTATCACTAAAAATGCTATTTTAAGACTAGGTAAGCCTGATGTCTCAAGGCACTTTGTTTTTGTAATCTGACAAAGAAGGATCTCACACCTATTTCATCTTGCCTTGCTCTAGTAAGTAACTAGGCAATAATAATTTAGTTCATTTAGGAAAATATAGTGAGATCAGTTAGTTATTATGTTTCTGTAACTGTGTGAACATGTCTGTGACACCCGTGCCCTGGCCCAGCAATCAAGGAGCCTCAATCCTCAGCACTAACACCAGAAAGGGCGTCTCATATATGAGGAAAGGATAACAAATACACACAGTAAAGTACAATTTCCCTTAAGAGCACACAGATGTCACAGTCAGTCTGGGGCTGGTTGCTTCCTTACTCTCCAGGTCCCCAATAAGACTCCCCACTGGCACAGCTATAAGGTCCAGATCTCAGCCTAGCTGACAAGCTAATCTCCAGTACCCTCTCTGTCCAACCAGTGCTTTGTGTCCCGGCCCAAGTAGGAGATAAGTATATATACAACTTCACAGACACTCCTGGGAAAGGTCAACACAGATTCTCGAGCTGTGCCCCTATACCCAAACTATATGGTAGTAATTACTGCCACCACCAGCTAATAATTATCAGCTACCCAAAGGCCCTTAAAAGGATGTCCAATTATTACTGTGCAATATTAATATCCAATAGAAGTGTAACTTAAGTAATCAAGGCTTATTGGAAGGGCTCAGTCCAGGATCACTTATAAGCATGCAGTGTGCTCTAGAACTTAAATTATCTCTACATAAACCAGCCACAGTTGAAAAGGGTTTAAGAATATTTAGTAATAAATACTAAAAACACAAGATGATACTACTACACCACAGTGTCATTCAAGAGTTCAGAGATCACACAGAAACTTAAAATAATTCAGTAATACAGTTCTGACATAACAGAAAAACACTTAGTCTAACCTTTTCTAATTCCTGGCTATTGCTACAAGAAAACACACTTCTAATATAACTTACTTAAGAGAGCAGGTAGTGCTGTAGGTTGGATATCAAGACAAATATGCTCAACAATCTCTAGTTCTCACTGTTTAAATTGAAACTCCAGTTCTGATGAACATTACATCATCTTTTTCACCCTTCCTGGAGTTCCCAGGCTACACATTAACTGCATTTACATTCTTTTACATTTAGAGCAATAAAGGACATTCCATATGTAAATTCTGGTAATTAACTTTAGCCTTAAAACAATAGGCAGGAAGCCCCCATCCAGCCAGACTGGATCTGACTTATAAAACATCAAAGGCAGTGATGAAATCATTTTAATTTCAAAGGACCAACAAGAATTGCTTGACTTAGCTTTCTTTACAGCAGATGGCAATGTTGCCACATTGTTTCAAGTTCAATATTCATAGTATTTACAAATAATAGAATTATATACTTCTTGGGACTTAGAAAAATGAGTCTTGAGATTTTAGTGGGGAGCCATACATGTACTCACACGAGTACACACAAGCACACGAGCAGATACACACACACACACACACACACACACACACACACACACACACACACACACACACACACACACACACACACACACACACACATACCCATTATCCATAACAGTATTTCTCATGTGCTATATCATCACAGAGCTAAGTAATGTGTATTCACAAAACTGAGAAATATAAATGCCAATCATAAATTTCCCTCATCTAAGAAGTATATGACAAAGGTATATAGATGCCGAAGCACTGTGAAGATTCAAGTCTCTGCTATAAAGCTATTATGCTATGGCACTGAATAGATTTGAGCTATATTTTATCACTTTTAGACTCCATATGCATCTACTTATAGTAATGCAGTTTTAGCCATTTTATATTAAAATACGATCAGTTTAGTCTGGTACTGAGGGCTTTATTTCCCAGAAATGATAGTCTATTTATAGGTTATGTTCTATAAAGGTGTGTTTTTTCAGTATTTTGAATTAATAATAATAAAGTGAGGAAGTTGAAATCATCTCGTTAATTATCTTAACGTGGTTTAGATATGTTTTGTCCTAGAAAGGCTGAGCTATTATACAATGATTACTCACTGAATAACATTTTAACTTGTTGCTTTTAAGTTATCCATATAAAAATCAGAAGGTTGATATTGCCATAGAACATCACGTGTGTGTGTGTGTATTTACATTTCTTCACATTTGTGCAAGTGTGTAGGCAGATGTGTGTGGGTGGTTGAGATTCGCAACATGGATGGTGCAGTGGAGCCTTGTTCCCTTGCAAAATGTGCTTCTAGCATTTTTTTCAATTCATTAAAGTTCTGGCTAATTTTCTTTATCCAGTGAAACTTTCAGCCTGTAGTAACTCAGGGAGACATAGGTTCATAGGTTCATAAGTAGGTACTAGGCTATCTGCCCAAAGGCATTTATAAGCCTAGCCATAATGTGTCGGCTTTCACCACCCCCTTAGATTAGTTCCCTGTGCCTCTGTCTAGCACAGCCACTGAAGTGATCCCCAGGAAAAACTTTCTGTTTCCCATCCACTTGTCAAGGTTTCTCTTGAAGAGTGTTAGTGAAGAGCTCTCTCTAATATAGATCTAAATCTTGTTCCAAAGCATGTGAAGTCTCTGGGGCAGGAATCTATCCCTCCAGCACGTCCTATTTATTGTTGTAGTGAGGTTTAGATCCCTAGAGCATGTGGCTCTAGGGGATATGGTTTTCTTTAGGTGGAGCATGTCCATCAATTCTGGGTTGGACATGGCCTTGTATTGCAGGCAGAGATCACCTCCGAGTAGATGGTATGCAACTGAGTGCAGCTGGAGTTTCTTCAGTCGAGCTGCATAGGGCATCTGCTTGAGGCCAGTGATCCTCTTGGTGAGGTACTTCTGTGATCTTTCCAGCTGTTGCAGATGTCTTGAAAGGTACATCCCAAATGAGGCATTGCACTCTATGATGGGTCTGATGAGTGATGAGTAGAGGGGCCCAATGACCTCTTTTGATCTGGATGCAAACCCTTTTGTGATTAGGTGGGCCACATAGAAGGATTTTCTAACCACTTTGACAATGTGATTATCAAAGGAGAGATTACTATCTACTTGGGTCCCCAGATCCCTTATTACATCTTTCATATTTAGGGGACTACCACCTATGTGGTAGTTTGTGGGTACTTTGCTTTTTCCAAAGGGGATGACTATGCACTTTTTGGCATTTAGCTTGAGGCTATGATTTTGACACCAGGTATCCGTCTCAGTGAGACCCTTTTGGAGGATGTCTGTGTCAGCTGAAGAGTCAATTATAGCCCCTAGTTTGCAGTAATCTGTGAACTTGGTCAGCCATAGTTTTCCTGTGCTTGTCTATACCTCTGAGAAGTACATGCTGAACAGGAGGGGTCCTTGGACTGAGCCCTGGGGAATGCCACTTGTAACCAGTTTAGAGTCAGACCTAGCTCCCTCAATTCTCACCATGTGGGTTCTGTCTGTGAGCCAGATGGCAACCCATCTTGTGATGTAGGAGTTTATGTTCAGGCTGGTGAGCTTGTCTATAATACCAGAATGGTGAATAGTGTTGAAGGCCTTTGCAAGGTATAGGTAGGCTGTGGTTACCATCTTTCCTGCTTCTATAGCCTTGGTAACTGTCTCAAAGAAGTCCACCAAGTTTAGGAGGCATGATCTGCCCTTAACAAAGCCAAACTGGGTAGGGTATAGTGTTTGGAGGTTCCCAATATCTCTGTTAATGAGTTCCATGATGATGCGCTCCATAGTCTTGCAGACCAAGCTAGTCAGGCTTATAGGGTGATAGTGCCTGGAGTCTGTTGTGGCTCCACATTTGTGGAGCAGAATAACTGTCACTGTGTGCCACTCTATGGGTACATAGCCTGTGGAGAGGCTGAGTTTGAACAGTGTGTTTAGGTGAGGGGGTTAGTTCGTCTTTGAGCTCATGTAGGATGCAGCCTGGGACACCGACTGGTCCCATTGATGCTGTGTTTTTGGCTTTGGATAGGGCTGTTATAACCTGAGTGTCTATGATTTCAGGGGCTCTACATTCTTCTGCTATGGTTATGGGCCCTTTTGGGGGTGAGAGGAGGGGTGAAGTTTGCACTGAACCTGTTTGCCAGGATGTTGGTGATATCAGTTGGTTCAGTGTATTTTGTGCCATTCTGCACTAGCTCCGAGCAGATGTGATCATTGCCACTTAGATTCTTGACATAGCTAAAGAATGCCTTGTGGTTATCTTTGGAGTGTTTGGCAATTTTTCTTTCGAAACTCACCTTGGATGATTTTATGAGGGATCATAGTTTCTTGCTGATACTAATCAGAGATGTCTTCCCTTCTTGGGATTTTACTCTTTTCTGTACTAATTTCCTCCTTCTATTGTATAGCTTGTTTATGGCAGGGGTCCACCAGACTGGTTTCTTTTTCTTGGAGAAGTGAGTCTTGGTTTTGCTTGGGATAGCACAATCCATGCATTCTTGCAGGTGCCCACAGAATGCATTACTAAAGGGTTTTGCAGCTTGGACAGCGTTATCCTTTAGCATGGGGGTTTTGAAACTTTCCACCTCGGTCTTAAGTAACGTGAAGTTTTCTTTTGAAAAGTTTTTCACGGTGGTTTCCTTGTCCCAGGGTAGGTGCAAAATATGGATATCCAGAGTGATTTTTTTATGGTCAGATCTAACCAGTGAGGGGTTGACCTCCGGTGTGGAACACCAGTCGCCCATACTGGTGATGACCAGGTCCAATATGTTGTCGCCTCTAGTGGGAGTGTTGACCAGTTGATCCAGGGTGTTTGAGTTTATAAATTCTAGGAAATGTTGGGCAAGGGAGTTAGTACTTGAGTAATTCTCCCAGTTAATGTTTGGGTAATTGAAATCACCCAATATTAGAGTGTTTGGTAGGACCTTTATGCTTCCCACTGTTTCCAGAAATGTGGACTGGGGGTCCTGGGACATGGTGGGTGATCTGTATCAAGCTACAATTTGAATTGCAGTTTTGCCAATTGTTAGCTGCACGTGGATAATCAATGAAGCATCATGCTGTGCCACTAACCTGGAGGTGTGGGTATCCTTGATGAATATCGATATTCCCCCGCCTTTTTCCTTTCAGTCCGGGTACGGTGGCCGAAATGTATGGTATGTGTTGTAGTTTGGTAGTGCTGGGGTGCTCTCTGGAGCCTTAAACCAGGTTTCTGTTACTGCACATATATCAATTTTCTCCATACTGAGGATTGCATCGAGTGCATGCATTTTGACAGTTAGACTTCTGGCTTTGAGTAGCATTATGCTCAGTTTTTTTTTTTACTTGTGCTATTTATGGTGGTGGGTTTGTATTTTGAGCCTTGCCTAAAAAGGACACTATGGGGGTGTAAAGAGCCTTGGCCAGTATTCGAAAGCCTAAGGGTGACAGGTGCAAGTTGTCTCTAGTGAAGCAGTGTGGCTTGTTGAGCATGTCATCCCAGGCAGACAGACACTGGATCTCCTTTGAATGACACCAGAAGCTTAGCCAATTTTTGAAATTGATATTTTTTTTTGTACCGTAGTATCATTCTTGGTGAGGGCAGGATGCTACTCAGGGTCAGGATCATACCGGCCTGGGCAATGTGATCAGAGAGCTCTTCCATGTCTCTTTTCATGTAGTCCAGGGAGGTACGGCTCAGGTCATGCACACCAACATGGACAATGACAGAGTCATATTTGTATTTGTTCTGGAGTTACCTGAGTGCTTGTGTTATGTGGCGGATCCTGGCACCTGACAGGCAGCTAACAGTAACCGTCTCCTTATTCAGCCTAGTGAGTGGGACGTCAGTGTGCCTGACTATAGAGTCACCTATTACTAGTGTGTTGGGTATGTTATTTTGCCTTAAGGGCTGTGATTGCGTGGCACACTGGTTTTGTGAAGTATGTGTTTCATGGTTTGTGTTGGGGGGGTGTGAAGGTTGCTTGGATGTCTGCTTTGGAGGTCTCTGTTGCTTTTGCAGATTTTTATTTAGAGCCTTCGAGTATGTTTTCATGTATTTATGTGCATTTTAATGTACTAATGTACTAATCCTGACTATTTATTTCCTCCTCATCTGTTGCTTTTGCAGATTTTTATTTAGAGCCTTTGAGTATGTTTTCATGTATTTATGTGCATTTTAATGTACTAATGTACTAATCCTGACTATTTATTTCCTCCTCATTCCACCATCTTCACATGCACAAAATATGCATCCCTTGAAAGAAAAAAAAAATTCACCCTGTCTTGTCTTTTTATATTAAGTTGTGTATTACTCTCGAATATTGCCTTTTCACATATTAGTCCTGTTATAAACATGTAATTTTGTATTCTCTTATGTAATGTATATTCACTTTTATTGGTCTCTATATCAAATTATTATTTTTTTAAATATGTAATCTTACATACCATTTTTGTTTTTAATTTTACAATAATGCTGTAGTGGAACTTTTCTCCCCAGGCCTCTACTGAAAATGGACATGTATCCAGTTAGACTAGCCCAGTCAACAAATGTAAAATAAAATAAATAATAAAAATACATTTTTTTTGCTGGTGCTGGTTTAATGGGTTTATCTGAGACTGGTGGTGTGATGCAAGCATTTCCCTTCTCCTCTTGACTGTCTGATCCAGTCTTAGGTTGAGAGAGTTTAGCCTCTAGTTTGGCTGTATAATTGCATCTCTCACATGTATTAGTGTTTGGTGGTAGGAGGAGAGGGTTGTCTGTGTACATGAGGCTGTTGTAACATTGCCTCAAAATGCCCAGATTCACCAGTTGGACTGGAGAGTACACCTGAAACTTCCCTTTGGACATGCCTAGCTAGGTACAGTGAACTGTTTTAGTGATTGGCTGGTAAGGTTGAATAGAGAGCCTTGTCCTTCTGTACAGTATAGGGGGTCTAGTGCTAGGTTTTATAAGTGCTTGCTATGAGTTTTGAGCAAGTGCCAGATATATATATATATATATATATATATATATATATATATATATATATATATATATATATATATAAACAATAGAAAATAAACAAACTGATTTAAACAAGTTACCCAATTAACCAGAAAAAATGCTCAAAACTGAGCCCTGTTCCAGCAGCTTTCATTCAGACAAGTTCTAACTGCACACTTCTGCCACTAAGGTACAGGGGAACCTTAAAAAGACCTGGATCAGTGCTCAAGTTATACAAACAAAGCTAGATTCAGCAGGCCTGAATCTGGCCTATGCTACAGCAACAAGGCACACCAAATTCAGAAAGAAACAGTTCAAATAAGCAGGCACAATAAGCCTGTGACCAGAAATTCCCAGCTCAGAAGGGCAGAATCCAGCCTCTCCTCCCACAAGTGTGCAGACCACAAACCTTCTTAATGTAGAATAACTGGCCTGAAGCCCAAGTGCTTAAACCAGAACTAATACACTTTTAGAATAGCAAACACTGAGCCTTCAATCAGCAATTCCCAGCTTAGAAGGATGGCAGTCTACTGTCCTGCCACAACAATGCAGACCACAAACCTTCTTAATGTAAAACAAGTGGTATGAAGCCCAAGTGCTTAAACCAAAAGACAGAATAACAGTTACAATTTAATCAGGCTACTACCGAGTATTAATAAATGCAGCAGAATAAATAAAATTGAGTACTTTTAAGAAAAGGCAAAAACAAAATAAAGTAGGAGGAAACACAAATACAGTAAAAGCAGATGAATAAAGTGCATTTTTTTTGTTAGTAAAGTGCAAGGAGTGAGGAAGGAAGAACCTAAGTGGGTTGGCCTTCTCAAATCTTCTATCTGTATTAAGTAGAGTGAACACTAGACTCAGAATATGATCTTACTGTACTTGGTTAAGTGAGCAAATGAGATGGACCCAACAGTAGTGCTCAAATACAGACTTACAGGAGGGGTGGGCAATTCCAGAGCCACCAACACTAACACCATGACAAGAACAGGGAGGGTGGGTAGGGAACTAACTGCAGAGAGACACACAGCACACTATTCAGTGAAACAATTAGGTAACAGAAAAAAATAAATACAGTACTTTTAAAACTGCAAGTTTGTACTTAACAGAAGACTAAAATACAGTACTGCAAGTTTGCACTTTACTTCAGCTTCTAATGCTCGTGATTGTAGCCAACCAAGTCTCTTAGAAATTGAGCATAAAATTAATTCTCAAACTTTGTGGCTAGCACTTAAAGTACAGAAGAAACCCTCTAGGCTAACAGTTAAATATAAGATAACAAAGAAGTGAGAAGACCACCACCCCCTCTTACAGCAGAGAGACACACAGCACACTATTCAGTGAAACAATTAGGTAACAGAGAAAATAAAATACAGTACTTTTAAAACTACAAGTTTGCACTTAACAGAAGACTAAAATACAGTACTGCAAGTTTGCACTTAACTTCAGCTTCTAATGCAAGTGATTGTAGCCAACCAAGTCTCTCAGAAATTGAGCATAAAATTAATTCTCAAACTTTGTAGCTAGCATTTAAACTGCAGAGGAAACGTTCTAGGTTAACAATTAAATATCAGAAAACAAAGAAGTGAGAAGACCACCACCCCTCTTATATCAGAGAGGCACACAGCACACTATTCAGTGAAACAATTAGGTAACAGAAAAAATACAGTACTTTTAAAACTGCAAGTTTGCACTTAGAAGACTAAAACACAGTACTACAAGTTTGCACTTAACTTCAGCTTCTAATGCAGGTGATTGTAGACAACCAAGTCTCTCAGAAATTGAGCATAAAATGAATTCTCAAACTTTGTGGCTAGCACTTAAAGTACAGTGGAGACCCTCTAGGCTAGCAGTTAAATATCAGATAACAAAGAAGTGAGAAGACCACCACCCCTCTTACAACAGAGAGAAACACAGCACACTATTCAGTGAAACAATTAGGTAACAGAAAAAATAAAATACAGTACTTTTAAAACTGCAAGTTTGCACTTAAAAGAAGACTAAAATACAGTACTGTGGAAGTATATAGTTAAGCGTGATGCAGGGTATATGTTGAGTGCGTAAGAGGAATTAAAATCAAAGCTAAAACCAGAAGATCCATTAGTGTTTCTTCTTCCTGAGGATAATTAGAGGCATTGTCTGTTTCACATTACAGGATGGCTTATTTGATTAACATTTAAGAGGCAAACATGAGTGCCACTTAACAGGCATAAAAACAAAACAAAAAATTGCTTATTCATTATTATTGGGATGTAAGCAAGTTTGGCTTATCTGCATACTGGTACAAAATGTTGGACAGATTAAGAACAGACAAGTCAAATGTTAGAATATAGTGGTCAAATCCTAAAGCATGGAGATTGTATCAAAGTTAGCCTGAACATAATGGAGTCTAGTATTCATGGATTTGTGTTCTACTCTGTGGACCATATGTGTGGTTCACAAAGTTATGAAGCCAAAAAGGTGACTATGACTTTAGAGACAGTACATATGGTTAGCAAGGGTGGATGTCCAAAACCTTGTAGGAGTGGTGGAGGGTATGACTTCGTGAAAAAAAATGTCAACTGTCTAACAATGAAGATTTACTATTTACTGTTTGCTATTTTATTAACTGAACTGTAATGCATTTCTGCTATTAATGAATTGTATATCATGTGTTATACTTGCAGTAAGAAGCCACTATTCATACCTGAGCCCTCACTTGTAAGAGAAGAGTTTTCATTTTTGCAGTGAGAAAATTACTGTAGGACCTAAAGTCTTACAACATGTACTTCTAAAGTTAGGCAGAGTTTCTCAATAGTCCTTCAGATCTTAGTTAAAATTATTATGTAGGACCCAGACAGATCAGGTCATAAATCAGGAGATACTATCTTAATTTCAGCTGTGTAGGAATTCCATTGTATGCTCATTTCAGCTGATAAATCAAGTTGGGCATCACATGTGAAACTAGTCACTGCATTGAAAATGCTGCTTCAAAAAATGGACCTGACCAATACTATTAAAGATCTGAACAAGGACAATCTGAGGTTCATCAATTAAAAGTTACTTTAAGAGGTATTTTGCATGAAACACTGTTGAAATCTAGAATAAATGTCAACATTAGAGTAAGTATATAACTAATGTTATGGATCAGCTCATTTATGTAATCAGTTATAAGGAGAGAATTAGTCATGAAGATTGTGATCCAGGGTGGGCAGGAATATAAGCCATTCGTATACCACTTAAAATAATACCAGACTTTGAAATTAAAATTAAATAAAGCAAATATAATGATTTTTCTCAAACAACTATGAAACATTTTTTTCTGAGTATTTTACCTTTTATTTTCTATTGATAAACCCAGTTCTACAGAGTAAGATCATAGATTCATGAACTAGGTGCCTGGCATTTCTTCCACTGTTACATAATGTTTGGATATAATCCTTACATGGATGGGTATGACAGAATTAAAACAGGTTGTCAGCATAGAGAACCACCTCACTGTGATGACATCATTATAGATTTTTTATTTACCACTGACTTAATGCAGGTTCTTTTTCACACAGAGACAAATGCATTACTAACCTCTTTGTATAAATTGGTGAATGCATTGGTCAGCTAACTAGCCATGATTCCAGAACCATCAACTCCCAAAAATCAGTCAATGCCCCAAAAGAGTAATACATTTTTGAAATTTGAACATGCAGTAGCCATAATCACAAGTGACTGACAAAAATGTGTCCACATTATATGTTGGATCAAGTATCATCTTTTGATAAAACCTACCAACCATCAGTTGCTTGCAAGCCTCATTTTTATATGATGTAGAGTCCCAAATATCCACATGCCTTCCTTCTCTGCATAACACAGAACTATAACTCTCTTGTTTTATAAACTGAAAAGATCATCACTTTCTGGACATGTCAAATTGTTTATTTTATTTTTTATCAAATAAATCATCTATATTAAGATCTAACTCTTTTTATTTCTTTTTTTAAAGAGTAGAACACATTTATTTCCTGGCAGACAAAAATTTGACTATTTAAATATAAACTGCATGGCATTTGCTATAAGAAAACAATAGCATTATCCATGAAAAAGCTTTAAGATTTAATTTTCTAAAAAAATATTTTACATCAAAAGAAAATATACGTCAGAAACACAAGTAGAGGGAACATAGCTTAAAACTTTATTTAACAAATTTGTAACTCCATTGGCTAAAAAAAATGAAATATAGTGAACTGGGTCACTAGGAACTTGTAAGTGTCCATCAATTTGTAAAACATTCAAAGAACAGCTCCTTCAGTATTTTTGCATGCTTGCAATACCCTTCATTATTTCCTAAATGTGTATGAGTTGCCATATATATCTTTTAGAAGCTGAGGATTTTGGAATGCATTCACATTAATTTCATTAACAGATGAAGTATCATATGAAAAGTCAGATGATTTTAATATTGACTGTATAGGTGAACATCTCTTTTCTTTATTTCTTACTTTATCAGATGTAGAGCAAATCACACTGAGCTATATTTTGGAATGGCTAATTTCCATACTGCAATCATGTACGCATTGCTCATTTGTTGCAGAAGCTGTAAAAGCATTTACTTTGGCACCGTAACAGAGGTCGTATTGGTATCAAATCCATACTCTGAGCATAAGTTATTATTCCAGATTAATGACTTACTTTTATTAGAACTTTATATTCTTTATTTTGTGTTAGGGCAGCCATGGTAATGCAGCGGTTAGCGTTGCCACCTCACAGCAAGAGGTCCTCCAGTTCGATCCTCGGCTGGGGTGCCTTCTGTGCGGAGTCTGCATGTCCTCCCTGTGGTCATGTGGGTTTCCTCCGGGTGCTCCGGTTTCCTCCCACATCCCAAAGACATGCTGTAGGTGGATTGGCCACACTAAATTGGCCCTAGGCATGAGTGCGTGTGTGTGTGTGTGTGTGTGTGTGTGTGTGTGTGTGTGTGTGTGTGCCTTTTGTGGAAGGTTGGGCGTCGGGCTGGCAACTCTACACCGTAAAACTCCACTGCCAATCATGAGCGGACAGTGATCCGCTGTGGCAACCCCTAACTAGGAAAAAGCCAAAAGAGGAAGAAGAAGGAGAGGAAGAGTCTTTATTTTGTGTTTCCTGCATAGTGCACTTGCTTGCTGGTCAGCAGTGCATAATCAAGCTTACATGCTTAAGGAAAAAAGCAAACTATTTTATTTTGGCAGCCTTCTATAAAATAGGTATTGCATAACTGTGTGGATGTCAGCACTCTTGACAGAACTGAGTGGAGAATTTTATAGCACAAGGTGCAAATGCACTGACTTTTAACACAGTATACAGGTGATGCAGGGTTCAAATCCAGATAATGCTTATTTTTAAAACAGGTATCAGAATGAAAGTTCTAACAACATATTGATTAGGAAGGTTAACATTACATACAGATGGATATAATTATGTTTATCTCGATGCATGTCTGATTATTGCTTTGACAAATTAATTTTTCCTATGTAGCATAAGTTATTACAGATTTAGTTATGAAACACAGTTGAATGTGAGTGCAATTGTTTAAGCAGGATATTTTTGATAATTGAATAAAAATGCACTTGCATATCTATAATGGGCAGAATAATTAAGTTAAAATCTTCTCTCCTTACTTTGCCCAGCTGTTTGTTTAGAACAGTATGTGTGTTGAGGTATGTATGTATAATACCCCAATTCATATTAATCAGCTCAAGAAAGTCTATCCATCTGATAAACATTTACAAACAGTAATACTGCCTCTTTCATCTCAATGCATTTCACAGGAGTTCCTAAAGTCACACATACAGGGATATGTGGAGTAATTCTCCATTTATACTGACTTCAGGTTATCTGTAATGAATATGGCTGAGAGGGAGTTCATCTGTAGCACTGAAAACCACTTTGATTGCAATTTATGTTTTATTTCTTCCTTATTTTATTTCTTCCTTGATTCCCAGATTGGTCATCTAACTTTTTACAGTGTGTAATTTCAGAAAGTTATGTGCCAAGTCATAATATTTAACCTCCAAAGCACCAAGGATAACAAGGCAAGCCATTAAGCCTGTCAGTGTTGATCATCTGAAAACTGTGAATAGGCTGAGCATCACACATATTGCAAATCTGGCTATCATGTTTCACATCTTCATTGCTGTTTGGTAAAATACCTTTATTGTCCATCTTGTCTTTTACATCTGTTTGTGTTTCAGCCACACAAGACAAGTTTGTACATGCCACTGTCAGTTCTGCAATATACATTAATGACAACATAGCTCACATATGTCAGCAGTACATATGTATTCTTGATCATAACATTGCAGTTACTGCAGCATAGCAAATATATGGATTTGTATCTTCTCTGACACAGAATGAGAAGCTAATGTTATCTATGCTGTACTGTCACAGTTTAAAACATAAACTTCTGCAGTGGTGCTTGCTTTAAGTACTGTGTCATATAGATTGTATGATAGGAAGGGTGTTCTAATCTCACAGTAGTCAACTTGTGTGGATATGTGTGCGTGTGTGTGTGTGTGTGTGTGTGTGTGTGTGTGTGTGTGTGTGTGTTTTATGGAGTTGTGTAGATATGACATTAACTACTGCTGGCCAGTAATATGTTGGAATTACTTTTACACTGTAAGGTGAGTCCACATCAATGTCAGACACTTCTGCCAACATCATCTTCTCTGTGACACCACACTGATGTCATTCTCTATAAAGTGTACTCTCACATTATAAAAGTTAGACATTTGCGGTGGTGTTTGAGTTAAGTACTCTGTCATCTAGGTTGCATAGCTTGATAGGTACGCGGTTCTAATCTCACAGTAGTTAACTTGTTTGCACACAGATATATATATATATATATATATATATATATATATATATATATATATATATATATATATATATGTAAAGATGACCTTAACTGCTTGTGGCTGCATTAAACTAATAGCCTGGCAGTACTTTTACACTGTAGTTTCTGTCAACATTATCTTCTCTGTGCCACCACACTGATGACATCCTCTATAAAGTATACTCTCACATTATCATAGTGATACTTCTGTGGTTGTGTTAAATACTCTGTCCTCTAAATTGTATAGCTTGATAGGTAGGGGGTTCTAATCTCACAGCAACCAGCTTGTGTGTGTGAGTGTATGAAGTTGTGTAAATAACATGATTACTGCTGGTGTAAAAAAAGCAGTAGCCTGTAGTAAATTTTATTTCATTGTCAGACCCTTCTTCCAACATCACCTTCACAGGAACACAACGCTGATGTCATCGTCTATAAATTACACTGTCATGCTACTGAAGACAGACTTCTGTGGAGGCACTTGTGTTAAGTACCGCATTCTTTAGGCTGTGCAGTTAGATGTATAGAGGACTCTAATCTCGCAACAATCAACCTGTGTGTGCAATGGTGGGGCCATTAAATCAATGGAGAATTAATTAAACAGATGTACTCATTTGGCTCCTACTCATGACAAATATTTACCTGGTCAGATCAATCCCACATCCATTTTTCATTCTGTTCACAAACATATACTGGCTGCTGCACACTGTTGATGTCATAATTTCAGTAATGCACTCTTACACCACTAAAACCAGACTTCTGCTGTAGTGCATGTGTAGATTGTGTCAATAGGAAGGGAGTTCGAGTACAGCAGGAAGTGTGTGTCTGTGTGTGTGTGTGTGTGTGTGTGTGTGTGTGTGTGTGTGTGTGTGTGTGTGTGTGTGTTCATTCGTGTGAATGTAAGTGGATGCAGAGTTTGTTATACCCATTACTATTCACAACATTTAGAAGTCCACATAGATGTAGAAATAATTTTTGCACACATGCCTCCTTTGCATGACACAGCTGATGTCATCAGTGGATGTGTATACTACACTGGTGTGTAAATTATGTTAGCCAATAGGTAGGGAGTTTCAATACAGGAATGATTGTCATCTGTATTTTCCCTCTTACCATGCAGAGTAGGCTGCAAATACATATTTGAGGTATATTTGTAAAGTTTACTTGTGCTCTGCAACATATATGCAACAGTAGACTTTCCCTTCCTGTGTACAGCATGCATTATTTGCCTTATGTAGCCCTTGCTGTCTATGCAAGTACGCTTAACTGGTTTGTCCATAGGCAAGCCTGTTTGTTTACTTTGTATGCTTATGCTTCCCAACATGATTTCCTGTCCTCCAACCCTGCTGCTGGCCATGAAAACTTGCTTGTATTCATGTAGGCGGGATAAGTGGCATGCATATGCATTTAGTACTGCTGCTCATTGTACTAACACATGAACATCATATAGGCTTCATGCAGAGACTACATAAGTGTTCATGAATCCCAAAGATTGCCCTTTTGAAACCTTGCCAAGAAAATTATCTATTGAGCTTATAATATTGCAAATCTCTGTGGTATTTTTATTTTTTTCTATATTTATATTCTTTTTTTCTAACTTTATATTTTTTTCTTCCAAAACAGAGAGGTTTTTATCATAAAAATGAGTGTGCGCCTTTTATTCTATACCATTTTGAAACTGTGCCAATGTTGAAGTAATTTGATTAACCTCTTGCTGTTGTGTATTAGTCTGGTTCTGACAGAATTCAATTAATGTTTGTACAAACAGTTCCATTGCTGTTTGTGGTGTATTGTTCCATTGCTGTTTGTGGTGTTTTGTTCCATTGTTGAATAAGCAGCTCATCCAGGATTGCTGACATCATGTTTAATGATCACTTATAACATCCTTGACTAGATGTGGACTGCTTTATAACTTTTAATCAACATTTGATGTCACTCCATACTGCAACACTACTTAGATACTGTTGTAAACTATTTAAACAAGGTGATAGGAAGAAGCCCAGTACCTGTATTTATTCATACGTTCATAGGTGTGCATTAGGCTAATGGCCCTGGAGCCTTTACAAGTCTAGCCCATAGAAGTGACCTGGCATCGTGCCACCTGACGTTAGTTCCCAGTGCCTTTATCAAGTAGAGCTACTGTAGTAATACCCAGGGTGAACTTTCTATTTCCCATCCACTCATCAAGATTTCTCTTGAAGAGGACCAGGGAGTTGCTCTGCTTGACATGTATGGGAAGTCTATTCCAGAGCATGGGCAGTTTCTGGGTTATGAACCTATCTCTCCAGCATGTTCTGTTGATTGTGATAATGAGGTTGAGGTCTCTGAAGCATGTGGTGCAGAGGGATTGGGATTTCTTGGATTGGGATTTCTTTAGATGTAGCATTTCTAACAGAGCTGGGTCAGACTTGGCTTTGTAAGTCAAACAGAGATAACCTCTTAGTAGAGGACATGAGACAGAGAATAGCTGGATTTTTTTGAGTCTCTCCATGTAGGACATGTGTTTAAGGCCTAGCATCCACTTTGTGAGGTACTTTTGTGGCCTTTTCAGCTGTTGCATGTGTCTAGTGAGGTACATGCCAAATGGGGCATTATACTCGATGATTGGCCTAATGAGGGAAGAGTAGAGAGAGATGATGACCTCTTTCTTCCTGGATGTAAAACCCTTGGTAATGAGATGTGCCACATAGCAGGACTTTCTGATCACAGTGGCAATGCAGTGGTCAAAGGAGAGATTGCTGTCAATCTGTGTCCCCAGATCTCTTATAACGCCTTCAGTGTTCAGTGGGTTCCCATTGATGTGATAATTAGTTGGAATTGAGTTTTTCCCAAAGGGGATAATGATGCATTTTTTGGTAGTAAGCTTAAGGCCATGGTTTCGACAGCAGTCATCGGTCTCAGTGAGGCCTTTCTGTAGGATGTCTCCATCACTTGGGGTGTTAATAATGGCTCCCAGCTTGCAGTTGTCTGTGAACTTTGTCAGCCAGAGTCCCTCTATGTTGGCCTGGACTTCTGAGAAGTAGATGCCAAACAGGAGAGGATCCAGAACTGACCCCTGTGGGACTCCACCCATGACTGGTCAGCAGTCTGACTTGGAGTCCACTACTTTCACACTGTGGGTTCTATCTGTGAGCCAATTTGCAACCCACCTAGTGAAATAGTGGTTGCTGCCTAGTTTGTTGAGTTTATCAACAATTCCTGAGTGGGGGATGGTATTCTAAAGTTCCATTAGGTTGCTGTCTATTATTTGAAAACAACCACAAATCACATGTATCATTATGAGACCTCCAACATGCTGTGTAGTATCCATTTTGGTGACAACTATAATAGTTGGCATGTTTCACAGATGAAAAGAAGGAATAAATGAGGAATGAAAAAGAAACTTGCACAAAATATGCACACATAACATTCAAATGAGTGTTGTGCATAAAAATAACATATTCCAATGCAAGTACAGTTCTACTACCACCAAATCTCAATAATCAGACAATGCTACATAAGCATAATGTTCATGAGGGGGGAGAGGTATATCTAACATTTCTTGCCCCTCCCCCCAATTCAGCATGACATGTTGCAGGCAATGCATAATGCCTGAGATCATACTGTGGGCAAATGGAGGGTTTTCTTCTGGCAAGAGTGCACAATACAAATCCCCACTTATTGTTTATTGTATTGTATTAATTAATTAATTAATTCATTCATTCATTCATTCATTCATTCATTCATTCATTCATTCATTTATTTATGTAACTTATATTTTTCAAACAATCTGTGGTGTCTAGTGGTGGTACAAAGGACCAATATCTGAATCCAAGATGAGAAGGTACAGGGTTTGAGGTCCAAGTAGTTCTTTTTAAAGCACACTAATGAATTTTTCAATGTGAACCATATAATCCTTTTTTGTACTCACATATTGGATTATTTCAATTTGTTTTTTAATTACTTTTATTAGTGTTCATGAATGGTGCATGGTATTGTCATATCAGTTGTCGGCTGCCTTATTCACTAGCCTGTGCTCATAAAACAGCTTTCAGCCTGACCATTGACTGGGAATTGATTTGTAGAAATTATTGACTCCATTCATACACAAGTGGATAGTTCAAAAGCTATCACTGTGCTTTTAGTCCTTTCTAAAGATATTGACACATAAAATCACTGTATTCTATTTTTAAGGCAAGAAAAAAAATGCATCTCAAGCCTTATCTTGTTTCCTGGCAGTCCACTCTGTCTTATTAGTAAAGTATTATTGTAGCATGTAAAAATTTTCAGTAATATATGCCATAATATTTTCAGCCATTCTAAATAAAATATAGCTATCATTAGTCGCTTTTTCTGCAAAAGTATACAAATTGTTCTGCTTCTGTCTTTTTCTCACCTTTCTTAAATTCTGCACATTAGGCAAAAAAGGAGGACCTTCATTCAGTTTAACATAGCTTGATCGGGCTGAGCATATGTTAAAGTCAGGCAAAACTGAAGTCCCTTTTTATGGGAATAAAGCAATCCATTCCAACAGAACTTAGCTAATAAGAGCTCTGAAGTTGAAGTGGTTCTTAACATCCATTCATGCTGTTTTTTTCAATCATGGCATGACCTCCATAGTTCATACATATGTTACAGATATTAAGGGTAGTCTACACATAGGTAAGCTGTAAAGCCTAACAGAATATGAGCTAGCCACAACAAAGTTCTTCTCAACAAAATATAAATGACACCAGCCTGAAGGTTTGTGAATGTATCACACCTAGCTTCCAAACACGAGGGTGTCTATGGAACTCGGAACAGTATGGACCTCTAGAAAATGATGAGAAACATTACTTGCAAACTCAAGAAATATTCTCTAACACACTGACAAAATGTATTTCATTTGCAAGCAAGGTTCCTCAGTCTTTCCTAGAAGTTCTCAAAGTTCTACTTCTTATAGCCCCCTTTAAGGGAAAGAGGGAAAGCCCTTTTCAGAGGAAGGGGGAGTCCATGTGCAACAAGATTCTTAAATGATGTTCTTACTCCTAAGATAAACTGTCATTCCTGGCTTACTTCTAAACTTGTTCATTGAATTCTTTGTCATTAGCACTTCATGCACTAAATCACATAGCAGCAAAAAGAAAAACGTATTCATTTCTTTAGTGACAATAACACATCAGAATAAAAATACTAAACGTGTATTACGTTTACAAAACAGCTTGCATTTAGTCACAGTATCAGCTAATCATACTTTAAGCAACAGTCTTCTCATAAATCAAGAACTATATATCTCTTATCAAAAAGATCCACCAGATATCACACTGCAACATCATTCTTATTAAATCAGAACTGCTACATAACACCACATTTTTCTTCTTAGTTTCTGCTCTCCTTTGCAGTTTCGCATAGAATAAATTACCAGCTTATATGCTTACTTGTTTATACGAATTACATCTTAAACCCATAACTGTCTAAACAAATGAATATATCTAACTAGAAATAATACTTTTAATATCATCTTCTATTGTCTGAATCCTGATTAAAATCTTCACATTCCTAATGTATGCAATATTTCTGTTTTCTTTCTATCAAACTTCCCATTTTGTGATGCTTGCTTTCATTAGGTGATTTCATCCAACATCCTTACAACCATATACCATCATTCAGACGAACATGCACAACATATTTCCACTTCAATATCTCTTCATATTTGCACTCGCCTAAATAGAACTACTACTTCCTAAATTATTTTTAAACCATCTGAATTTCAGTATGTATAAAATGTATATACTTTGTTGACCTTGCACATTACCTGCAGGCAAGCTCCTTTTATTCTTACAACAATATATAATTCATATTACCAATATATTACTCTCCTGCCATTATGAAACACTAGCATGTCCTCAGAAACCTAATATGTGAGCCAGGTGTTATTCATTCAAATACACAAAAAAATTAGAAAGACCGTTGACAGAAAGTATTTCTAATTTTATATTATCTTTCAGTTCTGCATTGATAGGTTCATAGGTTCATAGGTTCATAGGTTCATAGGTAGGTACTAGGCTATCGGCCCAAGGGCCTATGCAAGCCTAACCAACAAAGTTCCCTGGCTTACGCCACCCAAGAAAGTTATTTTCCTGTGCCACTGATGAGCAGAGACACAGAAGTGATCCCCGGGGTGTAGTTCCTATTTCCCATCCACTCATCAAGATTTTTCTTGAAGAGTGCTAATGAAGAACTTTGCTTGACATAGATGGGTAGCCTGTTCCAGAGTATGGGAAGTCTCTGGGATAGGAATCTATCCCTCCAGCATGTCCTGTTTATTGTGGTGACAAGGTTTAGGTCCCTAGAGCGTGCAGCTCAGACGGATTGGGATTTCTTTAGGTGTAGCATGTCCAACAGCTCTGGGTTTGACATAGCTTTATATGTTAGGCAGAGATCACCTCTGAGTAGGCGATATGCTATGGAGTAAAGCTGGAGTTTGTTGAGGCGGTCAGTGTAGGGCATTTGTTTGAGTCCAGTAATCCTCTTTGTGAGGTACTTCTGTGGCCTTTCCAGCTGCTGCAGATGTCTTGTGAGGTACATTACAAAAGGGGCATTGTACTCTATAATGGGTCTAATGAGTGATGAGTAGAGGGTAATGATGACCTCTTTTTTCCTGGATGAGAACCCTTTTATGATGAGGTGTGCTATGTAGAAGGACTTCCTGACTACTGTGGCGATGTGACTATCAAAGGAGAGACTACTATCCACCTGGGTCCCAAGGTCTCTTATCATGCATTCGGTGTTAAGTAGATTGCTGCCTATGTGGTAGTTCATGGGTACAGAGTTTTTACCAAAGGGGATGACACTGCACTTTTTGGCATTGAGCTTGAGGCCATGGCTCTGACACCAGGCATCTGTCTCAGAGAGGCCCTTCTGTAGGATGTTCACATCATTTGGGGACTTGACTATGGCTCCTAGTTTGCAGTCATCTGCGAATTCATTAGCCAGAGGCCTTCTGTGTTAGCCTGTACTTCAGAGAAGTAGATACCAAACAGGAGCGGTCCCAGGAAGGAACCCTGTGCTACTCCACTTGTCACTGGTTTGAGGTCAGATTTGGAGTCTGCAACTTTTACAGTGTGGGTTCTGTCAGTGAGCCAGTTGGCAACCCATCTTGTGACGTAGGGATTTATGCCTAGTTTATTGAGTTTAGCTATAATTCCAGAATGGGTGATGGTGTCGAAAGCCTTGGCGAGGTCAAGATAGGCTGTGTGAACCACTTTACCCTCATCTATGGCTTTGGTGACATAAGCACAACTGGTTTCCTAACATTCATTTCCACTCATAGAGCATTGAACTCATAGAGCATTGGTCATTTCTATCAGAACTTTGTGGAATCTGTTCATTCTTTGTTTCTTTCTTAAGTCCAAGAAATGTCAAATATATATACCCTCATACCACTGTTACTAATCATTTTGCATCATATCCATGAGACTTACACTCATTATTATGAATTATTCAGTTTGTCTTTCCCTTATTCACCTTTAATTTTTTGTCTAAGTTTAAATGTCTGGACATTTGAAATGACTGTGGCAATAGTTGCAACTGATGTAGTTCCCGGGCTTGGAGCATGCCAACCTCTGGGCACCCAGATGCCCAGTTACCTTCTGCTGTAATAGGAATTGTCATCATTTATAAATGATAAATAAGCTGTAAAGATTGCTCTTAACTAATTTCTGTTGTCTATTCTTGTTTTCATCTGTTGATATCAAATCAGCAAGTCATCTCTTTATACAGTCATTTAATTTACTCTGCCTTATTGATATGTCTTCAAAAATTATCAGAATAGTATAGCTACATGTCTTTTGTACAAACCAATAGCATGATTTAAAAAAATATTTTAATATGATATTTATATTATTATACTGGACCTTTTCTCCTGGGCACCCACTGAAAACAGATAACTATCCAATCGGACTTTTCCATTAGCAAAACATAAGTAAACATTTAGGGTGCCATTTTATCAGCTTGGGAAACAACAGAAAAGAAAAGTAGCTTGTGTTGACAAGAAAAGACAACATGCTTGTTAATAAATGAGTACTTTAAGTAACTATATTGTTCGAAGTGTTCAATCAGTGTGGTATATACCAGTATTAGCCTGCGATCTAAGAGATTTTTGGGGGTATGTGCTTTTATGGGACTAAAATCATACAATTTTACTGGAGAGGAATAACACCAAAGGAAGGCACTGATTAAAGATAAATGTGAGGTAGTCAGCAGAGCCATATCTAGGCATGCTGAAGGAGACTGCTGCCCTGGGTGCATTATTTTTGGCTACAATCAGCAGATGATGGTGGGGCAAAAGTGAAGTAACATAATTCATTACAGAAGCTGCAGTTGATCTTGTTGCTTCTGTAAATGAAAGCTGGCACTGCATTAGTGATGTTAGTGCACTAATAACTGTAGCAAGTAACTTGCCACTACAGTTCTAGCAAGAACATTGCTACACTTACATTATAGACTGTAAGACCTTTTTTGTGTGTGTTTAACTTCAGGAAGTTTTATTTTGTCTTAACATTAGGTTGGGAGTGTGCTCACTGGGGGAAACACCCAGGTCACCAAATAAACTAGCTACTGCTCCAGATGTCAGTGACTTTTAATAAGCTGGTGTCATATTCAATTTGTTACGGCAAGCAGTAAAGCAGACAGCTATTTGAAGTCTTTTTATTTTCCTTGTGGGCTTTTCTTACTGTCTATTGTTCTGGAGAGTTAGCCATGTATAAAAAGTGCTCATTAAAGCAGAGGCTGCTCTACGACGCTGGTGTGTGCTACTCGGCTTGCAACTGACAGCAGTAAAGCTGTCAGTTATTTAAGTTGTTTTCTTCTTTGGGCTTGTCTATCTGCTGTTCTGAAGGGGTGTGCACATTTAAAAGCTGGTCACTAAAGCAGAGGTTGCTCTAAGAAACTGGTGTGTAGATTTAAGATTTAAAAAGAAAAATCAGTTTTGGTGGGTGAATATGTAGTTTTATTATACAATTTTAACACATCCAGTCAGTTATATCAGAATAAGATGGAGCAGATGGATGAATTTTGTTTGGAGGACTTAGTAAGTCAAGGTTTCCTCTTTGTAGCAAATGTAACATGCTTAGTCAAACAAAAGAAGAGTGGGATGACATGAATGATATTTGTACCAAATGCCAGGGTTTTAAATCAAATTAGCAAGTGGATCCCAACAATTTGGGGAAACTCAATAAAATAAACCTTTATCCTGTTATAAAAATAAGTAAAAATTTGATGGTGCACGCAATTTGTACAAATTGTGATATTGACATCGAAACAAACAATATTGAAGTCAGTAGCTCAAATAAAACAACTTGAAAAAGATGCCCAGAATAAAATAATACTGACTTAATTCACAGGGAGGAGTTACTCCAGTTCAACCCTGTTTTTGATATTCCAGTAGTTGTTAATCACAATAATGTAAGGCTGCCCTCATATACTCAATCGAAGGATTTAATTATTGTTTTTGTTTTTCTCATAATCAAAATAAAATTAAAATACAAAACAAGATAAAATTGGCAGAAATGAGAACAAGTCACCATCCACTATTGTCGGTAGTAAGCCTTGCTGTAATGAGATAAAAATTATGTTATTCTCACCAGTATTAAGGTAGTAGAAAAACTAAAGTAACTCCCAAGGGTTTAGATATTTAATGATATTTTTCCTAGTCCCTACTATGTAGGTATTAAAAAAGGTTGACAAAGGAAATGACAAATATCATAGGTAGAATTTCACTGATAATTTCTGTCAAAGTAATAACTACTTGGGTGGATTTAGAGGTTAAAAATAACTGCTTCAGTAGAGATTGGCTTAATTTCAGTCATGCTGGAAACAGATTAGTTGGTAATTCCCTTAGGAATGTTATTCATCCTTTTTTATGAGTAGTAGGGATGGGGTGCAGAAATAGTGAAAGTTAAAATCCATTTAAAATTTATTTTGCAATTGTAGAAACTTAAACAATGGCATTGTAGATGTAGGATATATAGCAACGGGTAAGAAAAGAAAGCATGATTTGCTGAAACACAGTTTAATGATCATAATGAAACTTTAAATGTTCAAGGGTTTTGGGGACATTGTGTTTTTCTCAAATATTAAAGGTGATGGTGTAGTGATATATGTGTCTACTAAGTTTGTATCCATTGCTATTCATTCTGATAAGTTGCTGGAACTTTTGATGGTGAAATTAAGGTTAGCAAAATATGACTAGAGGGTAGGAATCTTCTATAACCTCCCTCTCAGCTCAGGAAAAGAGCATAATAACAGGTTCTATGGTAATATCTGTGAATTATTTCATCAAAGATTTGGTGATATAGTCCCGGAGGACATTAACCTTCTAGCAAATGACTAGAATTTCCCTTCTATCATATCTGCTGTTGCAAATAACATTATTGAAAGTTGCATTTTATACAACGATGAACAGATTATTAAACAACCAACCAAGGCTGATAACTTGTTGAATGTTATTTGGTTAAATCACAAGATTAATGTGGTTTTAAGTTGCAACACTGATGCCACAATTGGAAAATCAGATCACTATTCTCTTCATTGTGAAACTGTAAGCAATAGTGATAAATGTGTTAATTCAAGTGCACCCCTTAGGAAGTTTTATAAACTTAACTTTGAGTCTATAAATAAGGACATTAGTTCTTGTCTGTGGGAGAAGCAACTGGAAGGAAAACCAGTTGAAAAAAGTGGGGTAATTTTTATGCAGAATTAAACATCTTAAAAAAAAAACAAGTTTGTACTATTGGTGTGGCCAATCATCACAACAAACCATTCTCTATATGTTGGACAAAAATGTATAACAACTGAAAAATAAAACAAAGGCCCTCTGGAAGAGGTATCAATGTCCTCCATGTGCCTCTATCAAATGTAGATATAATATTGAAAAACATCTCTGAAAATTAGAACTGACTATAAAAACTGACCTGTTGAGAAAACTAAGAAAAAAATAAAGAGTCCTACTCAAGCACTTGAGATGCTTTAGGAAAGAAAATGCCACCTGCATTACTATTAACTCTGTGGAGTCAGGTATTACAGAACCTGTTGAACTAACTGCAGCAATGAGTTTGTCTCACTTATCTGCATGCAATGGTTATACATTTTCAGGCCCTGTCAACCCCCCCCCCCCCATTAGCCTCCTTTACAGGCCCTGCTGATATCATCTACCTTAACTTCACTGGCAAACACTTCCACACCACATAACCTCTGTGGTGCATGCGATTAATATATAGTATGATAGTATCTACAACACGATAGGTAGGGGTTCTAATCTCAAAAAGGCCATCTCTGTGAGTGCATGTGTGTATGTAAATATACCCCTCACAGCAGTGCATCTGTCTTGCCTATGTGTGCATAGGTTCTATATTTTTAGGCCTTATTAACCCCCCCATTGGCATCCTTTATAGGCCCCATTGATGTCATCCACTTTAACATGACTGGCAGACACTCTCACAACACATAAGCTCCAAGGTGCATGCAATTTGTATGTAGTATTATTGTATATAATACAAGATAAGTAGGGGTTGTAATCACAAAAAAGCTAACTCTGTGTATATGTGTATGCATGTAAATATTCCCCTTTGCAGCAGTGTGTCAGTCTGCCTATGTGTGTGCAATGGTTAAACATGTTAAGGTTCTGTGAGTACCTGCTGCTCCTAAATAGCCTACATCTACCTAGGTGTAAATGCTATCTGCCACCACCTACATTTGTAGGTGCACAACACTCAGGTGACACGTGTCAAGGTTGACATGCCTTGTCACAGGGTATGCATGCAGGATTATGCTGTCCGCCTCATTGCCCCTGACACACAGCTCTACACAGACACACCTAGGTAACCATGCACATATAAAACCTTATCTTGCTGATGTATTTTTGCTTAGCTACCATGCCATACTGAGCCACTGTATTGCCACCAGATTTTCAGCGTAGTCACTCAGTCCCCTACAACAGAAACATACAAAGTTCTGAGAAACACCTCTCATTCTGTGACATCTCTGCCAATCTAACATCATGCAACAAAGGAAAAAACACGTTAATGTGTACTCATGACACATACCAGCAGACAGCACCTGTCATGGCATAACAAAGCCACAGTAAACAATGTCATGTAATGTACTATAGTCACCCTGTGTATCAGACATGCATTTGCATGTCCCTGCATCGATGTTATGGATGGCAGGGATGTGACACTGGTATCATCACATCAAATGCAGAGGGTGTGGTGTGGGGGTGCCAGAGGCATAGGCTGTGCCAAACAGTTGACATCATATGTGGGTGTCAGGGAGGGGTGGTGGTCAGCTGGGCAATGGAGAGGTGCTGTGTGTGTCTGTTTGTGACCTGCATGTGACACTGATGTATGAGTGTGTTTGTGTACACAGTCAAGCCATGTGCTAGTCCTACATGTAGGTATGTTTAACAGCAGTGGACCATACATGGCAGACTGGGCAGTTCATCGTCTCTGACCACAAACACAGCAACTGGCTCTACCAGGAGTGGCACTGGCATCACCATGCCCAGGGTCAGATGTGGTACTAGTTACTGATGGTGACTGGTGTCTGCTGGGTCCATGTCCCTCACAGGACCACGAAGGACCACGTGCCTATGGCCAGCCACGTTGTGGTGTGGACAACACCCTCCCTTCTGTAGTGCTGGAGGTACTGCCACTATGGGAGCATGAGTGTGTATGGCCACGTGGACTCTCAGCAGATGTTGCTGACCTATGCCCACGTGTCTAACACCCTACTCCCACCACATGTTCTAGCACAGACAATGTGCATTCAGTGACTGACAATGTTTCACCCCACCATCTGTCCACTACATCAGTGAAGTGATTCATGGCATCATCAATGTTGTGGGTGGAGTCAGGGATACCAGAGAGTGAGGCATCCATGATCCTGAGCATCCATCTGGTGTTGTGTTTGGAACATGCCTGTGTCTCCATGTGGACTGAAACATGCATTGAATGACCCATGATGTGACATCTGTGACAGGTGGTGGATGGGCAGCTGTTTTCCTCTGAGCACTCCTGTCAATCTGCCTGTGTGGGACATTGCCAGCTCTCTGGCTATTGCTAGTGTCCACAGTCATTGAGGCTATAGTCAGCACACTCTCCTGTTTGAAGCCAACAAACTCTGACTGTCCAATATCTGTGGCTGCAGAGGACTGGATATGTGTGGGCACACTGACTGCATGTGGGGACATTTAGGGAAGACGTGGGATGTCAACCCATGGGACAGATTCAACCCCCAACAACCCCACCTGTGCCTCACTATGGCCAACATCATCATTAGAGTCTGATGAAACACTGACATCAGGTTGTGATGGGGACACACTCCAACCCCTATGGTCACCTGTGAGGAGGAAGACAACATACCTACATTAATACCTGCACTATTATGTCTGCTGATCCATACACACACATACAGGTGAGGTGCCACAACTGCATTATATATACCACATCTTATTTCTGATCCCATGCACAACACACAAGCAGACTATGACATACACAGACAAGACAAGCCCTTAATAACATGCAGTGCAGCTACGCCCAGTTAATGCTGCCAGTACTATACACCTGTGTGATAAATGATATGTCAGTGTAAGTGATGGACCTACACCGAAAACACAGTGCACCCGTCTTCACCATACTATTGCCCCCTGTATAGCAGACTGCATAGACCATCACAAAAATAAGTGCAAATATGTTACAGCTCCTACAAATACACTACTGTGATTACTGATTCAGTGCACTGCAGAGAACCCCTCCAAAATGAACATACACGTATTGTACTCTGGCTAAGCATAACAGTTGTGTCTATGCCAAACTGACAGCGCTTAACATTCTTAGGGTATATGTGAGCCATATCTAAACAGTTTCACACTTACCAGCTGCAGGATGTTGGACTCTGGCCATACCAGATATACCTATGGAAATGTGAGGGAGAGGTATTGTCGGCAAACACAAATGTGGCATTATTAACGGATAATATGTGCATATATCAACATGCACAGTAGGAACTCTGATACTATTAACATTGCTGACATTCTGAGTATGTGTGCACAAGTGTTCGATACAAACAACCCCCCCCCCCACATGCAGATTGACCTGACATCCATGTATTGGTATGCAGAGACTGCCACAATGACTGCTACAGTATTACAGTGATGAACACAGGAGGATTACTGGATGCTCCTCTGCTGTGGAAGCTGTGCCACCCACCTGCATGATGCATGGGCTGATGGACACATGGGAGCTGGTGGTTGAGCCCAGGTTTGCCAGGAACTACTCTGTGGCTGAGAGTGGTTGTTCTGCTGGAGGCCCTCCACCGGTGGCAGCATGATCCTTGGCCACAGTAGCAACCCTTTGCCATGCAGCATGTATCATATCGATCACCTGGTGTCAGACCTGCTCATAGCGTCTTTCCTGTAGCCCTACTTGGTTGACTAATGTGATGAGGTCACAGGACAGGGGCACAGGAGAATAATTTTCTTGGGTGGCGAAAGCCAGGGTACCTTTTTGGCTAGGCTTATATAGACCCTAGGGCCAATAGCCTAGTGCCTACCTATGAACCTATAACAGATTAATTTGCAGAGAAATTCTCACTTTTTAATGGCCATAATGATTATAACAATATGATAAGTGGTAGATCTGATGTTTGTCTGAATATTTCTTACATGTTAATTTCAAAGGTTTTGGGGGGTGCATTAAAATAAATCAACATACCTTCCTGGTTTAAATGGATTTTTCCTTTGTGACATAGTAAGTGGATTGATATCATTCTTTTTAATACTCTTTTAAAAATCATTGGAAGAGGGTATTTACTCAACATATGGAATAAAGCAGTTGTCCTGATACCAAAAGGATGTGTGCCACAGTCACTGAAAAACTATAGATCTAGCAAATGTTTTGAGCAAGCAATTTGTAGACTGTGCCACATGGATATTGAACAATGGATCAATAAATATGTCAACATGATTTCTTTGTGGGGAGATCATGTTTGACTAATCTTATCCAGTTTTATGATATGAATGTTGCTCAATGGACTTGTCTTGTAGTGACATTGTTTATCTGAAACTGGTGAAGACCTTTGATTTGCTACCCATGACAGAATACTTGATGTTGTGTTAAAATGAGCTGTGAGAGGATTGAAAAAACTTGGTTATAAAGAAAGATTGGATATGTTTCCCCTCTAGTCAGTTAGTTATAAGCTGTTAAGAGTTGACTTGATTCTTGTGTGTAGGTCACTAAGAAATGAAGCATTAGCAGGATTTCTTGCTGATATTTTATTTTATTATCATTTTATTTCTCTTTTGATGACTGGGTTAGTACCAATAGGCTAGTAGCCTCTTTTCAGGAGAGACCTGAGGTGGTATTTATACAACTAGGCAAAATGTGGCCAAGGTATTGGGGAATTTCCCCTATTTATCAATGTTGCAAGTGGGACACACTTTGCAGGAGCACTTCTTGTTTTCATTCCAGCTGCAGAGGTGGCCCACAAAAACATGGAGGCAGATGGAGGGAGAAGGAGATAATGGAGTGCTGAGTGAAATGTAGGAGAAAGCAAATATCAAAACCAGATAATATGTGCAAGACTCTGAGGAGATATTTCAAAGAAATTTGTTTGATGGATATGAGTCAGCAAATGATGGATGTAAGGAGCAGGATGATGGATGTATTATTGCAACCCTCCAGTCAGGAAGTTTGCTGGATGATTTACTTAAAAATGGTGATGCATAGTGAGCCCAAAAATGAAGGAGATGTTTCCTGTGGGGTCATTATGGAGAAAATGCAAAAGGAGGATTCAGAGACAATCTTGAAGAATAGTGGTAAGATGGAAATGAATACATATGTAGAGAAAGTAAAAGAAGGCAAAAAGGGAGTAGCAGAAAAAAAGGCAGAAGGAAATGGAAAATGGAAGTACGTGGTAAGGATTCAAAGTAATGGTGACAAAGAAATTGACAGGTATGAAGTGTGAGGACAAATATCTCCCTTGGTGTAAAACCACATGAGATAAGATTATTTATTCTTTTTATGAAAGAAACATTTTGTGACATTATATTTGAGACTGTTTTTTCAATGGAAAATATTCTTGGAGAATATGAAAAAATGACTGTAATCCATGGAATGTTTATGTGATAAAAGCAACAGGGAAACAAAAAAAGAAAGTTCATGTACAATTTTGAACAGAGGTGGAAGGAGAAACTTTGAAAGGACATTTGACAAATTTATGTAAAGAAGTACGGACATTGCAAAAGTTAATGATAAAAGGGATTTATGAACTGATGGCTGGGACTATAATATTGTTAAAAATAGAAAGAGAAAAATATACATATAACAAACATGTAACATGTGGAGGGGAAAAGGGGTGTTCTAAAATACTGTGAACAACCCAAAAAATGTTTTTTGTGGAAAAGGGGGATATTTGTTAAGTAACTGTGATAAACAAAAATGTTATATTTGTGGGGAAATGGAACATGATAAAAAATTTGAATTGAAATGTTAAAAATGTAACAAAATGGGACATGTCTGGATGAGTTGCAAAAATGAAAATAAGAGTAAGGGAAAAGAAAATTAAACAGAAGAAAGTAAGCAAAGAGAAGACATTTTAGAAGTATTAGACATTGAAGAAAAATTAGATAAGAAAAAAATAGTAAGGAGGGTATAAAAGGTTCTGAAATAAGTGCTGAAGAAAACATAAATTGGGAGATAGTAAAAGAAAAAAAAAAAAGAACTCCATTGGTAAAAAAAATGTAAAACAGAGTGAAATAAAATTTAAATGGATAAATGCAAAAGATAAAAAAGAAAGGAAAGGGTTGAAAAAGAATATAAGCAGTGAATTATTGGGGTTCATATAATGGTTAATGTATTTGACACACAGATACATGGCACTGTGTGTGATTCTCACCTCTGACAGGGAAATTGGCTAGGCTTAGAATGACCTATTAAGAATGCTGGTTTAATAATTAGCTGCAACCTGAGAAACCATGAATCTAAGGACAATTTTACAGTGCTTTCTGTAAATGTGAATAGTATTAAGAATATAGTAAGAAAAACAAGGATTTTAGAGTGGTCTAATACATGTGATATAGATGTAATTATATTAGAAGACATAAGGTTTTCAATAAATGAAGAAATATTACAAACAGAGAAACTATAGGGAGGAAAGATAATCTGGACATTGGGACATGAGAGATATTCTGGAATAGCTGTATTCTGCAGAAATTCAGAAAATATATTAGATGTAACTTTAGCAAAAATGGGAAGATTAACCATTGTAGATTTAAAATGGAAACAAAATAATGTAAACATATAACATTATATGCTTATACTTATAGCAAAGAAAGGGAAAGCTTATTTCATCAGATTTTAGACTGTGTAGTGATAAAAAATTAATTGTTATAATAACAGGAGAATTAATTGTGATTTAAGAGGCAAGTATAAAAAGAAAGGAAATGATATGACCACAGTTCACTCCTGGGGTGGTGTCCATGCCCCTCCTAGACAGAAGAAGTCATTATTAACTACCATAGACCCTTACATCTGTGAGCTTTTTTCACTTAACCATCAAGAGTTGGGGCAACTAAGGATAAATATGGCTAGGCTTGTATGGGCTCTAGGGTCATTAACCTAGTAACCTTCTATGAACTTATATAATAAAAATGTTTGACCTTATAAGATGTGGTAAGTTAAGACTTTGGGACAAAAATTCATGGACATACAAAAGACATATATAATAATGAAAAAGATTATTTTTATAGTACCGGAAGGTTTAGTTATAGGATAAGGGGTGGGAGTTGAAACAGGATTTTCTGATCATTTTCCAGTATGACTAAAGATAAAGGAAAACAAAATATATAAAAATAGGCAAACGAGTAAAAATGATAAATGAGAAAACATGGAATGAAGAAGGAAAGAGATTAGTGATACAGTTATATTACTATGAAAACATTATATAAAAATCAGTCTGAATGGTAGATGACATTTAAGGAAAAATATAAAAATAGTTTTTTACAGTATCAATATTATATGAGAAAAATAGAGAATGAAAAAATATAAAAGAACATATAATACAGCATTGGAAGATTTAGAACACAATGACAGAAAGTACTTGGACCAAGAAAAAGAATTAGATGAAAGAAACAGGAAAGAATAAATGGATCGTTATATAAGTAAAATATTTTTACAAGGAAAAAGCGAAGAAGTATTGAGTTACTTAAACAGATTAGTAAAGAAAGATGGAAAGGTAATGAGAGATATAAAAATATAAAAGGAGAACAAACTCAGGAAATGATTATGAATAGTGTAGTACAATATATATAAAAATGGTTAAAGAAAAAAGAAGGTAATGGAAAAAAGTTAACAAAAAGGAGCATAAAGAGTTAGAAAAGGGGATTTCTTTAAATGACCTAGATAAAGTATTAGGACACGTTAATATAGGTTTGGTTGCAGGACCAGATGGAATAAAGTATAAAATGTATAAACATTTAAGAGACTAGCAGAAAAATGATATATTTCTTAAAGATTTTGAATGAATGGTTAAATGAAGGTTTTGTGTATAAAGAGTTATGTAGTCGAATACTTAAATTCATATGGAAGAAGGAAGATAGAAGACAATTAAAAAACTGGAGATCAACAGTATTAAATAATAATGATTATAAGATCTTTATGAAAAAAGTGGAAAATATCATGGAGGATAGTATACATATAGTACAAAGTGATAGGGTTATCAAGAATTATTAATGATAGAGAAAATGTGGATGATATTATGAATACAAAAGAAAAAAACAAAAATTATTATAGGAAATTTTAATAAGGCATTTGATACTGGACATGAAAACATATGGGCAAGAATAAAATAATATAATATGAGTGAGAAAGTTAGGAAATGATGTATGTCAGCATATAGTAATCATAAAGTAAAAATATTTGTAAATGACTTTTTAAGCCAAGAGGTACTTATGAATAGTAGTGTAAGACAGGGATGCCCAATGAGTTGTATACTATTTACATTAATTATAAATGTGATACAATGTGAAATAAATTGCAAATTGAAAGAGTAGGAGTTTATAGTACCTGAAGGTTAAAGAATTCCTTTTTTGTTAACATATGCAGATGACATTGAAATAATTGCAACAAAACCTGATACAAGAAGTAATAATTTGCATAAATTAATGTCTAGAGGTGATATGGAGCATCCTCTTAATGAAATTCCAAGACCTGTTATTGCAAGTCCTGGAATTAAGGAAAAAAAACAGAGTGCTCACATGTGTGCATTCATGTGTGTTAGTATGCACATCCTGTAATGCATTAACAACTTTTCCTAGACTGGCTTTTTAATTACAACCATTGTTTGTTGAAACATGCTGAAGTTCATCGGTGATCTTGAAAAGGGTAAATGAGTTTCAGGAAACAAATAGTGAATAAAAAAGTTGATGATAGCTGTCTTGATATTAGTAATTAACATTAGTGATTTGATTGCCACTATTGTCCTGGAATTCAACATCTGAGTTAACACCACTAAGAGAAAACTTTTTAAACTGCAAGGAAATTAATGCAGTTATTTATGAAAAAAAAAGTTTTATCTTTTTTTTCATACCTATAGGTTTGCTATCAAAGGTTGAGCATTTATACATCAAAAATGCATGATCCTGAGGCAGGAACATTGGAATCCACCCATACCAAAACCCACAATATCGAATCCTAGACTTGCCCCCGTGCATGACCCGTGTTAGCTGTTGTTTCTGTGTTCATGTGAACAGGGTGTTTCACGATTTGTTACAATTTCAGGGTCGTAACTCATTGGTAATGTGGAGTTCAATGTTTCCACCTGGAGAGCCTGCATTTTTGATGTATGAATACTCAGACTTTTGATAGCGAACCAAACCTTTACCTGACTTACCAAAAGCAAGACAAACTTGCAAATAAAGAACTGAAAATAACAACCGTGGTTTTCTGTTATGGCTGCATGTGAATAAACACTACCTCCACATCATTCCATGAAGGTGAAAGAGGACAATAAGTAAAAGCCCTTTAGTTTGTGTAAATAAGACAAAATTTCAGATGGTTATGATAAGGGGACTGAATAAGTGCAAAACAAAAAATGAAAAAGCAAGAAGAATGTCAGAAAATATCAGAAGAAAAGTAACGAGAAAAGATAACAAATTCCAGCACAGAGGATATCACATTAGAAATGATATGGTGAGCATTAAAAGAAATGAGGAGAATGATAACAGAAAGTTTAAATGCAAATAAAAAATAGAAGACATTATTGATGGTCTTATTGAACTCACTACTTTAGTACAAGACCTAATAGCAGATAATGAAGAATTAAAAATGAGACTGGAAGCTGCAGAGGTGAGGACTGAGTGCCAAGAAACAAGGATCACAGATCACGAAGACTGAGAAAGAAGGAAAAATATCAAAATCTCAGACATACCAGCAAAATATGAAGATAGTGACCTCCTTTGCATTGCAAATAGTTGGCGTTGTCAATGGACATGGATCTCAACTGTGCAGCTTAAGTTGGAAAGAGCTCACAGGACAACATGGCAGGACAGGCATAAGAAGCCTAGGCCAGTCATTGTTCATTTTCAAACATATGAACAGAAAAATAAAGTGCTTAGGGACTTACAAAAAAAAAAAAAAAAAAAAAAAAAAAACAGGAAATAAACTATATATAGCAGGAAATTATATCTTTGCAGATCAAAACTACTCCAACCAAACTCAGTTGAAAATGAATGCATTTGCACTGATATTCAAAGCATGTAAGGGAAAAGGGCCTGAGGTGGAAAATCCTCTATCAAGCTATAATGAAGATATCTGTGCAAGGATCAGCAGAGATGTTCCTGCACCTGAGGGAGGCTTTGGACTTTTTGAAAAGACCAGTTAACCTGAGAATCAATGGGGTGTCTCAGGAAACTACAGCAGGTGAATGAGAGAAAGAGTGAACATCATAGACCAAATAGTGCCACAAAAAGGGCTGTTTCCCTCTGTTTCAAAAACAACAAAATCTTTGGGAGAGGTTTTATATTATCAAAGGAAAAAAGGAAAAATTTGTAGAGACACCAGCAAAGGACCTAGGACTGGATCAGCAAGATATTGGACATGGGAGCGAAGGAAGGATGGAAGAGATAATGTGATGGCTGAAGCAAAAACATAGATGTGAACTGGAAAAATCCAACTGAAAGAAGAAAAGATAGAGGATGGAGGAATAAAGAACTGTTAAAAGTTTGACCTTAAAAAACTGGAGGACTCCTATATACAAAGAAAAGCATAAGCAGAAATGGTTGTGTGATATCTTTTTTAAGATATGAGACTGTAGCCTAACATTAGGCAAAAAGGGTAAATAACCATGAAGGCAAAATTGTATAACTGGACATATATCAGAAAGGCTAGGTTTGCATTTGGACTTGGGCAATGGATCTAATAATAGAAAACAATCATAATACACAAAAAATAGTTCATGTTCCACGGTGGTGCAGCGGTTAGCATTATCGTCTCACAGCAAAAGGTTCTCCCATTCGATTCTCAGCTGGAGAGCCTTCTGTGTGGAGTCTGCATGTCCTCCCCATGGTCGAGTGACGTTAAAAACATGCAGGTAAGTGTGAGCATGAATGAGCATGCCTTCTTTGAAGGTTGTACATCGGGCTGGCAAATCGGCACCATAAAAATCCACTGCCAATCATGAGCGGACTGGAGTTCCGCTGTGGCGACCCCTAACTGGGAAAACCCGAAAGTCTTTTTAAAGTCAGCCACCACAATGCACAAGATATAATACTTTATAAAATGCTGTTTCTAAAATATTAACTGTAAAATCTAAAATGATAAAAGTTCTAAGGGATTAGTCTAATGTATGTTAGTCAATAATATCCTATATGCATGCTCCTAATAACAAAAATCATTACTCAGTAGATGATTGGGAAATATAAGGAATGCATGCTGAAAAACAGGGATAGCTAGGATGTGGAGATGTGAAGTATGGGGAAAAATTATTCAGCAAGTTTAGCCCACTATAAGAATAGATGGTCAGAGACCAATAAGAGTGATTATAAAAGAGTGAGCTAAAGTGTAACTGTGGATTAAATAAAAATAGCATACGGCAGAAAGCAAGGATAGGAAATTAACAAATTTAGGTCCAGAATAAAGGCATGCAATGATAATAGTGGAAATACACCAAAAAGGGGTACATGGAGGTATAACATAAGCTAGGATTTTGAGTATATCCAAACACTCAGTAGGCAATTAAAAGTATTATTATGCATACATTCTGAGGCACAAAAAATGAGCAATGGGGGGGGGACTAAATGTAAAATAGAATATGTGCTCAGCTAACACTAACAGGACACACAAGAAAAAAGTAGGTTCAAATATAAATAGGGTAAATTACAGAAATCTATTGTCTGAAAAGAGGAGATTATCCAAAACAACAGCAGAAAATGATTGACTTCAACAATTGGCTAAGTTTCTGGTGTAATTCTAAAGGGATCCAGTATCTGTCTGCCTGGGATGACATGATCAGCAGACCTTGATGCTTTGCCAGAGATGGCCTGCATCTGTCACCCCTGGGATTCTGGATACTGGCTAAGGCTCTTGCCACCCTTATAGTTCCTTTTTTAGGCAGTGTTCCAAAGACCAAAATTCCACCATAACACCTGTAAACAAATGCAATCTGATGGTCATGCTGCTCAATGCTAGAAATCTAAATCTCAAGATGCACTCCCTTGAAGCTCTCCTCAAAATGGAGAATGTCGACATCTGTGTTGTAACAGAGACCTGGTTTAAAGAGGCAGAAAGCACCCCTGCACTCCCAGGCTGCAACTCATTCCATAACTTTTGGCCCCAGAATGAGGGCAGAAGCTCCAAAGGTGGTGGTGTCTCCATATTCTTAAAGGATACACACACCTCTAGACTGGTAGCCCAGCATAATGCATCTGTGATACTTCATGTAAAACTAACACTGGGTAAGATGGCGATACAAGTCATAGCCTGCTACAGAACTCCCAAACATATCCCTAAACTTACACACCAATTTCCTAAGCACCCTGGAATCTATCAAGGTCCAACCTAATACTCTCATACTGGGTGACTTCAACTACCCTTCCATCAACTGTGAAAACTATTCAAGTACCAATGTACAGGCCCAATGCTTTCTGGAATTTATCAATTCCAATGCCTTGGACCAGCTTATTCTGACCCCCACTAGAGGAAGCAACATCCTCAACCTGGTTATCACCAACATGGGGCATGGTTGCTCCACAACTATACTCAGTTCCTCCCTGGTTAAATCTGAGCACAAACTGATCACCATGGAAATTTCCATCTCATCTACACCCCCCACTAAGGTGACCACCTTGAAAAACTTCTCTAAAGCTGACTTTGGGCTCCTAAAAGCAGAGGTGGCTAACTTCTTGGCACCCATGTCAATGGAAAATAGCTGAATGACTGCTGAATCATACACCAATGCAGTGTACAAGCATGTACACAAAAGCATGTACCTTGCCATACCAAATAGAACTAAGATGCTCTCCTCCAAAAAAAAAAAAGGAAACCAGTCTGGTGGTCCCCAGCCATCAATAAACTTTACAATGGAAGGAAGAAACTGTTGCAGAAAAAAATGAAGTCACAAGACTGGAAATCCTCCCTTATCAGTCTCAACAAAAAGCTGAGATCCCTTATCAAATCCTCTAAAGGCAGCTATGAAGGCAGAATTGTGGCCGACACCAAAAACAACTACAAAGCTTTCAATAGCTATATCAAAAACCTCAAAGGCAGTACTCAGATTTGCTCTGAGTTATTGCACAATGGCATCTCCTATACTGAGCCAACAGATATAACCAACATACTGGCCAACAGATTCAGTGCAACATTACACCTCTCCCCCCCAAGGGACCTATCACAATACCAGATGAAAGCCTGGTACCCACCATTTCTGTGGCACAGGTAAAATCTGCATTGTCCAAAGCCATGAATACAGTATCCATGGGACCTGATAATATCCCTGGCTGCATCCTACATGAGAACTGGCAAAACATCTGCATGCCCTGTTCAATCACAGCCTTACTTCAGGGTATGCCCCTAATGAATGGCACACTGCAACAGTCATCCTGCTCCATAAACGAGGATCAACTACAGACCCTTGGAACTATGGACCCATTAGCCTGACAAGCCTGGTATGCAACACTGTGGAGCACATCATCATGGACCTGCTTAACAAATATATAGACAATCTCCAATGTCTTGCCCCCACACAGTTTGGCTTTATCAAGGGGAGATCCTGCCTGCTGAACCTGACTGACTTCTTCAAGGCAGTCACCAAGGCTGTGGATGAGGGTAAGGCAGTGCATACAGTGTACCTCAACCTGGCCAAGACCTTTGCTACCATTCCCCACTCAGGTATCATTGATAAACTCACCAAACTAGGCATCAATCCTTACATCACTAGGTGGGTTGCAAATTGGCTCACATACAGGACCCACAGAGTGAAAGTTGCGGATTCCAAGTCAGACTGTCTATCAGTCATGAGAGGAGTCCCACAGGGCTTGGTCCTGTGCCCTATCCTGTTTGGCATCTACTTCTCAGAAGTCCAGGCCAACACATAAGGACTCCGGCTGGCCAAGTTCACTGATGACTGTAAGCTAGGAGTCATTATCAAGTCCCCAAGTGATGCAGACATCCTACAAAAGGGCATGTCTGTGACCAATGACTGGTGTCGGAACTATGGCCTGAAGCTTAACACCAAAAAATGCGTTATCATCCCCTTTGGAAAAAAATCAGTTCCCATGAATTACCACATTGATGGGAGCCCACTGAACACTGAAGGGGCCATAAGAGATCTGGGCACCCAGGTTGACAGCCACCTCACCTTTGACCACCACATTGCCACTGTGGTCAGAAAGTCCTGCTATGAGGCACATCTTATAACCAAAGGTTTCGCATCCAGGAAGAAAGAAGTCATCATCCCTCTCTACTCATCCCTCATTAGACCAATCATTAAATATAACAACCTGTTTGGCATGTACCTGACCAGACACCTACAACAGCTGGAGAGGCCACAAAAGTACCTCACAAAAAGAATCCTAGGCCTTAAACACATGTCCTACATGGACAGACTCAAGAAACTTCAGCTGTTCTCAGTCTCTTATCGTCTACTTAGAGGTGATCTCTGCTTGACTTACAAAGCCATGTCCAACCCAGCCCTACTTGAAATGCTACACCTAAAGAAATCCCAATCCCCCCATGCCACACACTCCAGAAATAACAACCTCATTACCACAATTAACAGAACATGCTGGAGGGACAGGTTCATCTCCCAAACACTGCCCATACTCTGGAATAAGCTTCTCATTCATGTCAAGCAGAGCGCCTCACTTTCCCTCTTCAAGAGAAATCTTGACAAGTGGATGGGTAGCAGAAAGTTCACTCCAGGATATGGGCACTGTGAACTAACATCAGGTATCACGGTGCCTGACCAATTTTTTTTTGGGCTAGGCTTGTAAAGGGCCTCCAGATGTTGATGAGGAAACAAATGTAATAAAAAGGGAGGGCTGTACTGCCCAAAGGAAGAGAGGAATTTAGAAGAAGGTGGGAGGGCTAGCTTTAAGCAGAAGATTAGGTGAAATAGATTGGCACTAGGACAAAGAATGGAAGAAAGAGAGAGAGAGAGATAGGGTAATTACTGCAAAAAGTTATAGAAGATTGTAAACACAAGAAATGCCATCAGTTGGTTACAAAAATGTTAAACATGTGACATGGAGGAGGGGAGTAAAAATGTCTGAGGCAGAGATGGAAATAATCTTAAAAAACATTAACATGATTGTAACGGATGCTATTAGTGCCACAGGAATCTGTTAAAATGTACAAAGAATTGGATATCATCACTTCCGATTATAAGTAACCCCGCTGTCCATCAGTACAAGGCATTTTTTACTTTGAAAATATACATAATAGTATTTATAGGGGTGTGATGAAATGCATTTATTTGTGTTGATTTATAAAAATATGGCTTTTTATTTAATATATATTATTTATACATTTATTCTTAAAGTAAGTTATTACACATATATTTCTTTGGCTACTGAATCAACTTTGCTAAATGTGCATATGAATTTTTAAATTAGATATCAATTGAGCTGTTGTTGAATATGTAATTATGTGGTCATTTCCTGTTTGTGAGTATTTAAACAGTTTGTTTCAGCTGTTCCAATTATCTTCTTCTGATGAAGCTGTGACAGGAGTCACGGCGAAAACGCTTCTTTTTGTAACATTAAAAATTTTTGCGTTAAGGAGAAATTTTGGTTTTTGGCTTTCTCTGGGTTAAAGTCAGCTTCCCGGATACAAGGTTGCCTGTTTTTTGTGTGTTTTTTACAAGTTTGCTAGCTTCTTTTCTTCGGTTTGCTCGTTGTTATGGATACAGGCACTCCTGTTAGTCCGGTAAGCCCTAACCTTTTTGGGACAGCTACTCATCCAAAAAGTTCGAACGATGTGGATATATTTTCTTTATTAGCTTCTATTTCTCAAAAAATTGAAGCCTTGCATTTGTGTATGGACGCTATGGAGAGGAACCCCTCTATTGCTACAAAAGAAAAGTTAAATGCCTCTTTAAAATGGCATGCAGCTTCTGGTTCCGTTGCAGAAGGGTCCGTTGCTTCACTTCCGGCAGCTCAACCACCTAGAGGATTACCTCCTCGAGGTAACCAACAAGGTACTGTGACTTTATCTTCCCAAGACAGTCTTTCATTTACGACGAGTGAGGCAGGTTTGTTACCCTCAATACCACAAGTCCTAAGTGAAACTGTACCAAGTTACGCTGCAGTCGCTAACTCAAATATACAAACACCATCTGGTTCTAACGCGAATGAAGGGCAGTACGCTGATGTAGAAGTGGAACGTTTACCCCTGGCTGCTTGGATAAATAAAGAAAACCCGTTTTCTTTTCTTCCTGCTGACGAGATTGGTGGAAATGATTGTATTGCTTCTGCTTCAACAAAGGACATTAACAAGATTAACGACTGCCTAAAGGTACTTGATTCCAAGTTACTTAAACTCAAAAAATTGCAGCTGGAAGCTGCTTACTTTAGGCAATGTATCAAAGAAAAGTTAATCCCAAAAGGTTTACGGAATAATTTTATTCCTTCAGGACTGTTGGTTGACCAAGCATATTTTTTAGAATTGAAATGTTTATTCCAGGAACAAGGTTTCCAATTGTTAAATGTTATAGTTAAACACTATGATGTTAACATATTGTCACTTATATCTGAAGTCAACATGTTGGATGAAGAAATTAAAACTGATATGTCTTTTTTACAATTTAAATACGATTATGATCGTATTTTTTCGAGCATTGATGCTTTGTTAACTAAGTTAAAAACAAATAAAAATAAAAAACTAGTGAGGGATAGGACAGCATATCTATCTAATCAAGCCTACCCTAACTTACAGAGTCGAGGTCCAGTTTCTAACACTACAGGAACTAATGGGTCTTCAGGTACTCTGGAAACTGAGCCAATGCTCGATGAAATAGAGGATGGGGAACAACTGATTACCCCATCTACACAAGGGGTTAGAAGAAGTAATAGGATAAAGGGGTTCACTACAGGTAATAATAACAATGGACACAAAAAATTAACTGGTAGGGCTGGCCAACAAAATCCAGCTACGAACCCGAATGAGAATGTTTTTTTAGGGAATCAACAGAAGAGGAAGGTGGGGAATACCAACCGGAGGAAATAACAATAGAGGATGTTAGTCCCACTGTACCCCAAAACCTTTCACTAGGGCCTATTATATACACCAATCGCAAGAAGGACTTTACGATTTACAATTTTTCAACTTTAGAGTTAGACTCTGACCTTGTAGAACTTTTGGCTTTGGGGTATACTTTCGTCCCAAGTACTTATGGGAGTCTAGCAAAAGTTCTGATTGATTTAAAATGTTACATACGCAAGTTAAACTTGAGATTGTTATTCAATAATGAATTTAATAATGAATTAACAACAGTTAATAACAGACTTAGATTAACTAGTGTTTTTAACCCTCCCATTCAACCTAACCTATTACTTTTTGAACAAATGTGTGAAATAGACATCAGATACCTTTTTGCTACACATAAAATGAGTACTAGTCTGGAGAGCATGAATATTTCTGCTGAGCAACGTCAATGGTTGAACAATCTTAGTTCCCTATCTGTCAAGTTTTTAAAGCCTGACAAAGGGGGTGGTTTAGTGGTCTTTGATGACTACCAATATAAGGAGAAAATGTTTCAGATACTTTTTTCAGAGGCTTATGAAGCTTCCTCCCTTAATGAGATTAACACAGTTCATGGTCGTATCCGCGGTTATTTCCGTGACCTTTCTCTTGCAGGCAAAATTGATTTGGATACGTACAATTATATTGATATTATTTCACCAAAGTTGCCTGTAATGTTCGGAATACCGAAGATACATAAAGACCAAAATAACCCCCCCATGAGGGTACTAATAGATGGTAGGTCTTCTATGACCTACCCTTGCTCAAAATTGATTGATAACATTTTGCAAAAATACGTAAAAAAAGTACCCACTATTTGCAAAGATTCCTGGTCCTTTTTACAAGACATAAGCAACACTAAGTTCAATTTGCACTTGAACTTCTTGACTGTTGATGTTATCGATTTATACACATCTATCCCACACAATGAGGCAGTTGAATGGATTCAACTACTTCTGAAGGATTTAGGTGCACCTCAGGTGGAGATAGATGTGGTAACTGAACTTTTAGGCATAGTGTTATCCTCTAACTTTTTTGTATTTGATCAGAAATTTTTCTTGCAAAAATGTGGAATAGCCATGGGCTTGCCCTGTGGGGCGAGTGTGGCCAATTTATTTGTAGCTTTTTGGGAAAAGCATTTTATATTATCCAATGAAACTTTAATGCAAAACGTTAAATATTACACCAGATTCTTGGATGATATATTTATTCTTTTTAAGGGCAATGAAGATGAGGCAAAAACTTTTGTCGACTTTTTAAATAGCACTACACAGTGTTTAAAATTTACTTATAGTTTTTCTACAATTGAAACCGAATATCTTGATGTGAGACTAGCAAAGGATTTTAATGGAGGGGTTTATTTTTCTAGGATTTTCAGAAAGCCAACTTACTGCAACTCCTTCCTGCACTACACTAGCCTACATCCACCTAAACAAAAAAAGTCTATAGTTAAGGGCCAGCTTGTGCGTGCAGGAAGGATGTGCAGTACACTAAGCGATTTCAGAGCTGAGTGTCAGTTTTTAAAAGATTTATTTGTAAATCGTGGATATCCTTTACCTCTTTTAAATTATCTTATTTTTGAAGTTGATTCTAAACGTGTAAAAGGTTTTTATAAACCCTTGCTTGACCAACTTAACCCTGTTCAGGTTAGGACAGATAATGAAATTGTTGACCAAAATGTTTCTATTGTTTGCCCAGAACAGCGGAGGAATTTTTCTTTGAGTTTTATTACTCAATACAATTTAAATTCTACAGATATCTGGGCCATTATTTTAAAAAATTGGCCATTAGTAATCAATTCTGCAAATTTGATTGACAAGTTAGGTCAGCGTCCTTTTGTTATTTACAGAAGAAGTAGTAACCTAAAAGAACTACTACAACATACATCTAATGCCCATGGATTTACTAGATCTAGGGGTTCATTTAAATGTGGATGCTGTAATATGTGTAAAGTTATGAGGACAGGTAGTTCTTTTTTAGTTAGGAATAAAAAGTATCAGATTAATAAAAAGATTACTTGTCAATCAAAGTCGGTGGTTTATATTGCCTTGTGTAACTGTTGTCCATCCTTTTACATAGGGAAGACCAACCGTAAATTAAAAGAGAGAGTTTACCAACACCTCTACGCAATAAAAAAACCTCTGTTGGAGAATGCTTTGGCGAAACATGTAAACAGTAACCCAGGTCACTCCTTTAGTTTCATGGGTATTGATCAAGTTCTACCAACTAATAGAGGAGGCCCTTTTCCAATAATCCTAGAATGTGTTGAACTGACTTGGCAGTTAAATTTAGACGCATTTAGACCATTCGGTCTAAATGAGAATTGTAATATATCTTGTATATTAAAACTAAAGAGTTACTTTAGGTGACCCCCCCCCCTTTTTACTTTGAAAATATACATAATAGTATTTATAGGGGTGTGATGAAATTCATTTATTTGTGTTGATTTATAAAAATATGGCTTTTTATTTAATATATATTATTTATACATATTATTCTTAAAGTAAGTTATTACACATATATTTCTTTGGCTACTGAATCAACTTTGCTAAATGTGCATATGAATTTTTAAATTAGATATCAATTGAGCTGTTGTTGAATATGTAATTATGTGGTCATTTCCTGTTTGTGAGTATTTAAACAGTTTGTTTCAGCTGTTCCAATTATCTTCTTCTGATGAAGCTGTGACAGGAGTCACGGCGAAAACGCTTCTTTTTGTAACATTAAAAATTTTTGCGTTAAGGAGAAATTTTGGTTTTTGGCTTTCTCTGGGTTAAAGTCAGCTTCCCGGATACAAGGTTGCCTGTTTTTTGTGTGTTTTTTACCATGTTTAAGGATTACATTGAAAGAATAATGAGAAAATTAATAAATATTTAAAAAAAGAAAAGAAAATATCAATCATGCAAAAAGATAGATGTAATTTCCTAAAAATTAGAAAAGTATAAGTCAAACCATCATTATACAGGCAGGCAGACTCTGGTCTGAATGAAAATGGCCTGCCAAATAGAACTGTAGACAGAACAGAACTCTTAAAGTACTCCAAGGTACAATTCTTATTTTAGTTGTAGTTGATAATGAAATATATAAAAAAAAATGATGCTGACCCATAAGAGCCCTGTTCATATACATTAATGGACTATATATCAAGTAGCTAAGTAGTTTCATTAAACTTCATTTGGATAATGCATGTCCATAAGCAATTCATGGAGCAAGATCCGGTGTATGGAAATATTCTAAAATTAGTCACTTGTATCCAGTGGATTTTTTTTCAGGTAATATAGAATCAGAGAGAAACAAAATAAATCAGTAAGTAAGCAAATAAGTAATCAAATAAATAAACACACAAATAGAATGTACTCATATAAATTGATGCATTCTTGATAAAAAAACATGGTGGGATGAATTCAGAAAACTTTACAGCATTTCTCCAAGAATCTTTGGGTGATGAGCACAGTGTATATGCGATTCAGAAAACCAGGCTCCATGATGTGGCTAGCCCAAAAAGCACAGTCAGTTGTGCTGTATGACAATGATCATATAATGAGGCATCATGTATGACCGTAAGGCAAAATAAGATGGCAGAGTGATTCAGAAACATTTAAGTACCATGCAACAGAGCTGTGCTTGCTGTATATTTGAACTTGGCTGAATGCTAGTGTTCAGACTGAGTAAATCTCAAAGTAACTTTAGTTTAGGAGGTCTTATTGTAGATGCTATGCCTGGTGTGTGACATCACCCTTGGAAGTGCAGGGCCAGCCAACTGGGTCTATATTTTTACATTGAAGTCTTACAACTTCGAATATTCTAAATCAAACCCAGTAGAGCAAAACACCAGAAAACCAAACAGTCAGAATAGCGAATTGTTTCACAGGGAAAAATTGGCTCTTCCAACAAACATACACACAACACAAGCACACCAAAATAAATAATCCACACACACACACACTTCACAAAACCCTACACTAAACCATACATACACCAATAGCTATCCACTTACTTTAACCCAACCCTAACCCTAAGGTCCATCACTATCACACACTCACCTTACCCGCTCCCTAACCCTAACTCACCTACCCCACCCTAACCCTCATGTCCACGCAATCGCACACTTACCTGACCTGCGCCCTAACTCAAACTCACCTAACCCACATCCAATCACACACTCACCTTTGCTCGCACACTTACCTTAACCCGGTCTGTAACCCTCCTTTCACAGTCGAGGAAATAGCGAAGCTGCAGAAACGGCCCACTGAATACTTTCCCTAGGAAAGTATTCTGTGTTCTGCAGCTTCAATATTTCCAGAGTTCGCTCTACTGAGTTCGATATTATAACATTCAAAGTTGTAAGACTTCAATGTTATAATATCAACCCAGCCAACTTCGCTTAATATTTCCTGGCCTTCACAACATTGACATTGTGAAGTGTTACTGTGTTGATAAAGATGCCATTTGCAGAATGTGTCAGCTTCTTATGAATCATTTAGCACCTATCCCAGTGGATATAAAGATACACATACTTTTGTATCCACTGGGATAGGTGCTAAATATATATATATTATCTACAGACACCTTTTAGAAACCTACTGAGAACACATTAGCAGTATCTCAGGCATTTGCCTTAAGAATAATCAATCAGTTTCTTGAAACCATGCTTCAGACGGGGAACATTTTCCCCCCATACCCCAGATATTAGAGCTAACATGGTGTGGGATTTCTATAATATATCATGTTTCTTTGAGATATTAGGGGTCTTAGACTGTAACCACATTGAAATAAAAGCCCACACCTGGTGAACTGGGAAGCATGTACATGAATCACAAAGAGTATTACTCTAGCAACTGCCTGGTGTTCTGTAATGCATAGAGTAACATGTACAGTGTGAGTTCAGGCTATTCAGGCAGATATTATGACTTCCACATATGGCAAACATTTGAAATGTATCAACAGTTTGTAAGGAGTGATTTCCCAAATAGGTATTATATCCCTCAGAACCATGGCTTATGACACTCATCAGAAACCCACAAAATCAAACATTTCATGAGTATAGTCATTAAAATTTGAAAATCAGAAGCATTACTGAGCAAGTGTTTGGACTGCTGAAAGCATGCAGCAGGGTGGGCATGTAGTGTACCAGGCATTCCCTGCACAACAGCCAGCAGAGACACAAAGTCATAATATACCAGGATTTATAGGCAAAAATGAGGGTAATGTGGAAGAAGGTTACCCAGATAGTTCCAACAGTAGTAGGCGCAATGGGTCTCATAAAAAAAGAATTTACAGTTGTACATAAATATTCTACCAGTACATGTAGCTCCATATGAACTACAGAAGGAGTCAATCCTGGGCACATTCAGGAAGCTGAAAAGCATACTCTTGGCTAAGATAAAAGACTGAAACAATACTAAATTCATGAGCTCTAAAAATACCCTGACTTAGGAATGGGGTCCATTCCTATCATAGCATTATAAACCCAAAACACTTTGGAGAAATTAAACCATGAGAATTTTTGCTGACTGTGGATGTTGATGTCCCAGCAGATGCATCATTCTTTTTGGGTTATCCTGTTTAGACATTGACTTTTTAGCATAGAAAACAATGGAATTAACAGCATTGTTCCTGTATGGCTGTTACAAATCCTGACAGTATTACTACCCTCCCTGACCACATAACATGCTGTTTTTGTGCTTGTGAGTTACATATCTGTACCCAAGCTCATTAAATACATGTCAGGCATCTAGATTTATCCCCAGCAAAAGAAAAAACACAAGTTTGTAATTGACCTACACAAATGCTGTTATAATCACTGTTAAAAACATTTTGGCTAATGACATATACACAATGTACCCAACAGTGTTGAACAGTTCTCTGAGTATGACCTTGGGGTTGTGTCTGCTATCCGGCTTAACAATCCTGCTGAACATTAATTGCAGTACACACAATCTACCCCTCAATATATTTTGGACAACACATTTAAAAATGATGGCAAACATACATCAGTTGTAGTCAACAAGTTGAACAGGACTTAAAAGAATACGTATTACAAATGAATTGATTTGTAAGAAGTAGCACTTATCTTATCCAACCAGAAGTATTTTGGCGGAAGAAAGGTGGTTTTACAAAGCCACCTTAGGCAGGAATCAAACTCTTAGCCAAAGTAATTTCTTCAGTAGTACAGTGAGGCTCTGTTCTTCTTCTTGAACTTACATCATGTAGACTCACCTGGCTGATCATGAGCAAATTAGAGCTCAGCTTAATATTGTTTTGGAATTGCTCAAACCAAGAGATGAGCACACCCAATAAACATCATCCAGAAGTGTTCCATATGCCATGCACATGACAGGGTCGCTACAGTCAGCACTGCACATACACAGCCCAGGCCATGATTTTAGTGGAGGAACTGTAATTCTGTATTTAATCATTTGAGCACAGAGTAATTGTTGAGCCTGATTTCTTAACAGCAGACACAGGTATTTAGAACTGCCATGTTTCACACCTCAAAGTGCTATTATGGAACATAATAATACAGCATCGATATTATGTTTCTTATTTGCAATGGTGATGGACAGGTTGACAGACGAGATCAGACAGGAGTCCCCGTGGACTATGATGTTTGCAGATGACATTGTGATCTGTAGTGAGAGTAGGAAACAGGTGGAGGAGACCCTGTAGAGATGGAGATATGCTCTAGAGAGAAGAGGAATGAAGGTCAGCAGGACTAAGACAGAATATATGTGTGTGAATGAAAGGGAGGATAGAGGAATGGTGAGGATGCAAGGAGTAGAGGTGGCAAAGGTGGATGAGTTTAAATACTTGGGGTCAATAGTTCAAAGTAACTGTGAGTGTGGAAGAGAGGTGAAGAAGAGAGTACAGGCAGGATGGATTGAGTGGAGAAGAGTGTCAGGAGTGATTTGTGACAGACGAGTACTTGTAAGAGTGAAAGGGAAGGTCTACAAGAGGGTAGTGAGACCAGCTATGTTATATGGGTTGAAGACAGTGGCATTGACAAAAAGGCAGGAGTTTGAGCTGGATGTGGCAGAATTAAAGATGTTAAGATTTGCACTGGGTGAGACAAGGATGGACAGGATTAGGAATAAGTATATTAGAGGGTCAGCCCAGGTTGGAAGGTTTGGAGACAAAGCCAGAGAGGCATGATTACGTTGGTTTGGACATGTGCTGAGGAGGGATGCTGAGTATATTGGGAAAAAGATGGTAAGGATGAAGCTACCAGGTAACAGGAAAAGAGGCAGGCTTAAGATAAGGTTTATGGATGTGGTGAGAGAGGACATTTATTTATTTATTTATTTATTTATTTGCAGTTGTTTAACCAGGATAGTCCATTGGGCCAGAAGAACCCGTTTTCAATGGAGTCCTGGGGAGAAAAGCTCCACATACAGATTTACACACAGGTTAATTAAACAAACATAGATTACATAGGTTACATATGAAGCAAGACTAAATTGATATACACACATAAAATGTATGAAGACTACATAGGTAAAAAAATTGTTTCAATCAAAAGTTCAAACTTTTTTACTTTTGTTGCTGGATATTAGTAGGGAGTTATATAGTGAAGAAGTAAGTGTAAGTCATGAGGGATGGGAGCAGGAGCATTCCCATGTGGAAGTTAGATAAGAGTGGAGTGATTTATTAAAGGATGGGAGGCTAGAAGTGGTACGAATGGGGGGGGGGAGGGAGTTCCATAGGCGTGCCAGAGAGTGAGATAGGAGGTATTGTCCTGGGGGGTGGAGTGGTCTGTGCACTTCTATAAGGTTTTGATTGTTAGATCTGAGAAGCCTTTGTGTGTGATGCATTTTAAAGGTAGTGGAGAGAGAGGGACAGAGGGAAGGTTGGAAAATGAGTTTATGAGCATAGGTGAGCTGGGTGTAGGAGAGGTAGTTAGGAAGTTCAAGCCAGTTTAGTTTGTGAAGAGATTCACAGTGATGGGTAGAGGATTTGTTGCTAGTAGCGAATCTGGCTATTTTATTGTAACAAGAGGACAATTTGGTTTTGAGTGATGACTGTAGGTTTGTTATAAGAGGTACAACATAGAGAAGGGAGGGTAGGAGAAAGGAAGTAGAAAGAGTAAGTTTAGTAGTAGAGGTGAGGAACCGATTGTGTCGATAGAGCATGCCAAGTTTTTGGTGGGTTTTTTTTATGTTTAGTAGTAGGTGGGAGTTGAATTTGAGCCTGTCATCTATTTGAACTCCTAGTAGTTTGGTTTCAGTTACCAGCTCAAGAGGTGTTGAATTTTGGCTGGTAATGGAGAATATGTTTCGGTCGAAAGTCTTGGTTGTAGAAGAGGTAAAGATCATAAGTTTAGTTTTAGCAGCATTGAGTGCTAGATGATTGTCTTTCATCCATAGTTCTGTGGTAGAGAAAGCATCCTGAGTTTGTTTTAAGAGGATTGGTATAGATGGGGCAGCACAGATGATTGTGGAATCATCTGCATATTGGATAATGTTAGCATGAGGGATAGAGTGGTAGAAGTCATTAATGAAAATGTTGAAAAGTAGGGGGCCCAATATTGAACCTTGTGGGACACCAGTGGGGGTAGCAAGAAAAGAGGAGGTGGCCTTTTTCCATATGACAGCTTGTTGCCTGCTTGAGAGATAGCTGGTGAACCATTTGAGGGAAGAGGGGGAGAGGTTTAGGTTAGTTAATTTAGTAAGGAGTAGGTTATGAGAGATAGTGTCGAAGGCCTTAGAGAGATCGAGAAGGATGGTAGATACAGTGAGGCCAGAATCTCTAGCTTTATTCACAGTTTCAAGGAAGGAAAGGAGGGCAGTCATAGTGCTATGATGCGGTCTGAAGCCATGCTGGGTGGGGGTTAATAGGTTGTTGTCTAAGAGATAGGGGAGGAGTTGAAGGTGGATACATTTCTCTAGGATCTTTGAAATGGGAGAGAGAATAGCGATGGGACGGAAATTGGAAATGTTAGTATTATTTCCACCTTTGTGCAGGGGAATGATGTAGGCTTTTTTCCAGATTTCAGGAACAAGACCTTCCTGGATAGAGCGGTTGATTAGGATGCTGATAGGGAGGGCAATGGCATCAGCAGCTATGCTGAGGAAGAATGGGGGAATGTTATCGGGGGCATTGGTGCATGGTTTTAGTTTCTGTAGGAGTTTTCTTATAGTAGATGTGGGTATAGGTTTAATGAAAAATGGAGGGGGTTGTGTGTGAGAAGAATGTGAGAAAGGATTAGGGAAGGGGGCTGAGAGAGGAGAAGTCGATTTAGGAGGCAGATTGTTATTTGAAAAGGAAGAGGTCAGTTTGGAAATAGAGTCAATGAAAAAAGTATTGAATTGAGTAGCAAGATCAGAGTCTTGTACATTTGGGGAGGGGTTAGGGTTTTCTGTGGTACCAGGTTTTAAGAGGGTAGCTATACCTCCAGAATTTTTGTGGGTTGGTACTATGGTTGTCTTGAAGTTGGACAAAGTAGGTGCGACGGTCTGCTGAGATAAGCTTTTTCACTGAGTTACGAAGAGTCTTGTATGCATTAAGGTTAGATGTAGATTTGTTCTTCTGGAATTGTGTCCAGGCTTTATCTCTAAGTCGCATGGTGGCAAGAGTACTTTTAGTAATCCAGGGTGTGGTTCTCTTTTTTATTCTCTTGGTTATTAATGGAGCATGAGTATCTAGGAGATGTAGGAAGGTTGTATTAAAGTGAGTTATTGCATTTGCTAGTGGTAGGGTTTTTAGGGGATACCAGTTAAGTGATTTAAGTGTGGCAGAGAAAGACTCAGGGTTAAAGTTTTATGACATCGGGTGGTTAAGTAAGTGTGAGAAGCTAGTAAGGGAGAGGGGAACGTCTTGTAAAGATGGGAAGGTGGTCACTGAGGGAATCAGGGAGGATTCCACTGTCGGGGTAGTTGTGCGGGTGGGATACTAAAATCCAGTCTAAAATGCTTCCACTAGTGAAGTCTTTTGTTGGTCTAGTTATGGAGTTGATGAGTTGGGAATAGTTGTATAGGTTGATGTTGAGGGGGTGAGTAGGGGACTGAATGGAAGACCAATTGATATTGGTGTCTCCCATGATTATGGTTTCGTTACAGATGTTAGTTGATAGCCAGGAGAGGAATTCTTCGAGTATTGGGACATTGTCTCCAGGGGGAATATAGAGGGAGGCTATATATATAGATTTATGTTTATTTATCTGAAGGTGAGCTAGTATTACTTCTGTATTAGAGAACCTTGGTATGGTTTTATTGTAAGGTGTTATAGATAGGGAGGAGGAGTAGATTAGGGCCACACCACCACCCTTTTTTTTTGTTCTGTCTGCTCTCATAATAGAGTAATTGGGTGGTAATATCTCTTCATTTTTTATATTTGGTTTTAGCCAGGTTTCAGATATGGCTAGGATGTCTGGTTTGTTATGGAGTAGCCAGGCATGGAGATTTGGAATTTTGTTAGCTAAACTTTGTGCGTTAAGCGCTGCAAGTAGGATGGATTTATTGGTGGAGGAGGAGGTGTGTGGGCCTGGGTTAGGGTGTATATCACCGGATAAAAGTGTTGAATTTAGAAGTCGAGTTAAGTAGAGGAGGAATTTGGGTTGTTTGGATTGAGAGGTGTAAGTAGATAGAATAGTAGGAGGTATGGAGGGTAGAGTAGTTGATGAGGTTTTCAGAGGGGAGAGTAGTTTAAAATGAAGACATAGTTTATTGCTGAAGGGATACAGTTCAGGGGAGATAGAACTGAAACACTTGGATGGTGAAGAATAGAGGGGGCAAGTTGTTTGTGAGAGGGGTGAGTATGTGATAGGATGAGGTTGGGTAAGATAATAGATATAGGTAAGGTTTAGGAGGAGAAGTAGTTGAATTGGGAAGGATGAGTATTTACCAGGCATGTTGAGGTAGAGATGAGCAGTATAGAGGTAAAGAGAAGGAGGAGGGAGTGATAGGAAGTGGTGGTTGTGTGAAAGTGGGAGGAGAAATAGGAAGAGGAAGGGGTGGAGTTCAGAGGTTGGAGAGGAAGTAGGAGTGGTTAAGTGGTATAAGTGTAGATGCACTGGGGGTGGGTGGGATTTGGGGGTAGGGTAGGGGAGCGGAGTGAGCCCGCAGGGCGAACGGAGCGGGTAGAAACAAGGACAAGAAGTTAGAGAGGAAAAACTATCAGCAAAGCAACTAGCTACAGGTTAGAAAGGTAGGATCTGTGTGGAGAGGAACTGGGATGTTACAGGAGTATACAGAAAAGGAGAGCCAGAGGGGTAAAGTGCTGAAGAGGTACAAGGTGGGTGTGAAGACGATCAGATTAAGGGCATTAGAAAGTAGTTGAGCTTACAGAGCGTAGAGCAGAGAGAGGCAGAGAAACAGGGGAACAAACTGGAGTGGAACTGTGGTAGAAAAGATGTATAGTAAGAGGGAGTCTAAGAGAGTGGGGAGGGGGGATGGCTGATGGGTGGATAGACAGGAGAGGCAAGGGGTAGCTGGCTGCTCAAGCACACTGCGAACTTTGGAGCCCTAGAGCAAGTAGTAGGCAGGGTCTGATTTACAATGTGTACTTAGTACATAACATACTTTCTTTCTTCCTTGTTAAAGGGTGATGAAAATGGAAGCTGGAAGTTGAGGTCGCTGGACCTTGGTTAGGAGTCTTATCTCACCAGGTAGGTAAATGGTGGTAATAGAAGCAGGAGAGAGTAGAGCTGGGTACTTAGGGCAGGAGGGGAGACAAATAGACAGAAAAGACAAGTTAGTAATGCAGTAGATAAACAGCAGTAAAACTTAGCGGTAACAAAATGCAACATAACAAGCATTCACATTTAAGTATAAGGTAATTACCTATATCTATGCAATCTAAGCAAATCTCTAACAATTCAAAGAAACAGTCGTTTAGGAGGTTGCAAATACAGTATTACAACACCTGCATTTAAGTATGAGGTAGAAAGATACATACAATGGCATATTTCACGTGTCTTTATCAAAAGCAGAGGGCTAGCATTCAGGGCAGTTTCACAAGCAAAATCAATAATAAGGTCAGCATTTAGCAGTCCAGGCAGAATAGGATATATGTTTTCCCAGAAATAGCCTGTAAGTGGAAAGCTAAGCAATAAGGATAGAATGAGCGACTATAGAACACTCAGTCGAGGTTCCCAAGTGAGCGTATTCATTTCCAGTCAGGAAATGTTGTGAGCCTCAGTTACAGTTCCCCAGGGCGTCATATCATTTGCACGTGGGTGGCGTACTTGTAAAAGGCGTTTTAGCTATATGCGCCTTAAACACATAAAACAAAAACACTTTCCCATTCGCAACAACAAATGATTACTGGAGAGGGTGTTAGCCTGTACGGCTGTAATTAGTGTAACATTTACCGGACTGTTCAAACCTGCTCTGAGTGGGTGGCGTGGTTGAAAACATCCGAACTTGCTGTAGAAACACTGTGAGGTTTTGGTTGGCCTAATTTACAGCCATATATTCGCAGGGACCAGTGTCCGCTTGCGGGGCTGTAATCAGGAAGGAAAAAAATACCCGGGGCTGTAAGTAGGGAAAGAAAACACAAGACGGAATGCACGGTTTCCTAGCCACGTGGGTGGCGCAGTTTGCAATAGCCGAGTGGGCTATAATTGTGATGTTACTTGCTAGATAAGCTAGATCCAGTGTTGTTGGTCATAACATATAGAGAACAGGAGTTCACATGCAACATGTACTGGGCAAGTAAGCAACAATGCTGATGATAATCTGATTAAGCCAAAAACAAGTGGGCAAGGGCAGTAAGCATAAAGTCACAAGAACAGCTCCGTACATAACAGAATAGACCCAGAGTATCCCAAATTAAGATAGCGGACTTAGGATTTACAGGCAGTATAGCTTTAACCTTTATGAGGTTCGCAATAGCGATACAAATACTGCCGTAGCAGAAGCAGACTAACCAGTTATGAGCAGCCAAACCTGGCCAGCATGGGGCAACAAAAAAAAAGAAATATAAATACGATCTACAGGAAAGATACAGTCACTCAAACAATATGCAAAACAAAACAACAGCTAGTGATTCCGCAGAACAAAACCATTTAGAACGCTGCACAACTGTGAAACGCTAATGTCACTAGGTACTAAGACATAAACCATGAGTCCATCAATAACGCTAAACAGTTAGAAAACGCAACTACAAATGTAGTTAGCTAGGCGATGAGACAAACACAGTAATTCACAGTAAACGCTGTAATAGCTACAGAATGCGCAATCATACTCTGTAATACCTAGAGAATGCAAATAATCATAGTAAGCCAGGCAATGAAACCACTGACACCACTTACCAGGGGCAAAGACGCTAGGGCAGAGCGGTAGCAGCCAGACACAGTGTTAAGGAGAGCTAACAGAAAGATGGCGCCTCGTACGTTAAGGGGTATAAATAACTTCCCCGGGAACTAGAGGCAATGGGGGAAGGCGTGGAAAGGTACAGCTGGGCGGGGCAGGTTACAAGCCACACCTGCGAAGTTAAGCGGCCGATTCTACAGCCGGGGGTAAGGCAGGGAAGTAAGTTCGGAAGGACAGGGCAGGAGGGGGAAACCAAGTAAAGCAAGGATAGAGCAGGAGGGGGAAACTAAGTACAGAAATGGCAGTCGCCGGATGAGAGGTCTGTATAGAAACAAGGACAAGAAGTTAGAGAGGAAAACTATCAGCAAAGCAACTAGCTACAGGTTAGAAAGGTAGGATCTGTGTGGAGAGGAACTGGGATGTTACAGGAGTATACAGAAAAGGAGAGCCAGAGGGGTAAAGTGCTGAAGAGGTACAAGGTGGGTGTGAAGACGATCAGATTAAGGGCATTAGAAAGTAGTTGAGCTTACAGAGCGTAGAGCAGAGAGAGGCAGAGAAACAGGGGAACAAACTGGAGTGGAACTGTGGTAGAAAAGATGTATAGTAAGAGGAGTCTAAGAGAGTGGGGAGGGGGATGGCTGATGGGTGGATAGACAGGAGAGGCAAGGGGTAGCTGGCTGCTCAAGCACACTGCGAACTTTGGAGCCCTAGAGCAAGTAGTAGGCAGGGGTCTGATTTACAATGTGTACTTAGTACATAACATACTTTCTTTCTTCCTTGTTAAAGGGTGATGAAAATGGAAGCTGGAAGTTGAGGTCGCTGGACCTTGGTTAGGAGTCTTATCTCACCAGGTAGGTAAATGGTGGTAATAGAAGCAGGAGAGAGTAGAGCTGGGTACTTAGGGCAGGAGGGGAGACAAATAGACAGAAAAGACAAGTTAGTAATGCAGTAGATAAACAGCAGTAAAACTTAGCGGTAACAAAATGCAACATAACAAGCATTCACATTTAAGTATAAGGTAATTACCTATATCTATGCAATCTAAGCAAATCTCTAACAATTCAAAGAAACAGTCGTTTAGGAGGTTGCAAATACAGTATTACAACACCTGCATTTAAGTATGAGGTAGAAAGATACATACAATGGCATATTTCACGTGTCTTTATCAAAAGCAGAGGGCTAGCATTCAGGGCAGTTTCACAAGCAAAATCAATAATAAGGTCAGCATTTAGCAGTCCAGGCAGAATAGGATATATGTTTTCCCAGAAATAGCCTGTAAGTGGAAAGCTAAGCAATAAGGATAGAATGGCGACTATAGAACACTCAGTCGAGGTTCCCAAGTGAGCGTATTCATTTCCAGTCAGGAAATGTTGTGAGCCTCAGTTACAGTTCCCCAGGGCGTCATATCATTTGCACGTGGGTGGCGACTTGTAAAGGCGTTTAGCTATATGCGCCTTAAACACATAAAACAAAACACTTTCCCATTCGCAACAACAAATGATTACTGGAGAGGGTGTTAGCCTACGGCTGTAATTAGTGTAACATTTACCGGACTGTTCAAACCTGCTCTGAGTGGGTGGCGTGGTTGAAAACATCGAACTTGCTGTAGAAACACTGTGAGGTTTTGGTTGGCCTAATTTACAGCCATATATTCGCAGGGACCAGTGTCCGCTATGGGCTGTAATCAGGAAGGAAAAAATACCGGGCTGTAAGTAGGAAAGAAAACACAAGACGGAATGCACGGTTTCCTAGCCACGGGTGGCGAGTTTGCAATAGCCGAGTGGGCTATAATCGTGATGTTACTTGCTAGATAAGCTAGATCCAGTGTTGTTGGTCATAACATATAGAGAACAGGAGTTCACATGCAACATGTACTGGGCAAGTAAGCAACAATGCTGATGATAATCTGATTAAGCCAAAACAAGTGGGCAAGGGCAGTAAGCATAAAGTCACAAGAACAGCTCCGTACATAACAGAATAGACCCAGAGTATCCCAAATTAAGATAGCGGACTTAGGATTTACAGGCAGTATAGCTTTAACCTTTATGAGGTTCGCAATAGCGATACAAATACTGCCGTAGCAGAAGCAGACTAACCAGTTATGAGCAGCCAAACCTGGCCAGCATGGGGCAACAAAAAAAAAGAAATATAAATACGATCTACAGGAAAGATACAGTCACTCAAACAATATGCAAAACAAAACAACAGCTAGTGATTCCGCAGAACAAAACCATTTAGAACGCTGCACAACTGTGAAACGCTAATGTCACTAGGTACTAAGACATAAACCATGAGTCCATCAATAACGCTAAACAGTTAGAAAACGCAACTACAAATGTAGTTAGCTAGGCGATGAGACAAACACAGTAATTCACAGTAAACGCTGTAATAGCTACAGAATGCGTACAATCATACTCTGTAATACCTAGAGAATGCAAATAATCATAGTAAGCCAGGCAATGAAACCACTGACACCACTTACCAGGGGCAAAGACGCTAGGGCAGAGCGGTAGCAGCCAGACACAGTGTTAAGGAGAGCTAACAGAAAGATGGCGCCTCGTACGTTAAGGGGTATAAATAACTTCCCCGGGAACTAGAGGCAATGGGGGAAGGCGTGGAAAGGTACAGCTGGGCGGGGCAGGTTACAAGCCACACCTGCGAAGTTAAGCGGCCGATTCTACAGCCGGGGGTAAGGCAGGGAAGTAAGTTCGGAAGGACAGGGCAGGAGGGGGAAACCAAGTAAAGCAAGGATAGAGCAGGAGGGGGAAACTAAGTACAGAAATGGCAGTCGCCGGATGAGAGGTCTGTATAGAAACAAGGACAAGAAGTTAGAGAGGAAAAACTATCAGCAAAGCAACTAGCTACAGGTTAGAAAGGTAGGATCTGTGTGGAGAGGAACTGGGATGTTACAGGAGTATACAGAAAAGGAGAGCCAGAGGGGTAAAGTGCTGAAGAGGTACAAGGTGGGTGTGAAGACGATCAGATTAAGGGCATTAGAAAGTAGTTGAGCTTACAGAGCGTAGAGCAGAGAGAGGCAGAGAAACAGGGGAACAAACTGGAGTGGAACTGTGGTAGAAAAGATGTATAGTAAGAGGGAGTCTAAGAGAGTGGGGAGGGGGGATGGCTGATGGGTGGATAGACAGGAGAGGCAAGGGGTAGCTGGCTGCTCAAGCACACTGCGAACTTTGGAGCCCTAAAGCAAGTAGTAGGCAGGGGTCTGATTTACAATGTGTACTTAGTACATAACATACTTTCTTTCTTCCTTGTTAAAGGGTGATGAAAATGGAAGCTGGAAGTTGAGGTCGCTGGACCTTGGTTAGGAGTCTTATCTCACCAGGTAGGTAAATGGTGGTAATAGAAGCAGGAGAGAGTAGAGCTGGGTACTTAGGGCAGGAGGGGAGACAAATAGACAGAAAAGACAAGTTAGTAATGCAGTAGATAAACAGCAGTAAAACTTAGCGGTAACAAATGCAACATAACAAGCATTCACATTTAAGTATAAGGTAATTACCTATATCTATGCAATCTAAGCAAATCTCTAACAATTCAAAGAAACAGTCGTTTAGGAGGTTGCAAATACAGTATTACAACACCTGCATTTAAGTATGAGGTAGAAAGATACATACAATGGCATATTTCACGTGTCTTTATCAAAAGCAGAGGGCTAGCATTCAGGGCAGTTTCACAAGCAAAATCAATAATAAGGTCAGCATTTAGCAGTCCAGGCAGAATAGGATATATGTTTTCCCAGAAATAGCCTGTAAGTGGAAAGCTAAGCAATAAGGATAGAATGAGCGACTATAGAACACTCAGTCGAGGTTCCCAAGTGAGCGTATTCATTTCCAGTCAGGAAATGTTGTGAGCCTCAGTTACAGTTCCCCAGGGCGTCATATCATTTGCACGGGTGGCGATTTGTAAAAGCGTTTAGCTATATGCCTTAAACACATAAAACAAAACACTTTCCCATTCGCAACAACAAATGATTACTGGAGAGGGTGTTAGCCTGTACGGCTGTAATTAGTGTAACATTTACGGACTGTTCAAACCTGCTCTGAGTGGGTGGCGTGGTTGAAAACATCGAACTTGCTGTAGAAACACTGTGAGGTTTTGGTTGGCCTAATTTACAGCCATATATTCGCAGGGACCAGTGTCCGCTTGCGGGGCTGTAATCAGGAAGGAAAAAAAATACCCGGGGCTGTAAGTAGGGAAAGAAAACACAAGACGGAATGCACGGTTTCCTAGCCACGTGGGTGGCGCAGTTTGCAATAGCCGAGTGGGCTATAATCGTGATGTTACTTGCTAGATAAGCTAGATCCAGTGTTGTTGGTCATAACATATAGAGAACAGGAGTTCACATGCAACATGTACTGGGCAAGTAAGCAACAATGCTGATGATAATCTGATTAAGCCAAAACAAGTGGGCAAGGGCAGTAAGCATAAAGTCACAAGAACAGCTCCGTACATAACAGAATAGACCCAGAGTATCCCAAATTAAGATAGCGGACTTAGGATTTACAGGCAGTATAGCTTTAACCTTTATGAGGTTCGCAATAGCGATACAAATACTGCCGTAGCAGAAGCAGACTAACCAGTTATGAGCAGCCAAACCTGGCCAGCATGGGGCAACAAAAAAAAAGAAATATAAATACGATCTACAGGAAAGATACAGTCACTCAAACAATATGCAAAACAAAACAACAGCTAGTGATTCCGCAGAACAAAACCATTTAGAACGCTGCACAACTGTGAAACGCTAATGTCACTAGGTACTAAGACATAAACCATGAGTCCATCAATAACGCTAAACAGTTAGAAAACGCAACTACAAATGTAGTTAGCTAGGCGATGAGACAAACACAGTAATTCACAGTAAACGCTGTAATAGCTACAGAATGCATAATCATACTCTGTAATACCTAGAGAATGCAAATAATCATAGTAAGCCAGGCAATGAAACCACTGACACCACTTACCAGGGGCAAAGACGCTAGGGCAGAGCGGTAGCAGCCAGACACAGTGTTAAGGAGAGCTAACAGAAAGATGGCGCCAGACGTTAAGGGTATAAATAACTTCCCGGAACTAGAGGCAATGGGGAAGGCGTGGAAAGGTACAGCTGGGGGCAGGTTACAAGCCACACCTGCGGTTAAGCGGCCGATTCTACAGCCGGGGTAAGGCAGGAAGTAAGTTCGAAGGACAGGGCAGGAGGGGGAAACCAAGTAAAGCAAGGATAGAGCAGGAGGGGGAAACTAAGTACAGAAATGGCAGTCGCCGGATGAGAGGTCTGTATAGAAACAAGGACAAGAAGTTAGAGAGGAAAACTATCAGCAAAGCAACTAGCTACAGGTTAGAAAGGTAGGATCTGTGTGGAGAGGAACTGGGATGTTACAGGAGTATACAGAAAAGGAGAGCCAGAGGGGTAAAGTGCTGAAGAGGTACAAGGTGGGTGTGAAGACGATCAGATTAAGGGCATTAGAAAGTAGTTGAGCTTACAGAGCGTAGAGCAGAGAGAGGCAGAGAAACAGGGGAACAAACTGGAGTGGAACTGTGGTAGAAAAGATGTATAGTAAGAGGGAGTCTAAGAGAGTGGGGAGGGGGGATGGCTGATGGGTGGATAGACAGGAGAGGCAAGGGGTAGCTGGCTGCTCAAGCACACTGCGAACTTTGGAGCCCTAGAGCAAGTAGTAGGCAGGGGTCTGATTTACAATGTGTACTTAGTACATAACATACTTTCTTTCTTCCTTGTTAAAGGGTGATGAAAATGGAAGCTGGAAGTTGAGGTCGCTGGACCTTGGTTAGGAGTCTTATCTCACCAGGTAGGTAAATGGTGGTAATAGAAGCAGGAGAGAGTAGAGCTGGGTATTTCTTTCTTCCTTGTTAAAGGGTGATGAAAATGGAAGCTGGAAGTTGAGGTCGCTGGACCTTGGTTAGGAGTCTTATCTCACCAGGTAGGTAAATGGTGGTAATAGAAGCAGGAGAGAGTAGAGCTGGGTATTTCTTTCTTCCTTGTTAAAGGGTGATGAAAATGGAAGCTGGAAGTTGAGGTCGCTGGACCTTGGTTAGGAGTCTTATCTCACCAGGTAGGTAAATGGTGGTAATAGAAGCAGGAGAGAGTAGAGCTGGGTATTTCTTTCTTCCTTGTTAAAGGGTGATGAAAATGGAAGCTGGAAGTTGAGGTCGCTGGACCTTGGTTAGGAGTCTTATCTCACCAGGTAGGTAAATGGTGGTAATAGAAGCAGGAGAGAGTAGAGCTGGGTATTTCTTTCTTCCTTGTTAAAGGGTGATGAAAATGGAAGCTGGAAGTTGAGGTCGCTGGACCTTGGTTAGGAGTCTTATCTCACCAGGTAGGTAAATGGTGGTAATAGAAGCAGGAGAGAGTAGAGCTGGGTATTTCTTTCTTCCTTGTTAAAGGGTGATGAAAATGGAAGCTGGAAGTTGAGGTCGCTGGACCTTGGTTAGGAGTCTTATCTCACCAGGTAGGTAAATGGTGGTAATAGAAGCAGGAGAGAGTAGAGCTGGGTATTTCTTTCTTCCTTGTTAAAGGGTGATGAAAATGGAAGCTGGAAGTTGAGGTCGCTGGACCTTGGTTAGGAGTCTTATCTCACCAGGTAGGTAAATGGTGGTAATAGAAGCAGGAGAGAGTAGAGCTGGGTATTTCTTTCTTCCTTGTTAAAGGGTGATGAAAATGGAAGCTGGAAGTTGAGGTCGCTGGACCTTGGTTAGAGTCTTATCTCACCAGGTAGGTAAATGGTGGTAATAGAAGCAGGAGAGAGTAGAGCTGGGTATTTCTTTCTTCCTTGTTAAAGGGTGATGAAAATGGAAGCTGGAAGTTGAGGTCGCTGGACCTTGGTTAGGAGTCTTATCTCACCAGGTAGGTAAATGGTGGTAATAGAAGCAGGAGAGAGTAGAGCTGGGTATTTCTTTCTTCCTTGTTAAAGGGTGATGAAAATGGAAGCTGGAAGTTGAGGTCGCTGGACCTTGGTTAGGAGTCTTATCTCACCAGGTAGGTAAATGGTGGTAATAGAAGCAGGAGAGAGTAGAGCTGGGTATTTCTTTCTTCCTTGTTAAAGGGTGATGAAAATGGAAGCTGGAAGTTGAGGTCGCTGGACCTTGGTTAGGAGTCTTATCTCACCAGGTAGGTAAATGGTGGTAATAGAAGCAGGAGAGAGTAGAGCTGGGTATTTCTTTCTTCCTTGTTAAAGGGTGATGAAAATGGAAGCTGGAAGTTGAGGTCGCTGGACCTTGGTTAGGAGTCTTATCTCACCAGGTAGGTAAATGGTGGTAATAGAAGCAGGAGAGAGTAGAGCTGGGTACAGGGGCAAAGACGCTAGGGACATGGAGGTGGTTGGTGTGACAGAGCAAGATGCAGAGGACAGGAAGAAATGGAAACAGGTGATCTGCTGTGGCGACCCCTAACGGGAACAGCTGAAAGAAGATGATGATGATATTATGTTTCATAATGGGACTTTGAGGTGTGAAGTATGGCAGTTATGAAACATAATAATATAGCATCTATATTACCTGAAAAAGTGCTTCCATTCTACCAAGGGTTGGGAGGGTGGCCTAATGGTTAAGGAGTTTGCCTTGCAAACACAAGGTGCAGGGCTTGAGTCTCACAAGGGATAATTGGCTAGGCTTGAAATGGCTTGCAAGGGCAGTTAGCTTAGTACTAATCTATGAACCTATGAACCAATGTGGAACAATAACCTGTTATGTACATGCTGACCCCTTCATTTCAAAAGGTTCCATGGCTCAATTTGTAAATTAAATGTTTGATGCTGTGGCAATGAAAAGAACTAAAGGTTTAAATTCACTTAGTCCATCTTTTTCCTGCTTGTCATGCTTCCACTATTCTGCAAATGTGTAACAATCACATGTCATGTGCTTGACTGCACTTTTAGTGTGACTGCTTCCATAACTCAACTTATAAATGAAGTGATCTAGTGGAAATTTAGTGAAAAAGAGGTGAGCACTCATATCCTTCAGAATTGTGCTTTTGTTTCTGTTATGCTTTCTTTCTGCAAATGTATAATGGTCACCTGCTAAATGCTTACTTAATACCTTCATTGCATGTGCTTACATGCTTCAACTTGTAAATGAAGTGCTTGGAGAGTATCAGGGGTACTATTTGGCATGCTTCCATTCTGCAAATGTATAACAATCACCTACTATGTGCTTGACTGACGCCTTCAGTGTGACTGCTTCCATGGCTCAACTTGTAAAGGAAGTGAATTATAGAGTGCCAGTAAAAATATGAGGGGTTCAATTCCCCTAGGGTTGTAGGCTTTTCCTGTCTGGCATACTTCCATTCTGCAAATGCATGACAGTTACCTGCTTGTGACTACTTCTATGGCTCAGCATATAAATGAAGGAATTTGAGGGGATCAGTGAAAAGAGTTTAGGGTTAAATTCCCCTCATTGTCGTATCTAGTTCCTGAATGTCATGCTTCCATTCTACAAATGTGAGACAATTACCAGCTATGTGCTTTACTGGCACAAAGAACTGGTAAATTAAGTGATTTGTAGCATGTCTGTGAGTAGAGCTAAAGGATCAAATCCCCTCTAGTTGCACAGGTATTTTTTCCTGACATTTGCATTATAGTACCGACACACTGATCAGACATTGCTGACATCATAACTGATTTTGGTAGTTAAAGCTTGTTAATTTTCTATACTAAACTCATCCTGTCTGTTGTTTACATTGTTCACTTCAATCACTGGAGTGTGATGTCTTTGTGTATGTCTCATACCCCTTTCTCCATTGTCTTCTACTTTCCTGATTGTGCCACCACTTGTTTTTACAGTATTGTGTACATTATATATTTTTTGTTTCTGTGTCCCTACTACCTTCTCTATCCTCCTACCTTAACCATACTTTCTTTGCTACCTTTCACAAGAATCTTCTCTGTATGCATATATATCCCTTTGTTTGCCAGCATAGACCAGCACATAAGTGCTACCAACTGTGCACACAGTTTCAGGCAGACTTCCCACAATGCTCTTGCTCACTAGATGTTTACTACACTATCTTGTAATTTACTCGAGTCACAGCTTGGTCAAGGAGCCGCTTGTCACTCACAGTTGCCTGACTGCATACATTGCTAATGAGTCTCAGGCTTCCTCTCACATGCATATTAAATTCAAATCATGTCAGGGTTGCATACTTTCATTATAAATAGTGTTGGCTTCTCTAAGATCATGGACAAGATGTTTCTGATTCCTCAGGAATATTATCTGCTTTCAAGCACAGAGATACCATAAACTCCTTTACTCAAATCATGGAAGGATATTATCCAATCAAAACAACCTTATTAAAGGAAGCTGCATTTCCTTCTAAAAAAGTACGGAATGTTCAGGGAAATATCAGACACCATGACAGTACTTTTATCTGTCTGCACAGTAACATGCCTTTTTCCTTTCCTTACCTCATTCATTCATTTGTTCTGGACAGTTCTTAAATTTAATTTATTTGATATTCTGTTAAAAAGCCTAACTAAGGACTTAGCATCTGCCAACTCTAATTTGCTGTTTAGTAAATTAAAATAATTTAGTCTGGCATCTGTTATTATCTACCACTAAAAGTTCAATAATTACATTCAAAACATGCAGCAGCTGGTCAGTATTATATTCCATGCTCTCATATTATAAAATAAGTAAACCAATTACCCTGACTGCCTGAAACTGCCCTGCCTTGATACACATGGTATCACTTTCAGTGTAAAGTAGTTCACCTACCAGCTCCCTGAGAGTACACCCTGGAACACTGAAACAGAAACTCTGAGTTCCTAGTTCTAACCCTGACTGCCTGAAACTGCCCTGCCTTGATACACATGGTATCACTTTCAGTGTAAAGTAGTTCACCTACCAGCTCCCTGAGAGTACACCCTGGAACACTGAAACAGAAACTCTGAGTTCCTAGTTCTAACCCTGATTGCCTGAAACTGCCCTGCCTTGATACACATGGTATCACTTTCAGTGTAAAGTAGTTCACCTACCAGCTCCCTGAGAGTACACCCTGGAACACTGAAACAGAAACTCTGAGTTCCTAGTTCTAACCCTGACTGCCTGAAACTGCCCTGCCTTGATACACATGGTATCACTTTCAGTGTAAAGTAGTTCACCTACCAGCTCCCTGAGAGTACACCCTGGAACACTGAAACAGAAACTCTGAGTTCCTAGTTCTAACCCTGACTGCCTGAAACTGCCCTGCCTTGATACACATGGTATCACTTTCAGTGTAAAGTAGTTCACCTACCAGCTCCCTGAGAGTACACCCTGGAACACTGAAACAGAAACTCTGAGTTCCTAGTTCTAACCCTGACTGCCTGAAACTGCCCTGCCTTGATACACATGGTATCACTTTCAGTGTAAAGTAGTTCACCTACCAGCTCCTGAGAGTACACCCTGGAACACTGAAACAGAAACTCTGAGTTCCTAGTTCTAACCCTGACTGCCTGAAACTGCCCTGCCTTGATACACATGGTATCACTTTCAGTGTAAAGTAGTTCACCTACCAGCTCCCTGAGAGTACACCCTGGAACACTGAAACAGAAACTCTGAGTTCCTAGTTCTAACCCTGACTGCCTGAAACTGCCCTGCCTTGATACACATGGTATCACTTTCAGTGTAAAGTAGTTCACCTACCAGCTCCCTGAGAGTACACCCTGGAACACTGAAACAGAAACTCTGAGTTCCTAGTTCTAACCCTGACTGCCTGAAACTGCCCTGCCTTGATACACATGGTATCACTTTCAGTGTAAAGTAGTTCACCTACCAGCTCCCTGAGAGTACACCCTGGAACACTGAAACAGAAACTCTGAGTTCCTAGTTCTAACCCTGACTGCCTGAAACTGCCCTGCCTTGATACACATGGTATCACTTTCAGTGTAAAGTAGTTCACCTACCAGCTCCTGAGAGTACACCCTGGAACACTGAAACAGAAACTCTGAGTTCCTAGTTCTAACCCTGACTGCCTGAAACTGCCCTGCCTTGATACACATGGTATCACTTTCAGTGTAAAGTAGTTCACCTACCAGCTCCTGAGAGTACACCCTGGAGCACTGAAACAGAAACTCTGAGTTCCTAGTTCTAACCCTGACTGCCTGAAACTGCCCTGCCTTGATACACATGGTATCACTTTCAGTGTAAAGTAGTTCACCTACCAGCTCCCTGAGAGTACACCCTGGAACACTGAAACAGAAACTCTGAGTTCCTAGTTCTAACCCTGACTGCCTGAAACTGCCCTGCCTTGATACACATGGTATCACTTTCAGTGTAAAGTAGTTCACCTACCAGCTCCCTGAGAGTACACCCTGGAACACTGAAACAGAAAGTATGTTTGCTAGAGTTAACTTAAGACTGTATCCATAATAATACTTAACTACTCTGCCAGGTTAGGTGAGTCTCTCGAGTTTGGTACGGCAGCAGCCAATCCCCCCCCCCTCCCATAGCAGTCTGTCATATCCCCACTTCTAGCCTATCTCTCACTCTATTTTCCAATTTTTTATCCTGCTAGTCCAAATCTATACTGGTTCCTCTCCTCCATCTCCTCATTCCCCTTCAGCCTGGAAATACCTCAGCTGTGGCATACTCTGTAATTCAGCTGTCTGCCCACTAGGTGGCACCTCTTTACTTGCTGTCTAACTTATATCCTCACTCTCTCCCTTTATATCTTACTAGCTACACCTTCTGTTCTTCACTATAGCTCTTCTCGTACTAGCACACCTTTACTAGATTCCTAGCTCTAGTTAAACCCTGTGTCTTAATAGTTTTACTGTGCCCTAAGGGTCTAATATCTTTATCCACCCCTCTAAGCATCCTATATCTCCCACTGTTAAGCCTCTCACCTCCCTGTTATACTTTCCACCTCTACACTCACCTCTCTTGTCTCTCTTTTCTCACTGATTGTCTTCTTGGATTCAGGACTCCTTGTCTCTTCCCGCTCCGTTCGCCCTGCGGGCTCACTCCGCTCCCCTACCCTGCCCCCAATTCCCACCCACCCCCAGAGCCCCTATACTTATTCCTCCTACACCACACCCCCTTTAATACTGCACCAATACCACTGCTCACATCATTATCACATCACACCTCCCCTAACACAATAGTATTAGTCACACCCACCCCAATTAACTCTGTTTTTCACTTCCCACACTACATTCACCACTACACCAAGGTACCTATCACACCACACATTCTATTATCAACTATTTCAATCCAAAATGCCATCATCTCCTACCCACCTCCTAACTCAACTACTTCTCAGTCTTACGCTACTTCCTTCTCTTTTTACTTTCTATCTCTTAACCTCTTACGAACAACCACTCTACTCCTCTACCCACTTCCCCACAAAATATACTTCCACATTACCACTTACCATTACTCCAATCTCTTTAAATATTACATCCACACCCATCTACATACTTCCCAAATTTCATAGACTAGCACCCATTACATATAATAACTCCAATAATAAAAAAATACTTATCCATTCTTACAAACTACTTTACCATAAATACTTTACATACCTTCACTCCCTACTAGATGGAGACATTCACCCAAATCCTGGTCCTAATCATACCTCTACCACTGAAAAATATACTCCAATTAATAGTAGCTCTATAACCCCTTCCAAGCCAGCAAACTCTCTCCTCATAGCACATCTTAATATACGCAGCATTAATAATAAAATCCCACACCTCCATGCCCTACTAGATGTCCACCATTTTGATATCCTATGCCTATCTGAAACTTGGCTTAAACCCACTATCAAAGATAATGAAGTTACCCCTCCTGGTTATGATATCATTAGAAATGACCGTACTACCAAAAAGGGAGGAGGGGTTGCAATCCTCTTCAAAACCATACTCCAAATAAGCACCATTGACCTTAACCCATGCTTAGACAACAAAGCTGAATTACTTATCACTAAACTTCAAGTCAACCCTAATAAAGCTATAAATGTCATCTGCCTATACCTTCCACCAGGAAACAATATTAATACCCTTGAAAATATCCTGAACTGGCTTACTATCAACCTTCCTCAGGAAACTATAATTTTGGGTGACCTCAATATTGATTGGCAGTCCTGTAATAGTTCACACCCTTCTACCCACATTAACCTACATGGCTTTACTCAAATTATTAACTCCTCTACCAGAACTCACAAACCCAACAACAAAGAAACTATCTTGGACTGGATACTTACTAATAATCCTCTACATACCTACAAAGCAGGGACCCTCCCAGATGATCTAAGTGACCACTCCCTAACCTATTTTATTAGATTTAAAACCAACCTTACTCACCCCAACATTGCCAGAACTGTTCGCTCAAAAAACAATTTAACCACGGTCTATTCCTTACGGAACTTAAACAATGTAATTGGTCACCACTGAAATATCTTCCACTTGATGAAGCTGTTGCATATTTTAATTCCACATTCTTATCCATCCTGAACCACCATGCCCCACTGCGTACTATTAGATGTAAAGCTAAACCCGCACCTTGGCTCTCGAACACTTCAAGGCATAAAATCCATCTGAGAAACAAAGCCTGGGTGAAATGGCGTTCTACCAAAAACCCATTAGATCACTTAATTTTCAGACAACTAAGAAATGATACAAAAAAAGCCATAGTACTAGATAAAAAGAACTTTTACCTCCAAATACAGCAAACCCATCTTAATAAGCCTCAAATGTTCTGGAACAGCATTAACAAACTTCTCCATCCAGGACAATCAGTCACCCCCAACCCCCTAGGCTCCAACCCAGATAAGCCCATTCAAACTGCCAACTCCTTTAACTCCTTCTTTACCAATGCCATCCAATCTCTTGCTAGCCATCTCACACCAGACACTGCAAACCTGCCTAATTCTTCTGTAAATCCTCCCCTTCCTTTCTATTGCAACCAGTGTCTACTTCTACTATTTGCTCTCTTCTAATAAAACTTAAACCTTCCACCCCCTCAGCTGACCAACTCCCAGCAGAATACCTTCAAATAGGAGCCAAATCTATAGCCTACCCTATATCCATTCTTATCAACAGAACCATTAGTGAAGGACATGTCCCGACCATCTAGAAAATTTCTTATATTATTCCTCTACACAAAGGTGGGAACTCAAATGATTTCTCTAATTTTCGTCCCATAGCCTTGCTATCTCCCTGGCAAAAATTATGGAAAAATGTATTCAGAAACAACTTCTTAACCACCTTCTTCAAAATAAACTACTGGCTAACTGTCAACATGGCTTCAGACCTTACCATAGTACCACCACTGCCCTGCTATCTTTTACAGACTGTATTAACAATAATCGTAACAATGGCTTTCATTCCTCTGCAGTATTCGTTGATTTATCCAAAGCCTTCGACATGGTTCATCACCAGCTGCTCTTGCATATCATGCAATCTCTGTCCCTTGACCCATTAACCATCAATTGGTTCAAATCTTACCTTAATAACAGAAAACAAGCAGTTCTCTGGCACAATAATCTTTCTAATCTCCTCCCTATCTCCCTTGGTGTCCCTCAGGGCTCCATATTAGGACCGCTCCTATTTTCCATCTATATTAATGATCTTCACTCAGCTATTCCTTATTCTACCTGCATTCAGTATGCAGATGACTCCACTATTATCTGCTCAGCTACCTCTCAAATTGAACTGCAAACCATAACCCAGAATGCATTTAACACTGTGGAACAATGGTTTACAAACCGCTGTCTCCTCCTAAATCCTAAGAAAACAAAACTGCTACTCTTCTCCCCAACACGTAAGTCCACCCCTATAGAATTTACACTTACATCTAACAATGGCACTGTTATCCCTCCAGACCCAACTACCAAGCTCCTAGGAATAACCATTGACAATCACCTCAACTTTGACACACATATTAATAGCACAATAAAAACAGTCAACAAGAAACTTGGATCCCTCTATAGAATCAAACCCTTTCTTACTCCAACAGCCAGGACTGCTATAGCCAGAACTCATCTCATTTCTACTCTACTCTATGCCTCACCCATCTATACAAACCTTTCTAAAACCAACATTCACAAGCTGACTGTATCCTATAATAATATTGCCAGATTTGCTGCTGCCTCTCCTTTCCGAACTCAGCACTGTCTAAATCTTACACAACTCGATTGGTTAGAATGTTTGCAGCATCTTCATTTTTCACAGCTTACTATTGCCCATCAAAGAATGTATCAACCCTCTAATACTCCTATACTCTCAAGCCTACTCACCCTCTACCATAATCCTAAAAACTTACGCTCTGCTAATAAACTACTCTTTAACACCAGCAGATCAAACAATGTAGCAGGTGACTCCCTCTTCTGTAACACCGTTGGTAAGCTATGGAATCTTCTGCCCACTGAACTTACTACTCTCTGCTCTCATAAACTTTTCAAAAAGAAGCTCAAGCTTCATCTCAAGAAACACTGGTTATGTTCCTGCATTATCCCTGACTAACTGTTGCTTCTTCTCCCTATAACCACCTGCATCAGCTACCCTTCCCTTCTAAAGCTGCTTACTATGAATCCTGTGACTGAATTCTTCAAAATTACTTCTTTATTATCTTCTTTGTGTAACTGCTTTACCATCATATACTTTGTATATATTCTTCTGTAGACTTCTTCATGTCCATATTGTAAATGTGTTTTTTTTCTATTATTCTGTAGACTTTTTTATGACCATACTTAAATGTTTTTTTTATTATACATTGTTTTTATTCTATTTTTGGTTTACCATATGTTGTCTTTTGCATTATTCATATTGTTTTGCACATGGAGCTTTTCTCCCCGGGCCTCTACTGAAAATGGACATATATCCAGCTAGACCAGCCCGGTCAACAAATGTAAAATAAAATAAAATAAAATAAAATTACCCTAAGGCTTAATTTAGGGGCCACTTGGCTTTTCATTATATTTCAAGAATCTCCTTCTGAGTCCAAAGTATAGTTGTGGTTTTGGTGATACGTTCTACAGCAGCTGTACAACAAACCACATCCACTTCAATGTATTTATGGAGAAGAACGCATATTTGTACTTGACTGAAAACATGTCAGTAAATACTCTAACTATATCACTTTTGTTCACCCTTCTTTGGCCTTTCATATGAAACAAAGTAGTTATGTATTTGTTGCTTTTGTGTTGTAATATTTATGGAAATAAAAAATTACGACAATGTGCATAATCATAGAATAAGCAACAGCTAACATCTCTTCAACTGTACTAGACAGAGGTCACGTATCAGTACAACAGTGCAACTCATCATGTAAGCTTCAAGATAAAATATTTAATTATCCTGTAAGTAATAAGGTTTTGTAATTATTAAAATAAATATGTAGAGGCAGAATTAGACACCTAGAGGTGGCACTAGGATGATACTCAAGATAGGAGGAATTGGAGCATTTTGACAGTGGATCCTGAGATAAAGCAAATAGTAGCAGATGCACTGAGTTTTCTTTATAAGAATAAACTGAACCTGAAAAGGATGTTATGTTATCTAAGAAATGTGACAACTAATACTCCTATGATCAGCGATTGTTCCACTATTCCATGTGGCCACTGTAATTTCTGTGGAAGTATTGATAGCAGTGGCCATTTTATACATACATTGACAGGACAGAGATATATATTTAGAGCATCAGCTTGTTGCTCTACACAGTATGTAGTCTGCATAGCCCACTGAGTGACCTGTGGGGTATACTGTGTGGGTAAGATTGATAGAATGTTGAAAGACAAGGTTAGAAAGCATTTGCACAACATTAGGGTATGCTCAGAGAACAATGCACTATCTAACCATGTTATGCAAAATGGTGAGCAACATGTTTTTAAGTTTTTAGTTATTGAAATCATCACACCCAGTTCAAGTGGAGGGGATGTTAGAAATTACACTTAGAGTAGGGAAGTGAGAATGATCATTACGTTGTGGGCAGAGCAAGGTCTAGGTCTCAATGAAAAGCACCTTCTTAAACCGATTTTGAAATCTAGAGCCCTCAGTATTAAATGAAGATTTTTATGTATGTTTCTGTATACACATGTATTTTTTATATTTGTGATGTGTTCTTTATACATATTTTTTGTATATACTCGTGCATATATTTTTATATATATTTTTTATATATATATTTGCAACAATATAATATATGTTCTTCCATATACATACTGAAAGAACTGCTGCTGTTTTAAGGAAAGATTTGTTGATTAATGAGTCTTTCACTTTGATTGGCTCAAGGGTTGTATTTATGTTAGCAGAGTGTGATATGTTTTACATGGTGTGAAGAAGCCGTTTGGTGAAAGTGCTTACCTATGTTATATCATGCGACATTGCTGTTGCATTAAAATAGTTTTATTTTATACTCCTACTGTGCCTTGTTTTTTTTCACTACAAAGGATTATTGATTAAATGTCATTCCCCTTCTTATCCATTGGCTTAACAATGATCCATGACTGTGTGTGGGTATTTGAGTATTTACCTATGGTTGGTGTGTGGTTTGATCACAAGGGCAAAGCCTGAGTGATTAAACAAAGCCATCTGTGGGTAAATCCTGATATACCCACTCCTAGCTGTGGATTATTGCTATTATACAATGATATTATTTAAGAAAGAATTTGCTTACCTTACTTAAATAATGTCTTTGTATAAGGGTGTTGTAGTGTTCCACCATGTTCTTTCTTGTTTACTGATGTGTTGTCATGTATATTGGACTTGTACTCCACGCTTGTATAGTACATCAGTGCAGTGCAGGAGAAGCAATAGAGAAAAATAGAATCTCAGTTATCTCGGTTGCTTTTTTTTTCCTGACAACATACCTTATAAACTCTTAATACAGGAATACAAGAAATATGGACAAAGTCCAACATAATGGGGGGAACAAAGGTTTACAAATAGTGACAGATTTTAAATATTGCTCTTAGAAACTTAGCGGCTGGAAAAAAAAGATAACGTATTTTCTAAAGGATATGAAGCCTAAACATGAAATATCTGTCATTATTTAAAGACTTCAATCCTCAGTAGCTTCCCAGAAAACTACATTTTTTTTAATGAGGAACAGACTAAAACTATGAGGCAAAAATTTGGACATTCAGAAAAAATGTGTACATTTGAGAGGTATGACTGCTAAGATTTTAGTAGTGACAGTGAAGGAAAATCAGGGTTATTTATGTTTATTTAGTTTTGCAGAACATTCCTGAGTTTTCTTGTATTTTGTTCTGTTTTATGAGCATATATCAATAGAAAGTCTGGATGCTCAATGGTACTTCAGTGGCTAGACTTTTTTCTGTTGGTATATGCTCAATTCACAATGGGCACACTGGTTGGGCTGTCCAATCAGTGTGCTCATTTTTGAATAGTAATGAACGTTATGGTATAATAGATCTTAACTCTGTTCTGGATTTTTTTTTTAATTCAAAATTCAAAAGGTGTTGTCTTCATTTTAGAATCATTTGTCTTTTAGCATCTCTACTTCTACATACTGTTTTAGCTTTTCCCTCTACTTGCCACATATAACCAACTACAGACACCACTTCCTCTGCCCTCACATTATTTGTATTGCTCTTACCACAAAATTCAATGCATTCATTTTTCATTGTGCCAGAATCAAAGATTTCAGTGCTTTTAGCTTCCTCAACTGCATTTTGTGTCAAACATTTAACAGTGTCGTTCCATAAGTTTTCTGCTGGACATTCTGAAGAGTCCAGCTCAATACAAGGCTTCACCAATGTCTCAGTGTCAAGTAAATGTGTATATAATAGTGATATCTAATGTGTTAATGTACCAATAAAAATTGTCACTGTATTTGGCTCAAACCATTGCTGAAAAGGGTCCAAGGACCTCTCCATCTACCTGGCTAAGAAAGTTAAAAAAATAATCAAATACAAGTTTGAAGGATACAAGACTGCAAAGGACAGATATATGGAACACTTTGTGTAATTCATTTCTTTCAGAAAAGGCTAGTATAGCAGTTTTGGTATAATTTTGCACTTAGATATTTGTGTGCATTGTTTGAGATTTTATTATAATTTAGTAGAAATAGTTATTGTATATTGCTTCAGGCACAATATGTAACCCCTAATGTGTGTAGTGTGTGTGTGTGTGTGTGTGTGTGTGTGTGTGTGTGTGTGTGTGTGTGTGTGTGTGTGTGTGTGTGTGTGTGTGTGTGTGTGTGTGTGTGCGTGTGTGTGTTTGGTGTATGTGTATAGGGAAAGTCTTCAAAAAAGTTTTTTTTTACTTTTATTTGGTCAGCAGTGATGAGCATTTCACATCCTAAACTCCCATTACTCTTTCATTTTCAGTATTGTCATTTATCTTTAGGATTCTGGATCATCTATAGACTGTGGAAAGTTCTCCCTTTCCAGGATAGATAAACTTTGTTCACATTTTGAGAGCTTTAGCTGGAGCCCCTTTTCATCCTTTTTCTTGACTTCATGCCCTCTAGTTGACAACCATCATAAGGCTAAAGCAGGGCCTGTATTGGTATAGCACTCAAACATGTGGTCCCATATAAACTTGTGGTCTTCTACTGTTTTATATACTATTTGGCATCATAGAATGAGTTGCCTGGAGATCCTAATGTGTTTACAGATCAGATCCTACCCTTGGCAGGTGACACTTATTTAGGAGGTAGTCATTGTCCTCTCTTGGTCTGGCTAAACAAGTATTAGCCATTTTCATTCTAAGACCACTTAGCGTGCTTCCCCAGGTCCCAGGGCTGTTGATTAAATATGTGTCACTGTAGCTATAGCTAGAGTTTTGTCACTCTGCACCTTAGAGTAGGCTTAGTCTTATGGTCTCAGTAAATAAACATGCTTTAGAATAATTGTCTCTAATGGGTTGTACTTTATAGTTCTAAACATGTCACTTAACTAGACAACAACTTCTTATCTGGCCTCAAAAATAAGTGTTTGCTCACAATGGACACAATTTACTTAAATAATTAAGCACTCTTGTTTATCCTAAAACTGATTATCAGAATGTGTTTCATCTGTTTTACTGAAAAATGCAAAACAGAGAACAGAGAACATTTTTACCTTATTATATTTTCCTACAAATAAAACATAAATTAGATTGAACCACTTCTAAAATTAAAATGAATACTAGTTAGTGCTAGGAGATACCATTCGATTATTGCTGATATGATATAATAAAAGTACAAAGATGTGCAGAATCAGTGAAGTATTGCATATCAGTGTCCAGTTAGGTTACACTAGCTGCTTGGGAGACACATATGTCCAAAGCGTAATCGTAGCAATACTCAACATTTGGAAATCCTTCAAAACTCCATCAGTGAACTGCGCACCACAAAGGACTCTCAATTGGGTGTCATTCCCCTTCCCATTGGTTGGCTTCAGCACTGTGTTCTACTTGGTACCACCTTATTTCTGTAAAGTATAAATTCACTGACTGAAACTAAGTTTGATGAACTATAATTAATTGCTTAGTTTTGTATTTACTAGATAGATGAACTGATGTAAAAGACATTTATCAGCCATAACTACACTGGTCCCACAATGTAGTAACTGTGGGTTGCAGTATGACAGAAGATGTTCTATCATCATTTAGCGAGACACTTCAAGAAATACATTTACAAAAATGTTAGGATGCAGTTACAACACATTACATCAGGAATATCTGACAGATCCACTTGATTTGTTCAACATTCAGTGAGGCAAGAGCATGGATATGTATAAAAATAATGCTCAGAGTTGGGCAGCTTTAAGAGAGATAAACACATTTGTGAGATGAGCATGAAATCTTAGTGTCTTAGGTTCTGATAAAGTCAAGCTAATACAACCTTTATATAAAACCTTCAGGTCTGTTGTATTCTCACACCTCTTTCTAGCTTTACATCTTTGTGTCATATTTCATTTTCTTCAGGTGTTGCAGAAAATACAAGCCAAATTAATGTGTGCTCATTAATTCTGAAATGGTTTCTAGAAAACTGGTCTGTTTCAAACAGAATTCGAAAAGTTAGGATGAAGCATAAATGATAAATTAATTTCTTCAAAGCAGTTGAAGTTACAAATAAAGCACAGACTTGGATCACAATGAAAAAATTGACCAGGACTAATATAATAGAAAAATTAACATATTTATAGAAAAATGAGAATATAACAAAGTTGAAGAAGCAGAACTGTTTTTATCATCTTCAGGCACATCACAGTAATTCTGAATTAATATGGGTAAAATAAAAATGTCATTAGGTGAAGAAATATGGAGTTTCCCAAATAACAAAAAAGAAAATAATGAACATTCACTATCTATCTGCTGAAAAGTTTTTAAAAAGTATTCGATTGTAAACAATGAAGCCACAGCAAGAAATGGAGATATTTAGCTAAAATTAGTTAAATTTAAGACTAAATAATGTATTATTCTCATGTTATTTAGTCCTGAGGAAGTTGAAAGCATATATAAACCTGCATTATTTATCATAATTATGCAAAAGATTCTAGAGTTTACTTGCTCTCTATAAACGGGTTTTACCAGTTACTCATATAAAAGTGTTTTACAATGAAATGAAAGGTTTGTACACAATTTTTTTCCAGTGTTTTAAGAAGGGCATTTGATGAAATCTTTCTCTCCAATCAGTATTGGCAGATTTATAACAAAGGATACTACACCACCAAGTGTGCCTCTCAGTATAAAACACTTTCACCTCATTTTTAGTGTATCACAGCTTTTACATGGACACAGTAGTAATACAGCCTTACTCAGGCACCCTCACTAAGGCTAGGCATATTTTGAGTCTAGTTATATGACTGTTACTTTTGTCTTGGATCCTTACCAATGGAACCAACCATACCCTGTCACTGTCTTGGATCCTTAACAATGGAACCAACCATACCCTGTCACTAGAGTTTTACCTGAAGAGCAGTAGAGCTGATTTCATAGCAGCCAAATAGATCATTATTGAAGAAATGCTGCAGCTCATATTACATTTGGAAAATATGGGTCTCCTTGATATAGTTGATATTTCACAATGTCGAAATTCATATTGCCAAGACCATATGATCGACATTTGAAATGTTGACCATACAAGTAGAACATGAAAAAAAAAACTTACCTGAACGCTGCTACCAGGGGGGGGATTGCCCCCCTTTACCCCCATGGGGGGCTACACCCCCCACACCCCCCGGAACTTAAATATACCAACTCTAAGATCGCAATACAGTGCGGAAGTGGAAATCTTTCCATTCCGCACTGTAGGGGGATGCCAGTTCTCCATGGTGGACATTTCAAATGTCGATCATATGGTCTCGGCCATATGAATGTCAACATTGTGAAATGTCGACCATTCAAAGGGGAACCAGCTATAGATATATAATTAGATATACAAACATTGTAAAGAAAAGTGATTAGGATGTACTCCCAGGTACACTGTGCAATAACAACAGTAGTAATGTGTCTTTATCATGAATGTAGCTAGCAGATTTGATGATATTGTCAAGTGGACATGGGAAGCACCATAAAGATGAGCAGCTCTGTCTGCCTGCTGCTTGAAGAAATACAGATCATGATTGTTGGGGATGGTTAAATCTTGCAGTCATGGATTGCTGGAAGCATGGCATCCTGTTGAAATAGCAACAGTAACATTGTCCATACTGGGAAAACATAGTGCTATTGATAAGACAAAAATGAAGAAAAACAATAGGGACTGACACAAAAATCACAGCTTGGTTATCCAGCGGACATTTGCAGGTACGGTATCAGTGGAAGGGAATACCCAAGAGTAAGAGAGAGGAGCTGGAAAAAGTATAATACATCACGACAATGTCAGTGTTGATCGTTGAAGTATATGAGTAGAAAAGGCGAATAAACTGGGGGCATGCACAAGCATGCAGATGGAGAAAATAGAACAAATCTTGAGTGCTGCCATTCTGGGAACATTTTTCCACCTCACCTTTATCAGCAATTAGTGATTTTATAATCCCTTAGTGAGCAGTATCATTGCAGAAATCACAGCAGTTTAGCTTTGTGTTAGCAGTACCTTATTTAAGGTAAAGGATGAACAAACTGAAGTAAATGTTTGTTCTTCACTGTTACCTTTCATGCACCATGATGTCTGACAGCACAAGAGTTGAATAGGGCTCCGTTGTAGAAGATACATGTGAAATGAGGAGGTTTTTTTTTGTTTCATATATATCTTCAGCAACGGAGCCCTTCTCAACTTCTAATCTGCCAGCTTTTATGATGGATGGAAGGTAATGGCTAAAAAATCCTTTTACCTCCAGATTTTGTTCATCCTTTGCCTTATACTCAATACTGATAACACAGACAAAAATCTACTATGATGTACATTTGATACTTCCAGAATACGGTAATAAATCATGGCATAGAGCTAGGAACTATCCATCAAACAATTACTCAACATCAGAATAATGTGGTGGTACAAAGTGCTATTGCAGCTAACTGCTAGGTCATTCCAGGTGCCCAGGTTATACCATGGGCCTTGAAGAGTAAAGTGGATGACATGAAAAACAGCCCACTGAATAACAATTTATGAATCATCTGTCTACCAAAGAATATAGATGGTTCTGATTCCAACCTTATAGGTATTGGAATATTGAATAATAACCAGTTGAATAGTAACAACAATAATAGTAACAGCGATACAAATAATAAATATACCAAAGCCTGCATATTAAAATATGGCAGGCATACTAGGGAAGTTAAAAATATCATTGCATCAAATTGGAATATATTGACAAGTGATGTGTCAACAAAGGAGAAAATACCTGATAGACCACAGTTTGTTTATAAGACAGGGAATAACTTGAAAAGAATCATTGAAGTAAAAGCTAGTTATCACAAGAGAAATAAGATGCACAAGACGGGTACCAAAAAATGTGGACATTGTAACTTTTGCAAATACATATTTGAGGCACCTTTTATTACTCTAAATAACAGCATAAGAAGTAAGGTCAAATTCTGTCATGGGAATTGTCAGACCCAGCACATAATTTATCTAGGCATATGTGAAACATGTATGAACTATTATGTTGGGAAGACTGACCGTTGTTTCAAGAATAGGATATATGATCATATGTATTGTATTAGAAAATGTGACATTAATAACGCTTTGTCCCGTCATTTGATTAATAATCCACAATGTATTGGTTTTAAGTTTGCCATCCTGGAGGTGATATTCCCGAATCCAAGAGGGGGAAACATAAAGGCAGTTGTGGGTGAAAAGGAGATTAGATGGCAGATCAGACTTGATGCATCTACACCTCCGGGATTGAATGAAATGATTCCCACTAAACCCCTTATAAGGACCTAACTACATGTTAATGTATTATATTAAATATATTACAAATATTTTTAGTTTTTTTTATATTAATATTTACATTAACATTTGCAATCAGCACAAGATACATTCATAGTTATTAACTATCTTCATACCATGTAAATACACTATAATATGTGATATATTTAAGGACATATTCAAGTATATAATTATACAAATAATGTTTAGATACATATATCCACATCAATAGCACGCTTAGTGTTTGTGTAAATTAGAGGATAGCATGAGAAACATACAATAATGTGTAAGTCTTTGACTTTTACAAGATTATTTATATTGTAAAATGTCATTGTTTTTATATACATGTGTAGTTAAATTATTTTAACATGCATTCAGCATTAATTTTATTATGTGATATTTTAAAGGAATTGTAACATGGGAAATTAATGGTCAAGTTGCATCATGTAGGGTATTGTATTTCTTTAAGATGTTTCGCATTTAATTGAATAATAGTTTATATGGGCGGTTTTTATTAAGATGACAAGTATATATGGGAGTGTTTTTTTACATCATGTGTTCTGAAGAAGTCATTTTATTTTGATGAAAGCGCTAAACCTTTCAACTGTGTTCAAATAAAGAGTACTGTCGTGGTGCAGAATCCAGTTTCCTGGCGTTTTTTTTGCTGCCGCTATATATAAATGATACTGGAGGAAGTATTTTACATCCCAAATATAACATTTTCAAAAAATATACAGATATTTACTTCATTTTTTTATCTCTTACTCCTTAAATTTTTGGTTTGATGTCAATTATTGAGGATTGAAGTAATTAAATAATGACAATCATTTGGGTTTCAGACTTTATTTCCTAAAGAAAATGCATGTTAACACAAGTCCATTTATTCAAGCAACATTTTAATTTTGTAAAAGCAATATTTATAATCTGTTCCTATTTTTGAGCCTTTGTTCCCCCCTTTATTATAAGCTTTATCCAGATTTTGTGAGCTAAGAGGTCAAGAAGTATGCAGACACCTCTTTGCTGCTGCTGCCACTGTTTGATCAATTTTACTCTCTCTCTGAAACACACACACACGCACACATGCACACACACACACACACACACACACACACACACACACACACACACACACACACACACACACAAATACACTTCTACATTCATGCACACAAGCACTCATACACTCACACATACAGAGAGAAGCATAAACACACACACACACACACACACACACACACACACACACACAAAATTTATTTGTGTTTCTTTTAATTTTATACTCACTAAAAAACAAATGCGCTGCTTAGTGAGTGTAAAATAATGGCTCAGTCAATCTCACTTTCACTTTCATGTGGGCGTACACTCACACACAAGTGTAAACACATGCACGTTTCTATTTTTTTTTTTAATTTTACACAAACAACAAGAGCACTGCTTAGTGAGTGTACAATAATGTCAGACTAGTTTTACACAAACAGCAAAATTTCTGCTTAGTGAGTGTAAAATAATGCCCGATGTTAGTTTTCTAATAAATCTAGCTACATGATAACTTAATATGCTGCCATGAAGAAGTGGACTCATTTTTCAGCAGGTTTTATCCATATATTAACACCGCTTTTCAGTCAGAGAGGTGATGTGTAGGTCTCCCATTCTCTAAAGTGTCATTAGCATGCTGGATATAATTTGGTGATCTACAATAAAGATGCTGATCATTCACAAAATAAAAAAAGAACATTAAGCTAAGGAGCAAACATAAATGCATTCTGAGACTGATGTGATATAGAACCATTTGACTAGTTAGGACCTGTTTTGTAGATAATTATTCAGTAATTTTAATGAGGAGTCATCCATTCCAAGAGAGCCTAGTGGCATGAAAGGTTTTACACAAGTCTCACAATATAGCTCCAATTATTCAAACAAAATGCAATTATTTTCATTTAAGAATGTAATAAGAGGTATTAAGACAGACTAACTCTTTATTATTTCCCAGATGAAAACTATGCTGCATTAATACATTTTGTGTAGATAAATGATGAAAAATTTGACAAGTCATGTGTACACTTTTCAGGTATCTTACAGATTTAAAAAAAATAAGAGTATGACTGTTGAATTAACTTTTTTTTTAAGGTGGGGAGTAGCTAGGACAGCTTTCCACAGATGTGGGACATAGTATTCATATGTAACATAATAAGAATGGAGATAGGAAATACAGTTGCATCAGGAGATACTTCCTGGTAATAAGAAGGGTACATGTCAACAAATGGCCACAGCACAAAATAGTTAATGGCATTTTTCTGTGATTCACAGACAAGATATAGCCTATTTTGCAAACAGCTCATCACAGAGTTTTTATCATGTCTCTGAAATGAATGTTGATCAGTTAACAGAAAATCTAGCTCTGTCCTCCTGCCAACCTATGCAATGTAGTTCCTAAGATTAAGCCAGAACCTACACACACACACACACACACACACACACACACACACACACACACACACACACACACACACATATGTTTTTGTTTTGAGTACTCTCCTCCTACAGGGCGAACAAGTCAGCTCTTTTAATAAGACTGACTGGATGAACATCATCAAAACGCAGTATATATTTTTTCATTTCCATCAAAGACCTATAGGAAGCAGATGACTGATCAGTATTAGCCATGCCCCTTGAATACTATATTTACATGCAGCCTTTGTTGGAAAAAACATTGCAGTGCTACAAACTACAGACTTCTTATCACAGTGGCACTGTACTGGTCTCTGAATCAGAAATGTGTGTTGCACTGAGCAAACCAGGCTGAAACAGGATTGCCCATTCCTGCACAGGTTTCCAAATCTCAGCTGAGGTATCTCTTGAAGGTTTTAGTATTATTCTCAGAAACAGACTTATAATGAAATTGTAATCAACCTTAATTCACTGAAAATGAAGTAAATAAGTCTTTCTGAATTTAAATGTTCTGCATAAAATAAAACACATTAAAGTTCAATGTGTACATATGTAAGTGTGTGTCTGTGTGTGTGTGTGTGTGTGTGTGTGTGTGTGTGTGTGTGTGTGTGTGTGTGTGTGTGTGTGTGTGTGTGTGTGTGTGTGTGTGTGTGTGTATGTTTATTCTGGTGTGGGAGCTGCACTCTCACCAAAGCCTATTCTGTATTATTACAATGACAATATTTCTTAGCCTTAAAGAACAGAGTAATCTTTGCTTGCTTGGCAAGCAGAGTGTCACTGGGAGTGATCTCAAATCTACAAAAATTTATTTTGCAGACTGACTTACATTAAGTCACATTAATTACAAAGTGCAAACATAAATGTTCTAGTACAAGGATGAGTTATGTTCTATAAAATATGCCACAAAGGCAAACAGCATAGTACATGCAAAACTCAGCATCACACATTTACCATCTTACTGATGTGACAAACTTTTATTTCGGTGAACATCCATCAGCAAATTAAAATGTGTGCAGACCTGCTGAGCAGGTCATCTGTCCCTTTGTCTGGTTATAAATGTTTATTTTCTCAGTAGCTGTTGGTATGAGCAGACAGAAATGACAAGGTGATCACTTATGCTATTAGCTTTAATATCTACATGCAGAATAATAGCAGGTAAACAAGTATCCAGTCAAAGCTGCTTTTTGGTAACTTTACCTATTCTGGTTGGTAAGCTAATGACCTAAGTAGGGCCATACATATACACCTGAAGTTTGTTAAAGTCTGCACTGGCTATTGACAAGTCTGTGTTATCAACATATTAGTTCCTTAGTGCTGAAGCTGAGGTTATTCAAGATAAAGTACCATCTACAGATCACTTAGTGAAATAATTATGAATTTAAATAACTGCTAGATGTTTTCTTTGTTAATTTTATTCTTTGTGGGCAGAGCAGTAATTTAGAGGTTATCAACAATCCTGCTTTCTCCCACCTGTAAGATATGTAACATAGATGAAAGTCCCATGCCAATGCTAAATGTAGCTTTCACATTACCTATCTAAAGAATATTGCTATTGAAGTAGTTACCCATACCAAATGGAGTCACCGTAGATGACAACTTAAAGTTTGATCTTCACATACAAAATTGTAAAAAAAAAATCAACAAAAGCTAGGTCAGCTATACAGAGTAAAATATTTAACAGAATCCCCCTAGCTAACTTTTACCTTTTGCTACCTCTCTCTGTGGCTCACCTATTTTGACTAAGAACCAGATGTCTCTTAAATCACAACTACAACAATGCTAATACAAGATAGCCAGATTTGCACTTAACCTGCCACATAAGAGTTTATCATTGCTCTGCATTATATGCTCTCAGTTGGTTAAAACTCCCACATCAACTAGCCCCTACACAACTTCTTCCAACCTATAAAATACTACATAAACCCTCTACCTGCCCTTCTATCTCCTCAGTACTTCATAACTATCTCCCAAATCACCCTCTGTGCTTTCAAGACAAAAACTTGCTTGAAATCTGCAAACCATAGAAATGTATGTGATAAAGTGTAATACTTAGCACTGCATAGCCAAACTATGGAACTCAATTCCAGATGCAATCAGATCTGTATCAAGCCTCCATGAATTGAAGTTCTGTCTCAAAGAATTTCTCACTAACTCGTGACTATGCATATTGTACCTCTCCTCTATGATTTACATGAAGAAGTTCTTTATATTCTTACAAACCTTTTATCCCTTTCATCACTTGTCCTTTCCCCCTTCTTAGGCTGGACTTGTATTGTCTTTTCCTAGCATAGGAGACTAAACTTCTAATACTTTTGTATGTACTTCTTGCCATATTCAATTACACTTTTCTTTTCTTTCAGTATTACATAACTGTCAAATTGTATGTATGTATGATTTTTAATTACAGCTTTGTTTTTATAATTTTTAATTACACTGATGTTATTTAACTCTCTGGAGCTACTCTCCATGGGCCTCCAATGAAAAATGTGCATTTATTACCCAGATGGACTACCCAAGTAAACAAATGTCAATAAATAAATACAATGGTAATCCTCCAAATTCTGTAAGTGTGTGTGTGTGTGTGTGTGTGTGTGTGGGGGGGGGGGGGGGTCTGTAATTTACTGTGGACCTATTCCAGGACTAACTTCTCCATTCACACCCATTGCAAGTCAGAGTATGTTCCAGTTCTCCTCTGTTCCTGAGATGGACTTGCTGAGTAAACAGAAAATCCATCCATGCATTCACAAACTCTTTTAGTTTTCGCACATGGGATCAGGGTGTCACTTCAACAGTGCTAAACATCTGGAGTCAAGGTTTATACTACCGGATGGCTAGCCTTCCCACTGTGATTCTTCTAGACCACACACTCGCATGCACACCTATGGCCAATTTAGAGTGTCCAATCCACCTACTGCACATCTTTGGAATGTGTGAGCAAACTGGAGCACCCAGAGGAAACCCAAGTGAACACACTCAGGACATGCAGAATCCACACAGAAGGCACACCAAGGGAATCTCTTGCTGTGAGGTGACAACACTATCCAGTATGCCTATAAGCCATCCTTGAATGAATAAATAAATTTAAACATTCAGTTTGAGACAATCTTTCTTGAAAACACTTCTGCAAGAATGATGTTTTCAAGATATCAGGGAAAGTAGCCCTCTTTACATTAGTTATTTTGCTTCTAGAAGGAATAACCTAATTTAATATTTTAAGATTTCGTATTATATGGCTATAAAACGATATTCTCATTACCTGAAATATCAGAGCAATTATGGCCTAACTATCTGTGAGCATGAGCAATTTAGAGCATTAATATTTTAGGTGCTTTTGGATTTGATAAAATCTTGAGGGCCATAAAGGATATGTTGAGTCTAGGTTGGCCTGAATCTCATCATAAAGCAGTACATCCTTCTTTTCTAGGTTGGCCTGAATCTCATCATAAAGCAGTACATCCTTCTTTACAAAGAGAGATGGCTAGATACAGTGCCGAGCCTACCATTAGTCTTGAGCTGTTCATTGATTTGTATTTGTGAAAACTAGTCTCTAGGCGATCTAACATATACGTGTAGAAACAAGTCCTTACCTTTGACAGGTATTTAAATATGCATGAACACAAACACAATCTTTGTAATTGGAGCAAGAAAGTTTCTGAGTTAGAGTAATTAAAAAAGCATGGTGCAGTAATACTGCAGTCTGTAATAACAGCAAGCAGAATGATTAATAGTATTGCAATTATTAGCACATTGAGAACAATTTTGAATGCCTTACTGGTCAATGTTTTGTAGCACATGGCTACATTTTAGTCAGAGGGAGAGAATAAAATGTTGTAAGACTCTAAAATAAAAGTTAACTTAGTTAACCCAGTCCTAAAAGCCCCAGCTCAGTGAGCCTTGCCAGGCTGCCATATTCCAGGATGCCTGCAGGACCAGTGCCACTGTCCTGACCCTGTGAGGAAATGCCTGGATGGCAGAGGGTGAACACTCCCTAACCTAGGAGGTACACATCTGGGCTACTCATGAAGAATTTATATCTGTAGAAATAAAAAACACAAATGATAGAGAAAGAAAATAAAAAGTGAAAGGAATGCATAATTTAAATAAAAAGAAAAACCGAGACATGGGTGAGACAGATGAAAGAGGAAATTCACACAATAAATGCACACATGTTACACAGCATTCATTTTTTACTTTTATTTTTAATAAATCATTATTGATGTAAAACAAAATGTGTGCAAAGTATTTACACATACATGGAAATACAGATATGGGCAGTGCTTAGGTATACTTGGCAAGAATGGTATGAGAGCTGCTTATGGGTACTTGTGATCAATGATATGGGAAGTGCTTATGCAAACTTGGAAAGAATTGAATGTACTTCTATCAAGTTTTGGTGGGGTTTATATTTTGCAGTCAACTATACTAACATCTAAAACCATAATTTATAAATACTTAAATGTAAAAAAATCATTTAAAGACAGCATATTATATTTATATATTGACATATATTTTACAGTAATTTGCAACAGTGTACTGAAAACATTGTAGGCCTTCAGTTACCATGCTTTATAAATACTTGTTTAAATACATTAATGAAATCAGTTAAAGACAAAATATTGCATTTAGTATGTTACTTATGCTTACCAGTGGCTTTAATTAATATCTTAGTCCTCCTACTCTGCTGGCATCTGTTATATTGAATCCATGTTCTCTCGCATTCAAAACAGTAACATTGAAGAGGTTGTCAACCCACCCACCACTACTCATGCACATAATACCACTACTCACACATATAATACACATCAAACACAAAAATGAATGCATGCAGACGTTCTCTCAAAAAACTTACTGAAACACCAGGGACCTCCAAAACACAAGACTGCTACAACTAAAACAGTTGCCAAAGTACCCATGACATAAAGTAACACCAGTGGCTCACCTACCAAGCCTGTAAGGCGTAAGACTAAAAAAAAAAAAACAATTTTCTTGTCATTGGCACTTCCATAGTGAGACACATGGATGCCCCACTCACCAGGTGAGATAAAGAGAAAGTCATGGTCAGCTAACTGTCCGGTGCCAGGATTCATCAAATCACCTATGCACTTAGGTCTCTCAGCAACAAGTGCCATTATGACTCTGTCATAGCTTATTTTGGAGTGAATGACCTGAGACGTATCTCACTGGACTATATGAAGAGAGACATGACTGAGCTCTTTGAGTATGTGTCCCAGGCAGGTATATCCCTAGTCATGAGCAGCAAACTACCCTCACCTAGAATGATGCTACAGTATAAACAAAATATGATTGATTTCAATAATTGGCTTAGTTTTTGGTATCATTCAAAGTGGATCCAGTTCCTGTCAGCCTGGGTATCCATTCTCGACAAACCTCGTTGCTTTGCCAGAGATGGTTTGCACCTGGCACCACTTGGCTTTCAGCTGCTGGCAAAGGCTCTTGCCAACCCATAGTGCCTTTTTTAAGCAAGGTCTTGAAAACAAACTTGCCGACGTGAAATTTGCCAATCATAACAAAATAAGGGTCATGCTGCTAAATGCTAGGATCATAGAATCATAGGAGGTTACTAGGCTAATGACCCTGGGGCTCATACAAGCCTAGCCAAGTTTTATCCATATTTCCATGATCAGCACCTATCACCTCTGTCTAAGAGGGACATAGGTGGATCCCCTGGGTGAATTTATGGTTATCCATCCAATTGTCCGAATTGCATTTGAAGAGGGTCAATGAGTTCCTCTGCTTGACATGAAGTGGGAGTTGCAAAGGTGTGGCAACTTCTGGGAGAGATATCTGTCCCCCCAGCAGGTACTATTAATGTCACATATCAGGTTAAAGCCATTAGAGTGAGTAACCCGTGTACCATTTGACTTACAGATAGGCAGCATTTCTAATAAAGCAGGGTCACAGATTGCCTTATTTGCAAGGCAGAGATCGCCTCTGAGTAGTCTGTATGAAAAAGAATAAAGTGACAGTGATTTCAGAAGATCCTTATAGGACAGATGCTGAAGACCTTGAATCTTCCTTCTGAGGAACCTTTGTGGTCTCTCCAATTGCTGCAGGTGCTTGGAACGGTACATACCAAAAGGGGCAGTGTGCTAATTTATTGGCCTGATGCTTAAACCAAAAACTGTACACCCTGAAAAGACTTCTATCAGTGGAAGATGTAGATGTCTGTACCGTCACAGAAACCTGGTAAAAGGCCTCAGAGAGTACCCCAGCTTTGTAAATCAGCAATGGCTTCCACACCTCCAGACTGCAACATGAATGTGTGAGAACCAAAGAAGGTGGTGTTCTTATCTATATTAGAGGTAAATTCACCTCTCATCTAATTAGATTGAACAGCTCCATGGAGATATTCAAGGTTTGGGTTATGGTGGTTAAGACCCCCATTCAAGTCATAGCCAGTAATTTATTTCCCCCTCTATGGGTCATGACATGCACAAAGCCTACTTGACCAGACTGGAGGCAATCCAAATATTACCAAACACTCCTGCCAAGGAGGATTTCAATTATCCCACCATAAACAGTTAAACCTACACTAGCCCTAATTCGCTAGCTCAAAAGTTCTTTGACTTTGTTAACTCAAATTCCCTGGAACAAATTGTGCATACCCTGACATGAGGAACAAACATACTAGATCTGGTCCTCACTAGCATGTCAAACAGATGCACTGTCACAACCGTCGGACCCTCATTAGTTAAATCTAACAACAAATCGGTCACCTACAAGCTGGCACTAACACTAGAATTCACAAAGAACAAAACCAGACTAAAAAACTTCACCAAGGTAAACAATACCCTCCTAGGTGAAGCTATAAGTGCATTCCAAGCTGCACCTTCAGCTGGAAATAGTAACTACACTGAAGCTTACACTAAAGCCCTGTACAATCACTTGCATAAGTGTATAGACTCAGCTGTACCAGAAAGAATCAAAGCCAGAGCCCCAAGTAAAAACATACTGGACATCCAGCATCAATAAACTTTACAATAAATACAAAAAGGTGCTGTCCAAGAAAACAAAGGCAAGGCCCCAACAATGGAAAAGCACCCTCATCAGCCTCAACAGAGAAATAAGACAACTTGTCAAATCCTCTAAGGGTTTCTTTGAGAAAAACTTAGCAATTACAGCCAAGGATAACCATAAGGCCTTTTACAGTTATGTACATAGCCTAATGGTAGGGCACAAGCAAGTGTAGAACTAGTGACTAACAGTATCACACACACACTGACCCCTCAGAGATAGCAAACCTGTTAATGGATAAGTTTGGTGAAAATTTCACTTGCTTATCCCTTCCAAGCTTATCATAAACCTTCCACCAAACTCCTCCAACCTACATATCAAAAGAACAGATCATCAAAGCCTTGTCCTAGGCAAAAACGACAGCCTGTATGGGACCAGACAACATCACAGGTTGTCTTCTAAACAGGCTAAAACATGAACTAGCATCACCATTAAGCACCCTTTTCAATCATAGTCTAACCACAGGCTTTGTTCCTGTGGAATGGAGAGCAGCAACAGTTATTCCTCTCCACTAAGGTGCCTAGCAACAGACCTGGGGAATTGCAGACCCATAAGCCTGACCAGCCTCATCTATAAGTTCATGGAACACATCATTATGGTCTTTATAAGTAAAGACATAGGTAACCTCCAAACCCTGGATCCAACCCAATTCGGCTTCATCAAGGGTAATCCTGCATGTTAAATCTGGTGGATTTCTTTGAAAATGGGACCGGGGCTATTGACAGGAGCAAATATCTGCACACAGCATAACTCGACTTGGCAAAGGCTTTCAAGTCTTGACACAATCCCATGCTCAGGCATTACCTATAAACTTAGCAAACTGAATGTAAACCCCTTGGTTGTAAGGTGGGTTAGCTACTGGTTCACAAACCAGACACACACTATCAAAGTGGGTGACTACACATCAACCAGCAGGCCTGTCACCAGTGGGGTGCCACAAGGATCAGTGCTGGGTCCCCTACTGTTTGGTATATACTTCTCAGAAGTTCTGGTCAAAACTAAGGAGTTGCAAACTGGGTGCAATTTCTGAATCCCCAAATGAAGTCAGTATACTCCAGGAGGGTCTTAAGCAAACCAATGAATGGTGTCTTAGTTACATACACAAACTGAATGCAAATAAATGCATCACCATTCTCTTTGGCACAAACAATGTCCTTTCACACTATTAGATCAACAACAATACCCTAAGTACCCATGAAGTGGTAAGAGTTCTGGATCACAAATTGAATGAGACCTTAACTTTGACCACCATGTGTCTACCATAGTAAGGAAAGCTTTCTATGTAGCATACTTGATTAGTAAAGGCATCACCTCAAGAGCAAAGGGAGGTTATAGCCCGTCTATTCTCGGCACTAATCTGGCCCATGATTGAGTATAACACCCCTTCAGCATGTACTGTGCAAATCACCTGCAGAAATAGGATATGAGTCTATGTTATAAGAATGAAAGATCAAACTTTCGAACGCTCACATGAGCGAATATTTAAAAACTCGATTTTATTATTATTTTTTTCACACTACAGTGAAGATCAGAATATTTGCCCTTTCCTCACTGTAGTGTGATCTCAGAGTTGGAAAATATATTTGGGGGGGTGGGGGGTGCAGCCTCCCACAATAGCAATTTAGAGTTTTTAAATATTCGCTCATGTGAGCATTTGAGAGTTTGATCTTTTGTTCTTATGACATAGACCCTTGGATACACCTCAGAGGTTTCAAACAAAGAAGATCAAGGGACACCAGCATGTGCCTTACACAGACTGACTAAAGTCCCTGTCACTATACTCTGTATCATATAGATTTCTTAGGGGAGACGTATGCCTGGCTTACAGAGCAATCTCAGACCTAAACCTAATGAACTTGCTGCATATCTTTAAATCAAATGGGACTAGAACTACCCATTCCAGGGTCCTAAATATGGCCTGCAGCTTAAATAGGACATGCTGGAGGGACAGATTTGTCTCCTAGTGACTGCCACATCTTTGGAATAGGCTAGCAATTCATGTGAAACAGAGCACCTCTATGACACTTTTCAAGAGGAACCTGGACGAGTGGATGGGGCAGCATAAATTCTTACTGGGGATAGCACCCACAACCCTCCTGGACATGAGAAGTCATTACTAAATGCAATCTTGGGTATTGACTAGCACCTCTATGGTATTACATTGACATGAAACAGCTAGGCTTGAAATGATCTCCGGGTTGATAGCCTAGTAATCTCCCATGATCCTATGATATTCTTTCCCATCATCCATTCACATTACTGATATAACTACTACTACTTCTATGTAAGTCACTTAATTTACTGCAGTCCTTACTTAGTTTGCATTTATTTAAATATTTATTAGTATCTTAATTCTCATAGGGTGACAATCTTTCTTTTAATGCAAGTTATAAATGACTTGTTACATTTTTATATGTGTGCACAGCTTGTCTGTTTGAAAAACATATATTGTCTGAAATTTTTCCATAACCTTTAGTCTAGGCTCTACTTCAAAATGCTATGCTTTGCATATAACAATCCATGGATTGGGTTCAGGGAGAAGGTGTACAAACACAGAAAAATGTAGCAATTCTCGGAAGTTTTTTGTTCCTTTTAATTCAACCTTAAAAAAAATTCTGTTACAGATGGATGCTGTACCTATATTACCATGCGACATGTGCTTTGATAGCTTTTGCCAAATAACTGTAATCATATAAGGGAATGGTTTAAAAATGTATAGCAAGCTTGTCATTTCTCACTATGCTGCTCATTCACTTGATAATGCACATCCACCCCTTCCCCCAACCTCCATTCTGAATAGGGTGTGGTACCTACCTGAAATTTCAGCCATCTTGTTTGTGCATTTAATATTGTGGAAGAAATGACTGACTTATACAATTACTATACTAATGCATATTTTCCAGAATACACAAACAAAATCTTTGCTTTACAAAAATGGCCTGCATCTACTTGAATTACAAACTAAGGTAATGCAATGCAGTAAATGAAATTATGTGGCAATGGAAATATTTTATTAGTGTTTATGTGTAAATACATACATATGTATACATGAAAAAAATAGTTCTAAGTGTACTCATGCAGGTCTATATCAATATATATGTAAAGACTTGCATATATTTCTTTACTCATACATGCATATATCATTGTCTTTATACAGACAAGAATTGTATCACATAAACATTGCATATATTTGGGTACAGATGCACTTCTTTTGTATAGATTTGTTTATGCTTTCTTTTGCATTGTTATAATAATTTTATAGATATATACTTACAATGACAATATTACTTCTACCAAATATCTTCAAGTATCCAACATTATTAAAGTTTATTTTTATCTTTAGTATGACCAAAATGAAAAAAAAACATATACTTACTTACTAATAAGGTTTTGAAATACCTTTTTACAGAATCAGGAGCAGAAATAAACAATTCCACTATACCAATAAATTTGGAGGATAGCAGCAGAATGGCTGTTGTATATGACAATGATAACATAATTATACTTACAAGACATGAGGAAAATGGCACACAATTCTCAAATTTAATGGCAGTATCTCACACACCACAACATGTTATTAACTCTGTATGAAGTGACAATACATCACAAATTCAAGGGCATGATTAAATTACCCTCAAGTTTGTGCAGTGAACAAACCCAGGCATTTCTACATCAGTATCTCCAAATCCTGACAAACACATTCAGGATGACATTCAAAGGTGACAGCCTGCACAGTGGTACCTTCACAAAGGGGAGCCAGACACAGGAATTTTGCATTCCCAGTAAATAAATAAAGCATTGGCTTCTCAGCAGCAAATTTGCCGTGACATTGTTATGGCTAACAACGCTGCAACAGTGATTTGGCTGGAAATGGTCAGAGTCCTCCAAGGCATACATAAGGACTTCCTGCACCATTTGGAAATGATAGAGATTAAGAATGCCATGATCACACTGATGCATACTATGGTAGCACACCAATCATCCATGGATGCCTCCATTCATACACCAGTTAGGACTTACCAGACATAAGTTGTAGTCAGTCTTGGAAGGGGACGAGAACAGAGTACCATTAAGATGCATTGAGGCAGATCTCATGAGACTACAAGCACTTCTCATAAAAGTACTATAATTAGTCAAGGAGAAAAAAGCACAACAGATTTCATTCAGGCCACATCACCTCTCATGTACACCAAACAGAACATCTCACACAAGGCCTTGGTCCCACAGCACTGTCAGATCAGTGTCTGCAGGTCATGGCATCAGGCCAGCTTATCATCCATCTGTCATGATAGCCCATCTTCAAAATGACTTTCACCATCACCTTGCTTATCTGTAGATGTGTATGACACATTTGACATTGACCTACTGTGATTCAAGTGTGACATTTGTATTACTTACAATTTGACTTTCACAAACACAGGTGTTGGACTCAAAAGGGAGTACGTTATAGAAAAAAAAGGAGCAGGACTTAGAGAACTTTATAACTGTATGCATTTTGTTCCTGTGATAGTACTGCTTAAAACCTCATGAAGCTGGGGCAAGAAAGCTGTATGTTATAACATAAGCTTGCTGTCATTAATACCATTAATGTTGTAAGCACTGACATTATTACAGCTGACAGTTACCTACAATGTAAAAGTAGTAATACACAAATTTTCAGGGAAACACTAATAAGAACATTACAAATTCAAATGAGTATCCTGCCATGTAAACAAATACTGTTGCCATGTCACCCTCACCATGGCACAATTATTTATTTAACATTTGTTTACCAGGAAAGCCTGACTGGGACAGAGCCCATTTTCAGCCGAGGCTCAGGGAATAATGCTCCAGACATGTGTCTTTGGAATGTGGGAGGAAAACAGACACCTGGAGGAAACTCATGTGAACATAGGGCGGACATGCAGACTCTGCACAGAAGCCATCCCAGCCAAGAATCGAACAGGAAAACCTCTTGCTGTGAGGTGACAATGCCAACCACTGCATCACTGTGTCAACCCTGCACCACTGCACTGTTACAATGATGAATGTTTTGCTCTGAAGTCCCAAATTATTGTGTATGACAAAATAAAATAAGTTGATGTGCAGTACCTGAACATAAATCGTTGGTCAAAGTGAAAAACTCCTGCATAATACACACACACACACACACACACACACACACACACACACACACATGCACACACACACACAAAATATAGTTGATATGTTTTCATTTAATTGCAAGGTATGAACTTATAAAAAAACAAAAGTAACCACAGTGTAAAATATAACTAAAAAAAGTCCAATCATACACTGTGAAGCAGTAGGAAACACTTTCAGTCAGCCAAACTCGTCAGTCCAAGCTGCTTTTATTCTTCCAACATATGAAGACAAAGATTAAGCGCTTTCATTCCGTAAAAAAATGAGGACTTCATCAGAATCTAACTGCACTCCATAGTACAGCCTTTAAATACTATTAAAAATGAGTAATGTCATCACCCTTCACAATCCTTTAAAGATACAAATACCTTAATGTTCAAATGAAATGTATTACAAACACCTTTTAACACAAGAACATTTTAACAAACATCATTTAAAAAAAGAACTTTTCAATTTCCAAGACATTCATCAAATGTAAGCTTAAAAATTGTTTAAGATAAAAAATCAACCACATTCTATCCATTGACTTACTTTAAAGTATATATATACTGAATAGATGACCCCCCCAACACACACACACTCCCACACAGACTAGGATACACAGTACTTATGAGGTAGATTTCCTCACTAATATTGGTTTCAAGGTTACCATTTCATTAAGACCTGTTGCATGGGTCTTAAACAATTTTTAAGCTTACATTGGATGAATGTCTTGGAATTTGAAAAGTTTGTTTTTTAAATGATGTTTGTTAAAATGTTCTTGTGTTTGTAGTGCATTTCAGTTGAGAATTAAGGTAGTTGTATCCTTAAAGGATTGTGAAGGGTGATGACATCACTCATTTTTAATAGTATTTAAAGGTTGTACTATGGAATACAGTTAGATTCTGATGAAGTCCCCAGTTTAGGGGATGAAAGCGCTCAATCTGTGTCTTTGTATGTTGGAAGAATAAAAGCAGCTTGGACTGAAGAGTTTAGCTGACTGAAAGTGTTTTCTACTGCTTCACAGTGTAAGGTATGAACTTCTGATAAATACTGAAATAAAAGTTTTTACTAATTGTACCACTTCAGGACATCTGGTATGTGCATAATTAGGTGCACCATCTGACTAGAATTTGTTGTGCAAAACAGTTAAAAATGTGATTATTCCATACATGATACCTTAGGAAATCACTGAACAAGAATCAGTGAGTAGTAAGGCATGGCTTTACGAACAATAACATGAGTAACAGTTATATAATAAAAATATAATTATTTAAAGATTAGAAAAAAAGCCAGATGAACAGTGACAGCAGACAATGCACCACACAGCATAGCCCACAGAAACCACTGCATGCATCAGTTATTGTCTATGCGTGTTTTACAGAAAAGAATACAGTGACCTGAATGTCATGGCCATAGTTCTGAAATACAATCTGCCTCTTTTCATGCACACACATATGCTGTCCACAAGCCTACAGCCTAATTCATATCATCCCATACAACTACTTCTGGCTGGTCACCAGCAGTCATAGTCGAACAGAAACTGGGAGCTACAGAGAAAGCATGGGTCACTTCTTCACCAGACTGGTGCATGATCTTGTTATGTAGAATGCGATATGCAGAGAGAAAAAATTCCACTTACCAACAAGATGACCACTGGGCATCCTACCATGTGAACGAGGCAGTGGATTGAGCTAGCCTGCCAGATATGGGAATCATGTGCACTGTCAAGATGAAAGGTACAGACGTTGGTGATACACACCCATGCATCACACACTACCTGGCAATTGATGGAATGGCAGCCTTCATATTGGAGTATTGGTACCCCATGTGAAACAGAAAGGACTTTAATTGCAATATGGATGAAATCTATTGCACTGAGTGCCTCAAGGAAATGTGCCACCTCATAAAGGCACTCAGATCCTTGGCTTGGTCATGTGACAGCAGAAAATAGATGTCTTAATGCAAATGCCAGGAGTGCATCTGTATCTGGAAGAACCCCTTAGCAAGTAAAGTGAGGGCTGTACATACCTTATTATCCACAGGGATAGAAAGCCCAAGTATTCTTCCAATATCCCTATGGAGGTCATATGTGCTTACTAAGATCATTGTATTATCACTGTCCACTCTAAACCTATCTACCATTTCCTGATTATCAAAACTATATCTCCTCCTTCTTGGCTTGTGAGTGCCACTGGGTGCTAGCAGGTTTGTTTCAGCCAAGACAAGCAGGTCACAAAAGGAATAAGCAAGACAAGCAGCAAGTGACAGCGTCCTCACAGATTACAGATAAATAGAATAGGCGTGACTCCTTTTTATACAAAACAAATGTGCAGATGGAGCAAAAATAAGTGGGCAAATTTCACTATGAATCACACGAATGTGAGAGAATTCTTTATTACTGTATGCCATTTTACATCATTTCTCATTTACATCTCATTATCACCTCATTTGCTTAGGATTATTTGCTGCTATTATTAACTGTGCTCATTCGCCTGCTGTGCAGATAGCCTTTACATGTTCTGGTAACAACTGTGAATACCACCCATCATGATTTCAAAGTGAACAAGTTTCTTAGGAGTTTTCTTTTTCCTTCAAATAATCTCTAATGTAGAGGTCAATTCTCCCTCTCACTTTTTTGCACAGTCTGAAGCCCTGTCTGTTACGTCTGAGTCACCAAATACTTTATATCATAAACTGTTTGATACTGACTGCTTTTCTTTATGACTTCACAAAAATTCTCCTGTAACAAGTTTTACTTACCCAACATCTGTTACTACAATACTCTTGTTTTGTCAGAATCTCTTACCTGAAACAGGAGAGTTATGCACAAGTATTGCCAGGAAAGTTATCTTCTTTAACTAGACAGCATTCTTTATTATGTGTTCATTGAAAAGATGTTCTATTTTTGTCATTAAAAACTATAAATACTGCAATTTTTGTCAGTAAAAATGCAATACAGATATACATTTAAAAAAGCTGTATAAAACAACTATAATCTATTTTTTTCATGAAAGTTGCAGACAGATATAAAATATGGAAGGCTATGCAAAACAAGACTTTGTAGTAAAAAGTACAGCAAAAATGAGAACTGTGAAAAATGTTTTTGTAGCAACGCAGCAGAGCATTGAAAAGTGAAACTATTTCATATAAAAAGGCATGTACCAGCAGTGATTTGAGAGACTTAGAATGTTATATATAGTGGGACAGCCACGGTGATGCAGCGGTTAGCATTGTTGCCTCACAGCAAGAGGTTCGATTCTCAGCTGGGGTGTCTTCTGTGCAGAGTCTGCATGTCCTCCCTGTGGTCGCATGGGTTTCCTCCAGGTGCTCCGGTTTCCTCCCACATCCCAAAGACATGCTGTAGGTGGATTGGGCACTCTAAGTTGGCCTTAGGTGTGAGTGTGTGCATGTGTGTGCCTTCTGTGGAAGGCTGGCAACTCAACACTGTAAAACTTCACTGCCAATCATGAGCAGACAGGTGATCCGGTGCGGTGACCCATAATCAGGAAAAAGCCGAAAGAAGAATGTTACATATTGCCAAAATATATTGATGTCTTTGGGTATACTGCTTTTTGGTTATCCAAATACGTTTGTTTTTGTGGAAAGTTATTTGGATTTAAAATTTTGCCCCATCAAGAAGTCAAAGGCCAAGACTTCTTTACTTAACACTAAAAGTTGGATTTTTTTGTCTATAAGGATTTTGTTCATTTACTTTTTCCAAGTAATGACTCACTCCAGGTCACTGCTCTGGAATGTATTTAAGTAAAATAACTCTTTCTTTGAGTAGTTGTACAAACTTTGATGCAGTCAGTCTGTGCTTTACTTCTTTCCTTCTTTCTTTCTTTCTTTCTTTCTTTCTTTCTTTCATTTATTATTTTGCAAATGCCAAACAATCACAAAAGTTAAAAGAAGATAGGTTGTATATTTTTTCAGTTAGTGGAATGGTGGAATCACCTTGATTTTAACTTTAGATGCCATCTCTGTGCTCAAAATGTTTGATTTTTCATTCATTTACACAAGAATATACTTATTTGTATATTTAATTTTCAACATGTTCTGCTTAATTTCTTTTGTAATTGGTTGCTTATTTATGTGTATGATTATAATTACACAAAACTGGTGACGTAACTTGGCATCTGTCTGTCTTTTGAAGAGAGCAACTACTTAGTTATAGACAGTACATTTGGCCGAGTACGAAAGTACAGAAAGTGTAACCTTAGTGTGTCAGATTAGAATGGTTAGTGGCTACATTTTATCATTAAAGCAGAAAGGGACAATAATACACAAAAGGGAATTTTGTTTTATGGAGTGCTTTCTGTGTGGAGTCTGCATGTCCTCCCAGCGGTTGAGTGGGGTTCGAAAGACATGCACGAATGGGCATGCCTTCACTGAAGGTTGGGCATCAGGCTGGCAACTTGGCACCATAAAAATCTACTGCCAATCATTAGCAGACTGGAGTTCCACTGTGGTGACCCCTAACTGGGAAAAGCCAAAAAGACAAGCAACAACAACAATATGGTGCATTTGTGTTTGAGTATAATTTCAGCCAAAATGCAATTGCTGCTGGTAAGACATCACTGAATGACACTAGGCCAAAAGTGAAGTGTGTGAATTCATGGGAAGCTGATGTTCAGAACTCAGTTATCCAAATGTTCAGAGTAAAGCTTATCTACATGAGGCTGGTGTGCGTCATAGTCTAAGGCAGCTTTGATCATTTGCTATATGGTCTTTAAGGCTGCAGTGTGCATTTTGTTAATAGGACCTCTATAGCCTACAAAACAGTTGTGTCACTAAAAAGTGTGTGCACCTTTCCAGCAACAAAGTAAACATATGGAAGTATACTTTGCACAAACGTTATTTATTTTTAGACAGAAAAAGTTAGAAAATAAGCAAAATGAGTATTTATTTATTTATATTTGTTTATCAGGCTAGTACACTGATCTCAATGAACCATTTGCAGGCACAGGGTTTATAGAATTACATAAGAAATGAGCAAAATGTACTTACAGATACAAGGATATGCTATAAAAGCCCCCCTCCCACACACACACACACACACATATATATATATATATATATATATATATATATATGTATATATATATATATATATATATATATATATATATATATATATATATATATATATATATATATATATATACAGATGCAAAAATATGCTACAACATTTAGTTCAAGAAGCAGTTTACAAAGTCAACATATGGATAGGAAATGGAATTATGAGTTAAGAAAGCAGTACAAGCATGAGACAGAGATGCTGAGTCCCCAGCAGATGCCACCATGTGTGGATTTCAAGGTCAGTAACTAATTGTCTTGTCATTGAAGACAGGGAGTTGGCTTTGATAATTTTATTTGGGCATTTGAAATATGTTTGCAATCAGCACCTAGCAGATCTACAGGTCAATGACTGATATATTTTTTGATGCCTCTGCTAAATAGTAATGAAAATTACATGGCATGGAAGTTAAGTGACATTGTGTAAATAATACCAAAGTTAAATTGTATACATTATGATGAACTGGAATTATGGGTTCTAACTGTCATACCCCTGCCATCAATGTTTGATAAAAAATGGAATCAGCATGTAGAGATTTGACTCCCATCATTTGCACCCTTTAAACTGGAAACTGGTCTTAACAGTATATGGTAAATGTGCCATTGTGCTTTGCATAATAGTTAAACACTGAAACACTACAAATAAACTCCAGACTGTCCAGCTAGAAAACAAAATTATAGTAACAAGGTCTGCAAGATTTCATCATCTCACCCCAACCCCAGTGGTTTTCATTGCAATCCAACCAAGAGTAACTGAATCTTGACAAGAGGGTATAGAATTTGACATTCCAGCAACATGTCCCTCCTTCTAAAGCTTTAAAGTAGACTACCACTAGTTAGTCAGAACTAAGAAAATAAGGATGTATCTTACTGATTACATTTAAATCAATCCAACGTTTAATTATTCAAGTGGCAGCAATTAGCTTCTAGCAATCACTTTCTAAAACAGTGGACACAAAACAGTTGGATAAACCAATAACATGCATAGACGCTTACAAATAAATAAACCATTAACCACAAACATTTACAGATTTACAGTCAAGTTATTAAAAGCTGTATTTGCAGTAAATAAATTAAAGCATTACACTTAAAAGTTAGTATGGAAATAGTAAGAAGAAAAGATTGCGGAGGAAATTAGACATAACACTTTCAAATAACATACATACATGTATATGGATAGATAAATATAGATATAGATATTGCCACTAATTGTGTCTTCCTTTTAGGTTCACAATGTAGTTGTGAGTCCTCAGAGACAATGATAATCTGAGCTGTCTCTCAAGGGTATGTTTCATTTGCAAAGGAGTAGCTTCTGAGTCATTGCTCATCTTCAGTAGCTGTTGATAATCTTCCTGACATAAGAGAGAGCTTCTCTCTTTATGACTCCAAACAAGACGTCTTGTGGATTTTACATTTAGAGGATGTATTTCCTGTTTCTATAGTTACATCTCCAAGGGAAAGGGTAAGATTTAGGAAACCATTGTCCTTGTAAGGAGATGTAACCTAGCCAGAATATTCATTAGTCAGATTCTGCAATAACACAAACATTTGTGAAGTGCATTTCCACAGGATCAAATGGAATTGCATTCCAATCTACAAATTTCTCTTTAACACTACTGAAAAGGCACACACAATGCCACTTTTTTACGTTGTCTCTTAAAGATTTAGCCACACATTTTAATGTAACTCATCTTTTATATAACTGGTTTATGTTTAAGCATTTTCTTTTGAGAGAGCAGTTAACATCATCTCAGTTTATCACTGGCTTCCTCACCATAACTTGCCTCAAATACCTTTTATAATTCTTGTTATCCAGCTACGTTAACAGTCAGTTTATTTATATGTATCCAAGCAAATTTTCCTGTGGCTTTTAAAATTAGAAAATATTCGTCCTGATTCTGCAGTCACATGTTCAAGTGGGAAGTAAAAGAGTTAGAAAAGCAATGAATCTCCAACATGTGACCTATTCAGAATCTCCAACATCTGACCTATTCAGAATCTCCAACATGTGACCTATTCAGAATCTCCAACATGTGACCTATTCAGAATCTCCATGCAGCAAACTTTGCAATATTGCAAACATTTGCAAAATACTTTCATCCATATATATTTATATTAAATATTAGAAATTTATTGAAAAGACAAAAACAATTTAACTTCATATACTTTTGACTGCTAAAGAACTGTTTAATCATTTTTAATTTAATATAAACTTAGTACAGTTAGTTTATATTTCTGAACTTTCTTTTGAGAGAACAGTTAGTATTGTCTCTGTTTATTATCAGTTTCCGCATATGAATATTTATAGGGGGACATGTTAGGTGATGAATAGATATCTAATTACTGCTTTAGAAATGTTAGGCCTTATGATAAGGGAGAAAGTTCATAGCATTTTGCCCCAGGATGTGAATACCTGGTTGAGATTCTGATGCTGTAATATTAATTAGAAACTGTGTAGAAGGTTAGTATCTAACTAGCTAGCTATCAGAGCACAACTGCACATGAAAGGTTTACCTACTACTACCTGTGGGCATAAAGGAACTCATGGGAGACATGATAGACCATTACAGTAGGTGGCACAGACAAAGAGGGAACCACTTGTACTAATACATGCTACGGTATCTGAAGTTTGATATTCCCAGTGTAACCAAGTGGAGTGTGTATGGTTTAAATTTCCACAGCAACGCAGTGGGAACCAAAAGACAAGTGACAGCATTAGCAGTGATGGCACCACTTTAGTGGTGGGATGTCTTAAGACAACAGCTGTTTCAAGCTAACACAATGGTGTATACACTATCCTGGTGGATAGAAAAGAAACTATTACTAAGATGGATACTGCTTCAGATACAACTGCTGCTAAATCTGCTGAGGTTAAAAAGGAACACTACTTGTCTAGGCAACTTAAGTTAAAACTATGGGGGCCACACTTTTGGGTACAATTTTTCAGAGTTTACTTGGACAGGAAGGGACAGGGAAACAACCAGGTGGCATGAATTGATGACATTCCTGGAGCTGTGTTAAAAATATGTGATTTTTATTATGCATTACATAATGTATATGCAGTTGCATACACTTGTGTATGGAGACAATCATTTTGTGGAAAGCTGGGTTTGGGGGTGACCCACCCAGAGCCCCCACCACCAAAAGAGGATGATGAGGTGATTACTTCAGTGGAAATGCTAGATAGAAGCAGCAAGCCCAAATTAGACACACTGTGAAAAGGTGTTGGAATTTCTTTGCAAGACGCTACTTCAAGGGCAGCAGATGAGTGCTAGTGTAAGTCTAGTTCTGAGCAACAGCATTCAAAAGTGCATTGGTGCCTTAGTCTGTTATCAAAGAGCCATTTCAAAGGGTGGTCATGGACACTGCTTTGCCTCGCAGTACCTGAAACACCACAGTAAGAAGTATATATCAGCGGTGGCAGAGCACTATCACGTACCTTGAGGCAGTGGCTCTCCTCTATTGAGGCAGATAGTCTGTCAAGACAGAGAGGTGGATAATAAAACTAAATTATATATTTTTTTTTTTGTTGTTTTTTTTTGGGATGCCTCGAGGTTTAGGAAGGAAAATAAATATAACAAGATTATGTCACACCTACAGTTCCTTTTCAGTAAAAATGCAGCAAACATAATATGAAAACTATATAAAACCTACATATTTTTGATTGAAGATGCAGCAAAGATGTCAAAAGTGAAAAGTTGCACAAAAGCTGTGTTTGTTTTTCAGTAAAGAGACAGGAAAGTTGTGGAATGTGACAACCTCTGCAAAACAATGATTTTTTTTTTTTTGTAGGAATATAGCAAAGCATTGTAAAGTGATTTATTTCATGTCTATTTATATGAGCACAGCTTTGGATTCATTAGACTTCTACTTTCTCTTAGAAGTTTTATTATCTTATTTGGGGTTGAAACTTCCTGGTTATCTAAGTAAGTATTTTAGAGGAAGTTTGTAATCATTATCACCATCAATCTTCTTTTTCTCATTTTGCGTTGGTTAGGGTGTTGTGCCAAATGTTGCCACCTTCGTTGATTCAGAGCCACTCTCCTGCCTTCGTTAACAGTCATGCATTCTTGTCATAGGTGTTTTCTCATACAATTCATCCATAATTTTATATTTGTAAACCTCTTAGCATAAGAAATCTGGACAAAGCCAAAAATAATAATGTGGAGGACAAATGCCAAAAATAGGAATAGAATAGAAATATTGCTCATATAAACTTAGAAAGTTAACAGAATAACAAATTTTCCATTGGCATGCATTTTGTGAAGGAGAGCATCTTCTGCATGGAGATATGCGTGAATGGGTGTACCTTCGTTGAAGGTTGTGTGTCAGGGCTGGTAACTCGACACGTAAAAACCAACTACTAATCATTAACGGACCGGAGTTCCGCTGTGGCGACCCCTACCAGGGAAAAGCCGAAAGACACAAACAAACAAACAAAATCTGAAACTGAAACATCTGTCACTATTTAGTGGCTTAAATCCTCAGCAAGATGCCAGAATTCCAGAAATTATGAGGAAGAGACCAAAATATGAGTAACAAACCTAGACATTCTGCAAAAAATATGGACAGTTGAGAGATATGACATAAGTTATTTGGATTTTAAATTTTACTTAGGGAGTAATGCATCAGTTACCAAAGCAAACAACAACAAGACAATCCTTAGAAAATTATATTTAACTACCTCCAAAAAGAAGGTCGTCTAAAAAGATTTTCCTAATTGAATCCTTCTCAGTATTGACTTACTACAAGATAACTCTCTGAAGTGTCTTCCAGTAAGTGACTCTTTGTAAATCAGCTCACATGTGCTTTAGTCAGTCTGTACATAGAAGACGTTTAGCAGCCCTAGGAAGAGTGAACAAAACCTTTACATGGACTGCAGATAGGAAATGCGACAGTCTGCTGCTCAGAGTCAGTGAGCTCAAGTACTGCAACTGATAATTTGTCATAAATGTCAGAGGTAGGTAAGGTGCATTTATCTTCAATTAGTTGTAGTGCTAGCAATAACCATCAGTGTTTATGCCATCTTTCTGTTAACATCTTTTTTATTTTATATTCCTCTGCAAAATAATATACTTGTGTGCATGTTTAACCTTCAACCTGTATCACCTTTTTATGTGTGAAAAGACTTGCATTTGTCTATCTTAAATGTTAGTGACTGACTGCTTTCTGATGTATGTAAGGATGATTGCAAAAAACTGGTGAATTCTAACTGTTAGCATTTGCCTTTAGAAGAAAGGGAGAGACTGCTCAAGTATAGCTAACAAACTGTACTAGAATGGCTACTTTAAGAGTATACAGTAATTGTAATCTTGAATAACAGGCTTGTTGGTTCGGTGGCAACATGTTACCTTAAAAACTAGAAGAGACTGTAGTTCTGAAAATTATATTTTAACCTACCCAGTGTGTGTGCGTGTGTGTGTGTGTGTGTGTGTGTGTGTGTGTGTGTGTGTGTGTGTGTGTGTGTGTGTGTGTGTGCGTGTGTGTGTGTGTGTGTGTGTGTGTGTGTGTGTGTGTGTGTGTGTGTGTGTGTGTGTGTGTGTGTGTGTGTGTGTGTGTTTGAATATGAAGTTGTTTTAGTCAATATATAGTTATTGTTTTTAATACAGTATGGAAGGGCACTGCCTGAATTTAAGGTGGATGAATTCCTGGGAAGCAAATGTGCCCTAGTCTCTGGATGCCCCCCATCTGCATTGTCCAGCATCTGTACTGCTACTCAAAACATTGTTCATCTTGGTCATAGTCAATGTTCTGGATGTGAAGTTTTAGTTCAGTAGGCATTTCACTGACTAATTACTTTTTAACTTTGTAACCATCTTTAACTGAAGATTGATATAAAACAAACGGGACTTCCTTACTAACAAAAAAATGTTGTAGAAAGTCTAAATGACCAACGTATGTGTTGACTGGTAAACAAGACTGGAGTGCAATAATGGTGGCTTATGTTAGTTAGCTGAACAGAAATGAAACCCTGTTAAATATACAGGCACACCAGTCACTACAGATAAAATATCCATTTTAAAATACAGGCACACAATTCATGGAATTAGTGAGGATAAGGGCATTGTACTTTTCCAGGCATCTGCATCCTATGTACATAACTGAATTTTTTTTTTTTTTTTTTTTTAATACTTTGTTGACTGGGTTAGTCCCACTAGGTTAATGATCACTTTTTAGGGGAGATCCAAAGTGGTGTTCATACTGGCTTGTGAAAATTTGGACAGGGCACTAGGGAAATTCCTCATCTCTGTCACGTGTGGTGTGTAACACCATGGCAGCTGGGAGAACAGTGCACAAAGATTCTGACTAAGGGAAATGGGGTTGAGATAAATGTGAAGTCTATAGTGCTGTTTTCAGTTTTAGAAAGAGAGAAAGCTACTTGAGATGAAGGAAAAGGAGATCAGATGGAATATTCTGAAGAAAACTTCCATCAAGAGTTGTTTGAAGAGTTGAAAGGCGAGGAAGAAATTGTAATTACAACCCTCCAGTCGGGGGGGTTGTGGGATGATGTATTGGAAAATCTATTAGAACAGAGCAAGATGTTTCATGGGGCAAAATGATGGAGAAATTGAATTGAAGGGAAGAAAAACAAAAGTCACTTGCAGAGATAGGGATACAAAAGGAAGCAGGGAAGAAGAAAAAGAAGATGGACAAGTTAGAAAAGAAGAAATATGTCATACAAGTTAGAAAAAAAATATGTCATAAAAATCCAAAGTAAAGAAGAAGCAGAACTGGACAGGTATGAGGTATGGGACAATATAGTTGTGCCTTTATATGTAAAGGCACAGGAGGAAAGAGCTTTTATTTTAATTTAAAAATAAACATACTGTGACATTTTTGAAACACAGAAAAAATAATATACAGTTCCACACAGAAACTGAAAGAGATACTGTAAAAATATTTGTTAAAGAATTTCTTGAATGAAGTAAAGGACATTTCAAATGTTTTTGATAATAGAAAACTTTGGGCAAGTGTTTGGAACTATAATGTGATTTTGAAAATGGAGAACGGCAACATTGTACATATTCCAAGTAAAGCTGCTGTCAAGTACTGGGGACAACCGAGAACTTGCTTTTTTCTGTGGGAAGTAGGGACATTTCATAAAAAACTGTGATAAAAAAGATATTATTTATGTGGGGAAGCTGGTCATAATTCTAAAAATTGTAAATAAATCTGTTATAAATGTAAACAAATGGGGCATGTAGAGATGGACTGTGAGAAACAGAGGATTTTAGATTATGAAGCTGAACAAACTATAAATGAAAAGAGATATTGCAAATAGAAGAGCAACAAAAATATAAGCGGGAAGGCAGTGATACAAATCAAGAAGAGAGTTTGGATAATATACAAAAAGGGGCAGGGAGAGGGAGAGTGGAACAGAAAACAGTGATGAAGAGGATATAAACTGGAATGGAATTAGAAAGAAAACTACAGTTGGGAAAATAGCTAAAGACAGGAAAAGAAAATTGCAGGAACTGGGAATAAAAGTTAAAAAAAGGAAAGCAACAATTAAAATAATTTCTTGTAGACTAAAAGAAAGAGCAGAAAATAAGGTTATAATTATTCTAATAATTTTAATAGTACTAAGAACATAGTTAGAAGAACTGAAATAATAGACTGACACAACAGGTATAACGTGGATTTGATAGTATTAGAAGATATTAGGATTTTAATTAAAGAAGAAAGGGAACAAATACCAGCATTTGGCCAGGTAGTATAATATGGACTTTGGGAGATGAAAATTGCTCAGGGAGTGCTCTATCATATTGAAAAAGAATAAAAAATGTTGATTATACTTCAGTTAGATTGGGTATATTGATGGTAGTAACTTTAGATGGGAAGGGAACGTATATTGTTTAATAGCAGTATATACATACGTGTTATATAAAGAAAGGGAGAAATTATTTTTAGATATATTAAACTGTGTCATAATAAATATAGTATAATAGTAAACATAAGAAGCAAAAATAGATAAGAACGCAATAGAAAACATATAATGAATAAACTTGAAATTATGGAATTTAAGCAAGCAAGCATATCAGAGAGGGATATTTGAAACAGAGATAGATTATTTTCTTCTGTCAAAAACTATAAAATTTATAATAGAATAAGTATTTGAGATGGATATTTTTTTGGTTCATTCAGCAGTATGAATTGTGATATATAAAAAGAAAGAATGTATAAAAATAAGGAAAAGTATTAAGAAAATTAATGGAAAATAATGGAATAGGAATAGTCAAGAAGACATAATAAAGTTATGGAAAATCTATTAACACTGAGAGACTTTTAGAAGAACTGGCCAGAATGGTGAACAGTATTTAAAGAGAAGTATAAAAAGATGTACAGTGGCTATAAAAGGTATACACACCCCTGTTAAAATGCCATTTTTTTGTGATATAAAAATGAGACCACAATAGATCATGTCAAAACTTTTCACACCTTTAATGTGACCTGTAACCTATACAATTCAATTGAAAAACAAACAAATATATTAGGGGAGAAAAAATTAAAAATGTACAATACACTGGTTGCAAAAGTGTGCAAACCCTTAAACTAATACTTTGTTGTGTGTCCACACCTTTAAACTAATACTTTGTTGTGTGTCCACACCTTTAAACTAATACTTTGTTGAAGCACCTTTGAATTTAATTTAATTACAACATTCAGTCTTCTGGGTAGGAGTCTATCAGCATGGCAGATCTTGACTTGACAATATTTGTCCCCTCTTCCTTGCAAAAGCACTCCAAATCTGTTAGGTTGCGAGGACATTTAGTATGCACAGCCCTCTTCAGGTCACCCACAGATTTTCTATTGGATTTAGGTCTGGGCTCTGGCTGGGCCATTCCATAACTTTAATTTTCTTCTGTTGAAGCCATTCTTTTGTTGATTTTGGATGTATGCTTGGGGTCATTGTCATGTTGAAAGGTGAAATTTGTCTTCATCTTCAGCTTTCTAGCAGATGGCTGAAGGTTTTGGGCCAACAGTGACTGGTATTTGAACTGTTCATAATTCCCTCCACCTTGACTAAAGCTCCAGTTCCAGCTGAAGAAAAGCAAACCAAATACCACTACCACCACCATGCTTCATCATAGGGATGGTGTTCTTTTGGTGATGTGAAGTGTTGTTTTTGCGCCAAATGTACCTTTTGGAATTGTGGCCAAAAAGTTCACTCTTTTGGAAGACTTGATGTATTGTTTTGCAAATTTTAACTGGGTCTGGATGTTTTTCTTTGTAAGAAAAGCCTTCCATCTTCCAACCCTACCCCATAGTCCAGACATATGGAGAATACTGGAGATTGTTGTCACATGTGGTACACAACTAGTACTTGCCAGAAATTCCTGCAGCTTCTTCCATGTTGCAGTAGGTCTCTTGACAGCCTCCCTGACCAGTTTTCATCTTGTCTTGGAGGGATGTCCAGTTGTTCCATATTTTCTCCACTTTTTGATGACTGTTTTCACTGTATTCCATGGTATATCCAATGCTGTGTAAATTTTTTTCTACTCTTCTCCTGTCTGATACCGTTCAACAATGAGATTCTTTTGATGCTTTGTAAGCACTCTGTGAACCATGGCTTTTGCTGTAGCAGGCAACTTAGTTAATGTCAGGAAAATCCTACTAGTACATCTGAACTTTATTTGGACTTAATCACAGTCTCTTTTATTGATGGCAGGTGTGTACTGAAGAACACTGAATGTTGTAATTAAATCAAAAGATGCTTTAACAAAGTATTAGTTTAAGGGTATGCACACACAACAAAGTATTAGTTTGAGTGTGCACACTTATGCAACCAGCGTATTGTACATTTTTTTTTATTTTTTATATTTTTCCCCTAACAGATTTGTTTGTTTTTCAATTGAATTGTATAGGTGATAGGTCACATTAAAGGTAGGACAGGCTTTGAAATGATTTACTGAGGTCTAATTTTTTATATCACAAAAACCTGGCATTTTAATAGGGGTGTTAAACGTTTTATATCCACTGTATTTTGTACAGGATAAAAAGGAATATGGACAAATTCAAAAAGATATTTTAAGTAGCCTAGATAGGAATGAAAGGGATTATTTTAGGAATGAAGAAGAAATATATAAAAAAATGAGGAGAAAATTGAAGAGTTATTATATAGGCAAAATATTTTTTGCAAGAAAAGAAGGACAATATATCATAATATTTAAATACTAAAGTAAAAGAAGTTAGTGGTATGAGAGAAATGAAAGCTAATAATGGGAATATAGAAAAAGAGCAATCTAAAATAATGGATATTGCAGTAACATATGTAAAATAGATGGTAAAAGAAAATTGAATCAAAAGAAGAAGTTTGAGGAAGGTAAAGAAGTTTTCAGAAGAAATAAGTAAAGAATTGGAACAGCAAATTACAATAGCAGACAGAGATGAGGTAATACAGACTATAACCATAGATACAGCAGCTGGTTGGATGGTATAGGGTATCTAATGTATAAAAAGTAATGTTATGGCAAAAATAAATATTAATAAACATATTTAATGAGTGGTTAAATGTAGGGATAAATTATGAAGAAATCTGTTAAGGTGTGATGAGATTTCTATGGAAGCAGTAAGAGAAGAGTTCTTCTTTTCTTCTTCTTTCAGCTTTACCCAGTCAGGGGTCGCCACAGCGGATCATCTATCCACTCATGATTGGCAGTGGAATTTTACAGTTTTGAGTTGCCAGCCCGGTGCCCAACCTAAGGCTCACACCTAGGGCCAATTTAGAGTGTCCAATCCACCTACTGCATGTCTTTGGGAGGAAACCCACACGACCACAGGGAGGACATGTAGACTCCCCACAGAAGCCACCCCAGCTGAGAATCGAACTGGAGAACCTCTTGCTGTGAGGTGGCAATGCTAACCACTGTACCACCGTGGCCACCCCAGTAAGAGAAGAATGAAATTAAAATTTTGAGACCTATAACGTTAAATAATTGTGATTATAAATTATTCTTGAAAGAAATAGAAATTATTAGAAGATAAATTATACTATATCATAGAAGAAAATGTTATTGGGTTAGAGGAAAAGGGATTCAAAACTATTAATGATTAAGGAAATAGTTGGTATTAAGAAAGGGCAAACAAAACAAAACTAATAGTGGCACATATAAATAAAGCACTTTATTCAATAGAGCATGATATTTTATGGCAAATAATGGACGAATGCAGTTTTAGCATGTTTAGTTTTAGCATAAAGATTAAAAAGTATGTGAATCAGTGTATAAAAATACTAAAATTAAAGTTTTAGTAAATGGTTGGTTTACTGAAGAAATAGATATGAGAAGAAATGTAAAACAGGGATGTCCAATGAGTAGTGTTTTGTTTATAATGGTTATGAATAATGTGATAAAAGGATTAAACAAAGAGTTGGATAAAAATAAATATATACTAGAAAGGGGGATAAAGTACATTATTATGTGTTATGCTGATGATATAGTATTAATAGTGAATAGTGGAAAAGAAATGAAAGAAAGTAATTACTAATGTACATGAAAGATTACTAGAGGTTCAATGTAAGGATTTAGGTGGTGGTAAAGAACTGGAAAGGGTACAGTTCAAGAAAATAATATTAAAATTAGGTATTGAGTTTGGAGATTGTGACATAATAAAATAATGGGAGAACATTTTAAAAGATTTAAAGGGACTCAAAGTTATGCGGTGTCGGTATAAGTTGTCATTAAATAAAAAATGACACCATGAATACAATATGGATGGTGAAATTATCAGACTTAGCAAGTATAAATAATATATATATATATATATATATATATATATATATATATATATATATATATATATATGTATATATATATATATATTTATATGTATGTTCATAGGTTCATAGGTAGGTACTAGGCTATCTGCCCAAGGGCATTTATAAGCCTAGCCAGAGTGTGTCAGCTTTCACCCCCCCCATTGATTAATTAACTGAGCCTCTGTCAAGAAGAGCCAATGAAGTGATCCCAGGGGTGTATTTTCTGTTACTCATCCACTCGTCAAGGTTTCTCTTGAAGAGTGTGAGTGAGGGACTCTGCCTAATGTAGTTAGAAATTTTGTTCCAAAGCATGGGGAGTCTCTGTGACAGGAATCTATCCCTCCAGCATGTTCTATTTATTGTTGTGGTGAGGTTTAGCTCACTAGAGCGAGTGGCTCGCAGTGACTTGGATTTCTTTAGGTGGAGCATATCCATCAATTCTGAGTTGGACATGGCTTTGTAAGTCAGGCAGAGATCACCTCTGAGTAAGCGATATGCCACTGAGTACAGCTGGAGTTTTTCCAGTCAGGCTGCATAGGACACATGTTTGAGACCAGTAATCCTCTTGATGAGGTATTTTTGTGGTCTTTCCAGCTGTTGGAAGTGTCTTGTGAGGTACATCCCAAACGGGTCATTGTACTCTATGATGGGTCTGATGAGTGACGAGTAGAGGGGCTCTATAACCTCTTTATTTCTAGATGCGAACCCTTTAGTAATTAGATGGGCTACATAGAAGGATTTCCTAACTAATTTGGCAATATGATTGTCAAAGGAGAGATTACTATCTACCTGGGTCCTCAGATCTCTTATTACCTCTTCTGTATTAAGGCGGCTGCCACCTATGTGGTAATTCATGGGTGTTTTGTTTTTCCCAAATGGGATGACTATGCATTTTTTGGCATTTAGCTTGAGACCATGACTTTGACACCAGGTGTCCATCTCAGTAAGGCCCTTTTGGAGAATGTCTGTGTCAGCCGGTGAGTCAATTATGGCTCCCAGTTTGCAGTCATCAGCAAACATGGTTAGCCATAGTCCTCCTGTGTTTGCCTGTACTTCTGAGAAGTATATGCCGAACAGTAGGGGTCCCAGGACCGAGCCTTGTGGGACACCACTTGTGACTGGTTTAGAGTCGGACCTGGAGCCCACTTTTCTTACCATGTGAGTTCTGTCTGAAAACCAGTTGGCAACCCATCTCGTGACGTAGCGGTTTATGTTCAGGATGGTGAGTTTTTCTATAATTCCCAAGTGTGGAATGGTGTCGAAAGCCTTGGTGAGGTCAAGGTAGGCTGTGTGAACTACCTTCCCCTCATCTATGGCCTTGGTGACTGTCTCAAAGAAGTCAACCAGGTTTAGTAGGCATAATTTGCCCTTAACAAAGCCGAACTGGGTCGGGTCAAGTGTTTGGATGTTCCCAATGTCTTTGTTAATGTGTTCCATGATGATGCACTCCATAGCCTTGCAGACCAGGCTAGTCAGGCTTATGGGGCGATAGTTACCAGGGTCAGTTGTGGCCCCTCCTTTGTGGAGTGGAATAACCATTGCTGTGCACCATTCTATGGGCACATAGTCTGTGGAAAGGCTGAGGTTGAACAGTGTGTTTAGGTGGGGGTTAGCTCATTCTGTAGTTCATGCAAGACACAGCCTAGGACACCATCTGACCCCATTGATGCTGTGCTTTTGGCTTTTGAAAGGGCTGATTTCACCTGTGCATCTATGATTTCTGGGACACTACACTTTTCTGGTATTATTGTGGGCCCTTTTATGGGTGAGAGGGGGGTGAAATTTGCACTGAATCTATCTGCCAGGATGTTGGCAATACCAGTGGGTTCAGTATATTTTGTGCTATTTTGCACTAGCTCAGAGCATATCTGCGAATTGCCACTTAGATTCTTGACGTAGATAAAGAAGGCATTGTAGTTATCTTTCGAATCCTTGGCTATTTTTCTTTCGAAGTTAGCCTTCGAGTATTTTATGAGGGACCTTAGTTTCTTACTGATACTGATACTGATCAGGGATGTCTTTCCTTCTTGGGATTTGCTTTTTTTCTGAACTTGTTTCCTCCTTCTGTTGTATAGCCTGTTTATGGCAAGGGTCCACCAGACTGGTTTCCTTCTCTTGGTTTTGCTAGGGATGGCAAAATCCATGCATCCTTGTATGTGCTCATAGAGTGCATTTGTGAAGGTTTCTGCATCTTGGGCAGCATTATCCCTTAGCATAGGGTCTGTGAAGCTTACCACAGTTTTTTACTGTGGTTTCCTCAGTTGAGGGTGGTGGTGGGGTGTGGACATCCAGAGTGATTAGTTTATGGTCTGATCTAACCAGTGATGGGTTGTCCTCTGGTGTGGAACACCTGTCGCCCATGTTGGTGATGACCAGGTCCAATATGTTTTCACCTCTGGTAGGGGAGTTTACCAGCTGATCCAGGGCATTTGAGTTGATAAATTCCAGGAAGCTGTGGACCTGGGAGTTTGTACTTGAGTAGTTTTCCCAGTTAACGGTAAGGTAATTAAAATCACCCAATATCAGGGTGTTCGGTAGGACCTTCATGTTTTCCAGTGTCTCCAGAAAGGCGGAGTGGTGGTCCTGGGTCATGGAGGGTGATCTGTAGCAGGCCACAATTTGCATTGCAGATTTGCCTGATGTTATTTGCACATGGATGATCTCAGAGGTATCATGCTGCGCCACTAACCTGGAGGTGTAGGTATCCTTGATGAATATGGATACACCCCCTCCTTTTGTGATTCGGTCCATGTTCTGTGGCCAAAATGTGTGGTATGAGTTGTAGCCCAGTAGTGCTGGGGTGCTCTGTGGAGCCTTGAACCAGTTTCAGTTACTGCACAGATGTCGACGTTCTCCATACTGAGGAGTGCTTCAAATGCATGCATTTTGGGATTTAAACTCCTGGCATTGAGTAGCATAACCCACATTTTTTTATTTGTGCTGTTTACAGAGGTGGGTTTGACTTTTGAGCCTTGCCTATAAAAGGCACTATGGGGGCAGCAAGAGCCTTGGCCAGTATTATAAAGCCTAGGGTGACAGGTGCAAGTCGTCTCTTAATGAGGCCTGTCAAGCATGTCAGACACTGGATCCCCTTTGAATGACACCAGAAGCTTAGCCAATTGTTGAAATTGATCATTTTTTTCTTTATACATTCTTGGTGAGGGCAGGATGCTTCTCAGGGTCAGGGTCATACCCGCCTGGGCTACATGATCAGAGAGCTCTTCCATGTCTCTTTTCATGTAGTCCAGGGAGGTATGTCTCAAGTCATTCACACCAACATGAACAATGACAGAGTCATATTTGTACTTGTTATGGAGTGACCTGAGTGCTTGTGTTATGTGGCGGATTCTGGATCCCGACAGGCAGCTAACAGTAACCTTCTCCTTGTCCAGCCTAGTGAGTGGGATGTCAGTGTGCCTGACTATAGAGTCGCCTTTTACTAGTGTGTTAGATATGTTATTTTGCCTTAAGGGCTGTGACTGTGCAGCACACTGATTTTGTGTTTTATGTGTTGTCTGGTTTGTGATGGGAGGTGCAGTTTTTTTGGGTGTCTGCTTTGGAGGTCTGTGATGCTTTTGCAGATTTTTATTTAGAGCCTCAGAGTATGATTTTGTGTATTTATGTGTATTTTTTGCCAGTGCTGGTTTAGTATGTCTATGTGAGGCTGGATATGTGGTGCAAGTGTTAACCTTCGCCTCATGACTGCTTGTTCCAGTCTTGGGTGGAGAGAGCTTAGCCTCCAATTTAGCTATATAATTGCATCTCTCTCATATGTTAATGTTTTGTGGTAGGAGGAGAGGGTTGTCTGTGTACATGAGGCAGTTGTAACATTGCCTCAGGGTACCCAGGTTCACCAGCTGGACTGGAAAGTATACCTGAAATTGCCCTTTGGCCATGTCTGAATAGTAGGGTGAGCTGCTTAGTCACTTGGTTGGTGAGGGGTGAATAATGAGCCTTGCCCTGCTGGGCAATCAAGTGTTGGGGTATATTAGTGCTTGCTATTAGGTCTGAGTAAGTGCTAGACTGTAGGATGCTTTTTAAGTGCTTAGGTTGAGAGTTAGACTACTTTCAAGGGAAAAACTGAAGAGCAGACTTGGTGGAGCCGGGATAAATTTAGCCCTAGCTAACCAGTGCTGCCCAGACGTGCAAAACCATGCAAACACGTTTTTTACAGCAGGGAAATGAAAGAGAGAGAAATTAGCCCAAAATGGCCCACAAACTGTTAACTTCTGGGCTATATATATATATATATATATATATATATATATATATATATATGTGGAAAATTATTTTATTGATATTATTTTTCAATTTATTTGGAGATCTAGACAAAATGCAGTTACAAGAGGAGTTTTGTACATGGGAAATAATAAAGGATGTTTGGGTTTATTGAATGTGATGATGTATGGAGAGTCTTAAAATTTATATAAGATTCTGAGATGGATAAGTGGAAAACAGAATAAGATGGTAATAAATATATTTAAAGAAAAGTACAAAAAAGAATGGAGTTTAATTAAAATGTATAAAAGAGCAAACGGAGAAATAAAGAGATAAGAATGTACCAAGAAAAAATAAAAGTATGGAAATTAAGGATAGACAGAATTGATTAACATAGGAAAAGTTTGTATAACAATGTTATTATACAAAATTATTATATGAATCCTTGGGAATATTTGGCAGAGGAAAAAACAAGTCTATAAAGCATAGAAATAGATGGTGTATGAAAATGTTGTATATCAAGATTTCTAATGGAGAGTACACATTAATAATTTACCCATCAAGGGAAATATGCCTTATTAAAAAGTTAATGAGAGAGTTGGTTTGTATTGTGGAGAATTAGAAACAATATGACATGTCTTTTTGACATGTAAAAGAGTTAAAAACTGTGGAAAAAGATAATAGAAAATAAAACAGTTAACAATTTGCAGGATTATAAACAAATAAGTATGGACATTTTTTTTATAGACAGCATAGTAAAGAATATGTTAATAATGTGGATAAAATATTTGGTATATGCTTGAAAATTTGGAATGAAAGGATAAAAGAAGTTATGTTCAATGTAGAGCCAGTATTAACAAATATTAGAAGGAAAAATAAATGCTGGTTATGAAGAAAAGAGTGGGGGTCTGCTTGGATGTACATTTTTTAGTAATTAATTAAGAAATATAGCATGAAATGTAATTATTTTTGCAAATATGTATATTGCAAAGGGTTGAAAAAAATCATCCGCACTTTTTGATAAGTGCAGTGGGATAATTTAAATCACCTGAGATATCACCACCTCAGATAGATGCAGAAACTAAAGTTACTATACTCACCTGGCTTTATTGTATGTTATGTACAACAGGGGATGCAGAATGCATACTGAATCTGTTATCTAAATTGTTTACTCATAGGGACATAGAAAGAGAGAGAGAGAGAGAGAGATACAGAGAGGTCTGGAGGTCTAATAACAGCAGCAGTATATTCATACAAGAAACACATACTTATGCATTTAGCAACAGTTTTGGAAATGTTTTAATTGCATTTCTGTGTGTCACATTCTTTCAGCTATTCTGTAGCATTGCAAATGTTTATAAAGGTGCATTTCTTTTTTTATACAATGTTGTTTGTTAAGTCTTATGCTTGTTACCGTTGAGAGTTTATTGGGCAATATGAAGGGCGCGGGAGGGCAAGAATATTCATGTGGTACTCCAGAAAGTTAACTTAGTTTCAACGTCTTAACAAAGAATACATTTTTTGCTTGCAATATCTGCAGGTGGTCACTATAACATTCCTTGAGTGTCAATTTTATAAAGCACAAAATATGCAGGAACAGAATGCCAATCACTATGTAATTGCTAAATATATGTCAGTAGCAATTCCTTTGTTCTGGGAGAATTTTTTTCTCTCTGAGGTTCATAAGTTAGTAATAGGTTCATAGGTTCATAGGTTCATACTAGGCTATCTGCCCTAGGGCATTTATAAGCCTAGCCAGAGTGTGTTTGGCTTTCGCCACCCATTTTAAATTAATTTTGCTATGCCTTTTTTTGAGGTTAGTATACTGTGCCTCTGTCTAACAGTGACACAGAAGTGATAGCCGGGGTAAACTTATGATCTCCCATCCACTCATCAAGATTCCTCTTGAAGAGAGTCAATGTGGGACTCTGCCTAACCTGGACTGGGATTTTATTCCAGAGTGAAGGGAGCCTCTGGGTTATGAATCTGTCCCTCCAGCATGTCCTATTTATTTCAGTGCTGAGGTTCAAGTCTCTCGAGTGCGTAGCTCGATGGGATTTGGATTTTCTGAGGTGCAGCATGTCCATTAATTCCGGGTTGGACATGGCTTTATACGTCAGGCACAGATCGCCTCTGAGCAGGCGGTATGCCACTGAGTAGAGCTCGAGTTTCTTTAACCGGGCAGCATATGGCATCTGTTTGAGCCCTTTGATCCTCTTGGTGAGGTACTTTTGGGGTCTTTCCAGTTGCTGCAGGTGTCTGGTAAGGTACATCCCTAAAAGGGCATTGTACTCAATTATGGGCCTGATGAGGGATAAGTAAAGAGGTACGATGACCTCCCCTGATCTAGATGTGAATCCCTTCATGATTAGGTGGGCTATATAAAATGTTTTTCTAACCACTTTGGCCACGTGGTTGTCAAATGAGAGATTGCTATCAACTTGGGTCCCCAAGTCCCTAATGACTTCTTCTGTACTTAATGGATTACCACCTATGTGGTAATTTGTGGGCACTTTGTTTTGCCAAAGGGATGACTATACACTTTTGGCGTTTAGCTTGAGGCCATGGCTCTGGCACCAGTTGTCTGTTTCTATGAGGCCCTTTTGGAGGATGCTTGTGTCGGCTGGAGAGTTGATTATGGCGCCCAGTTTGTAGTCATCTGCGAACTTGGTCAGCCACAGTCCTTCCGTGTTGGCCTGTACCGAGAAATATATACCGAACAAGAGAGCTCCCAGGACTGAGCCTTGTGGGATGCCACTTGTAACTGGTTTGGAGTCTGACATGGCTCCAGCAATTCTAACCATGTGGGTTCTGTCCTTGAGCCAGTTTGCAACCCATCTAGTGACACAGGGGTTTATATTTAAGCTGGTGAGCTTATCTATAATGCCCGAGTGGGGTATTGTATCGAAGGCTTTTGCGAGGTCCAGGTAGGCTGTGTGGACCACCTTCCCCTCGTCAATGGCCTTGGTGACTGTTTCAAAGAAATCGACCAGGTTTAAGAGGCAGGATCTGCACTTAACAAAGCCAAACTGGGTAGGATCCAGTGTCTGTAGGTCCCCAATATCTTTATTTATGAGGTCCATGATGATCCTTTCCATAGCTTTGCAGACCAAGCTAGTCAGGCTTATGGGGCGATAGTTTCCAGGATCCGTTGAGGCACCACCTTTGTGGAGAGGGACCACTGTTGCTGTACGCCACTCTTTGGGTACATATCCTGTAGTAAGGCTAAGATTGAACAGTAGTTTTATGTTTGGGTTTAGCTCTTCTTGGAGTTCATGTAGGATGCAGCCTGGGACACCATCTGGTCCCATTGATGCTGTGTTTTTGCTTTGGAGAGGGCGGCTCTTACCTGAGCATCTGAGATGTCAGGGGGGCAGCACTCTGTTGGGATAGATATTTGCCCTTTTGGTGGGGAGAGGGGGGAGAAGTTTGCACTGAACCTGTCAGCTAGGATGTTGGCAATGTCTGTGGGCTTGGTGTATTTTTTGTCATTTTGGACTAATTCTGAGCATATCTGGGAATTCCCACCCATGTTCCTAACATAACTAAAGAAAGCCTTGTGATTATCCTTAGTGTCCTGTGCAATTTTTCTCTCGAAGCTGGCCTTAGACCATTTTATGAGTGCCCGTAGTTTTTTGCTAATACTGATCAGAGATGCCTTCCCTTTTTGGGATTTTGCTCTATCATGTAGTAGCTTCCTCCTTCTATTGTATAGTTTGTTTATGGCTGGGTCCACCAGACAGGACGTCTGCCTTTGGAGGATTGGGTCTTGGTTTTATTTGGGATTGCATGATCCATGCATTCCTGAAAGTGTTCATAGAATGCGTTTATAAAGGATTCTGCGGTCTGGGCCGTATTTTCCACAGGCCCGGGGGCTTTGAAGGATTTCGCCTCGGTTTTGAGGTGTGTGAAATTTGCTTTAGAGAAGTTTTTCACTGTGGTTTTCTGGGCAAGGGGTGGGGTCAGGATGTGAATATCCAGTGAGATTAGTTTATGGTCTGATCTTACCAGTGAGGGATACACTTCTGGTCTGGAGCATAGTGTCCCCATGTTGGTGATGATCAGGTCCAGTATGTTTTCCCCTCTTGTGGGAGTGGCAACAAGTTGTTCCATAGCATTTGAGTTTATAAATTCTAGGAACCTTTGGGCTAGGGTGTTGGAGCTAGAGTAATGCTCCCAGTCTATGTTTGGGTAGTTGAAGTCGCCCAATATAATGGTGTTTGGAGAGACCTTCATATTTTCCAGTATTCTCAGGAAGGCCAAGTGGGGTTCCTGTGTTTGGGAGGGTGGTCTGTAGCAGGCTATAAACTGGAAGGCAGTTTTACCCACAGTTAGTTGCACATGGATAGTCTCTGATGCTTCGTGCTGTGCCACCAACCTGGAGGTGTGGGTATCTTTGACGAATATTGATACTCCCCCTCCTTTTATGGTTCGGTCCAAGTTTTGGGGCCGAAAAGCATGGTATGAGGTATAACCTGGTACTGCTGGGGTGCTCTCAGGAGCCTTGAACCAGGTTTCTGTTACTGCACAGATATCGATGTTCTCCATGCTAAGGAGAGTTTCGAGTGCATGCATCTTGAGGTTTAGACTTCTGTCGTTGAGTAGCATTACTCTTAGTTTCTTATCCCTTGTGATACCTATGGAGGTGGGTTTGTCTTTTGAGCCTTGCCTAAAAAAGGCACTATGGGGGTAGCAAGAGCCTTTGCCAATATCCGAAAGCCCAAGGGTGACAGGTGCAAGCCGTCCCTAGCGAAGCATCGTGGCTTGTCAAGCATGTCATCCCAGGCTGACAGGCATTGGATCCCCTTTGAATGACACCAACACTTAAGCCAATTGTTGAAATTGATCATCTTGTCTTCATATTGTGGCATCATTCTTGGTGAGGGTAAGATGCTACTCAAGGTCAGGGTCATACCGGCCTGGGCTACATGCTCAGAGAGCTCCTCTATGTCTCTTTTCATGTAGTCCAGGGAGGTACGTCTCAGGTCATTCACACCAGCATGGACAATGACTGAGTCATATTTGTACTTGCCTTGGAGTGACCTGAGTGCTTGTGTTATGTGGCGGATCCTAGCGCCCGACAGGCAGCTCACCGTGACCTTCTCCTTGTTCAGCCTGGTGAGTGGGACGTCAGTGTGCCTGACGATAGAGTCACCTATTACAAGTGTATCAGGTGTGTTGTTTAGCCTTAATGGCTGTGACTGTTCGGCACACTGGCTTTGTGAGCTATGTGTTGCACGTGTTTTGTTTTGGGGTAGCGGTTGCTTGGGTGTCTGCTTTGGAGGTCTCTGCTGCTTAGGCAGATTTTTATTTAGAGCCTCCGAGTATGTTTTTGTGTGTTTATGTGTTTGGTTTGTTGTCATGGTAGGTCTATGTGAGACTGGAATTGTAGTGAGTGTGGTTTCCTTCTCCTCCTGACTGGTTACGCCAGTACTGAGTTGAGAGAGCTTAGCCTCCAGTTTGGCTATATGGTTGCATCTCTCACATGTGTTGGAATTTATTGGGAGGAGGAGAGGGTTGTCTGTGTACATGAGGCAGTTGTAACATTGCCTCAAGATTCCCAGATTCACCAGCTGGACCGGAGAGGAGATTGACAACTGACCTTTGGACATGCTAGAATAGTATTGGAAATTCCTTTATAATTGAAAAAAGGGCCAATGGGGAACAAGGTACTCAAGGGGAGTTTGTGAGGGTGTAGTGCTTTTAATTTTTAGAGCTGACTTATATAATTGCTTTAGTGAGCAAGTGCCAGGTAACTTAAATGCAATGTGCTACAGGTAACTTAAATGCAAAACGACAAACAGTAACTTTCTTTCAAGTGAAACAAGGAAATAAGTACAGTAAGCAATGCAGATATCACTAGGGATCCACAGAAGTGCTAAAAGGCCGCGTTTTAGGTGGAATTAGCGTTTCAGGGAAATAAACAAACAACAAGCATACAGATAAAGCTAGATTCAGCAGGCCTGGATCTAGTCTATGCTACAGCAAACAAGGTGTACCAATTTCAGTAAGAAACAGTTAGAATATGCAGGCACTATAAGCCTCTAACCAGAAATTTCCTGCTCAGAAGGGCAGAGTCCAGCCTCTCCTCCCACAAGAGTGCAGACCGCAATCCTTCTTAACGTACAATAACTGGCCTGAAGCCCAAGTGCTTAAACCAGAACTAATACAGTTTTAGAATAACAGACACTGAGCTCTCAATCAGCAGTTCCCAACTTAGAAGGATGTAAGCTACCTGTCCTGTCACCACAGTGCAGGCCACAAACCTTCCTAATGTAAAACAACTGGTCTGAAGCCCAAGTGCTTAATCTAAAAGACTTAGAAATGATAGCTACACTTTAATCAAGTTACTACCAGCAGTAATAAATACAACTGAATACTTTAAAGAATGCCTGGATTAGAGCTCAAGTTATACAAACAAAGCTAGATTCAGCAGGCCTGGATCTAGTCCATGCTACAGCAAACGAGGTGTACCAATTTCAGTAAGAAGCAGTTCAAATATGCAGGCACTATAAGCTTTAACCAGAAATTCCCAGCTCAGAAGGACAGAGTCCAGCCTCTCCTCCCACAAGAGTGCAGAACACGAACCCTCTTAATGTAAAATAACTGGCCTCAAGCCCAAGTGCTTAAACCAGAATTAATACACTTTTAGAATAACAGACACTGAGCCCTCAATCAGCAGTTCGCAGTTCCCAACTTAGAAGGATGTAAGCTACCTGTTCTGCCACTACAGTGCAGACCACAAACCTTCCTAATGTAAAACTGGTCTGAAGCCCAGGTGCTTAAACTAAAAGGCTTACAATGAGTTACACCAAGCAGTAATAAATACAATTGAGTACTTTTAAGATGACGCAAAAGCAAAATAAAGTAGGAAAAAACGCAAATACAGTAAAAGCAGATAATTTTTTTTTTTTTTTTTTTTTTTTTTTGGAAAGAGAGAAAGGAGTAGCAGAAACTAAGCTGATTGGCCTTCTCAAATGCTCTCCCTGTACTGGGTAGAATGAGGTAATGACACTAGACTGGGAGGAGGGTCCCAGATCAAATTTACACTAGGGGCAGGCAACTGCAAAGCCACCAACTATAAAAACACTATACCAACAGGGAGGGAGAGTGGGAAACAAACAGCAGAAATGTTACTCACAGCTGAAAAGCAGCAGTGAGCCTTTAAATGAAAGTTTTAAATAGCTAAAGGAGCCACTAGAAAAAAAGAGTTTAACTGCAACAAGTTATCATAAACAAACAACCCAACAGATGCTTAATAAGAGTGGACAATTTCCAGTTAATACCTCACACACAGTGAAACTAGCTAGAAAAAATACACAGTACACAAAGTGCTATAAACAACAAAGAAATGAAGAACAAAATAAACAAAAAACAGGATACTTAATGTTATATATTGTAGCTCTGAGTTTGCTGAATGTCCTTCCTTCGATCAGCTCACTGTAAAAAATAAGCAATCAGTTTGCAGAGCCATACAAGTCTAACCAAAAATACATATTAAAAAGTTCTCTCTAGCCTCAAGGACAGCAAGGTAAGATAGAGCTAGGAAAAATCTGAGGCTACCCGTCTAATTATCTGTTTTACCTTGATGGTGGCAAGGGTGCTATTTTGTTTTACATGCAGAGAAAGTTTGTCCTGGAAATGAAGAACACATCAAAGTATCTATTTGTTATGACAATGTATTTTATTATCTGATTGCAAAGGCTTAATGCCGTTAATCAGGTATTTTAGGTATGAAGTTAAAGAGGGTTAGATCCTTCATAGCTCAAAAGGCTAGATACATATCTACTCAGAAGAGCCTATGAGAGACTGACTACAGAGAAAGGGTGGTCAGGTAAGTAAGATTTTAGAGAGCACTGATATTTTTGGGTCTATGTTCAGCCATCAAATGGGCTAACCATTCAATGGCTAAACATAGAACAATAAGCATTGAAAGTTCACTCACTGAACTTTCATTTCATCAACAGGGTAAGTAACTACTTGTCCAACACTTCCCCATCTCACAAACAGAAGTGTTTCAAGCCCACTCAGGTAGAAGTGTTTGCCAACCACACCCCCAACATAGGGGCTTTGCCCCCCACACTCACCTTGCTATACATACCAACTCCGAGACTGTACTACAGTGGAGAAAAAGAGTTTGAAACACTTCCATATGTGAGACAGTGAAGTGTTGGAAAAGTAGTTACTTATCCTGTTGATGAAATGATGCTTATTGTTCAGTGTTCAGCTGTTTGATGGTTAGCCTATTCGATGGCTGACAATAGACGCAAATGTTTACTTATGAATTTCTGATTTGTCAAAAGTTGAGTCGTATGTTTAGAAAAATGCATGCCAAAAGGGTGCACTATATTCAATAATGGGTCAGATGAGATATAAGTAAAAAGAAGAAATACACCTCTTTGGATCTAGTGTTGATGTCTTTGGAAATTAGGTGAGCAAGATAAGAAGTTTTCCCAACAACTGGAGAGACATGATCTCCAAATGATAAGGAATTATCAGAAAGAATGCCTATATTTCTTACAACACTGTCTGATTGGAAGGGATGTGTCATATGGCATGCGAAAATGTTTTGTCTACCAAAATGATTTGTGTTATATTTCTGCACATTTAATTTGAGAATATTGCTCATGTACCAGCTGCTAACATGGACTAATACATGTTGGAGCAATTGTGAGTCAGGTGAAGATGGAATAACACCCAATTCACAGTCATCTGCAATCTTAGATAACCACAGGCCAGGACTATTGACCTGAAAGCGGAGAAATAGAAGCTAAATAAGAGATGGCCCAACAAAATGTTGGATACAACTAGTGACTTTTTTACTTTCAGAAATGGCACCTGGGACACAAAACATATGGATTCTATCAAACAACCAATTACCTATCCATCATACAGCATATGGATTTGTATTCAGGTTCCCAATTTTCTCAGTAATGCCTGCATGAGAAATAGTGTCAAGGGCCTTGGCCAAGTACAAATATTCTGCATATACTGCATAACCACTATCCACTGATCTGTTTGTCTTTTCAAAAAAAAATGCATGAGGTTAAAGAAGCAGGACATTCCTTTGACAAAGCCAACTTGATGATGATGCAGTGTAAGAGATTTTCAGTGCCCATATTAATAAGGTTTGAGATAATAATCACAATATACTTACTTACAAGACTAATGGGTCTATAATTAGCAGGGTCCTTATTTGGACCACCCTTGATTAATTGCATGCTTGCCTTCCAAGCTTCTGGAATGTAACCAGTGGAGAGGCTTAGATAAAAGAGAAGTACTCATTTGGGTATGGATACATATATACATATATATATATATATATATATATATATATATATATATATAGCTATATCTATATATATCTATATATCTATATATATAGATATATATCTATATATCTATATAAATATCTATATATCTATATCTATATATATATATAGATATATATATATATATATATATATATATATATATATATATATATATATATAAATCTATATATATCTATATCTATATCTATATATATACATATCCATATCTACATATGAGGTGAATCCCATTTTTTTTATTATACTTGACAAAGATAATACTTTCTTTTCAGTAAGTGCTGCTTGATTAGCTGCTGTCTAACCCAGCTTTAGAACATATCTCTAAATACTGCATCCATCAATCATCAAGGTCTACTTATTAGATTCCCCTCAAGTGTTTGGCAGTGTTGTGTATAGACACAAACAACTTGAGTTGATATTTTTCCTATAAACGCATTCTTGAAATGTCATAAATACCTGGATGCACACAGGGCAACTAGTTTTCAGAGACAAGGACTGCCCCAGAGTTGGAAATTAGATAAATACTCCAGACATTACCTTATATTCCTACTGCAACCATTTAATCAACAAAAAGGGCATATTGCTATGAATATGAACATTCCCACTATCTCTGTTACCAGCTTGGTGGATATGGGCATCTGAGGCAATGCAGTTTTCTGACAACCAGGTAATTCTCAAAGAAACTGAATATGGTATGTGAGAAATATATTTACACAATGCCACTGGAGGAAAAGCTCTGTCACAAAAGTGTTCATAATGTCAATCAGGTTGTCAGTAGTACACGCACTACACTCATCACACACAGTTCAAATAACACACATAGACCCACATATGCTGAGACACTTAAATATAACCTTCTTAAAACCAAAAGAACTCCTAGATGAAGTACACATCACAAATAGCCACAGCACCCCTGAATGCACTTTTAAGACAACACCCAAATCAACACATACAGCCACATAATGAAGCCTCTGCTTCTAAGTCCATAAGACAAGCCACCACACAATCCACAATTCTGATCATTAGAGACTCCACTGTGAGACACACTGATGTTCATTTTACCAGGCTGTGTAAGGAGAAAGTCACATTTATTTGCTTGCCAGTGGCCAGGATCCACCACATTATGGATGCACTAAGGTCAATGGATCCCAATTACCAGTATGACTCAGTAATAGTCCATGTAGGTGTAAATGACCTCAGATATAACTCCCTAGACTATATGAAGACAGACATTATGGAACTCTCAGAATATGTGCTCCAGGCTGCATATGAGCCTAACACTGAGCAGCATTTTAACTTCCCCAAGGATGATGCCACAATGCAAACAGAAGATGAATGACTTTAAAAATTGGCTTATTTTCTGGTGTCATTCTAAGCGGGTGCAATATTTGTCAGCATGGGAGGAGATGGTCAACAGACCATACTGCTTTGCCAGGCATGGTCTGCACCTCTCCCCTCTAGGCTTTTGAATATTGGCTAAAACATTGTCCTCCCCCATAGCGCCTGTTTTAGGCAGTGCCAGACTGAAAGTATTCCCAACATAACAAATAAAAATCAAGAAAATCTACAGGTTACTGCTCAATGCTAAAAGTCTAAACAAAAAGCTCCACAACCTACAAGCTCTTCTCAACCTACAGAATGCTGATATCTGTGTGGTCACTAATACATAGTTTAAAGCCACTGAGAGCACACAAGCAGTGCATGGTTATAATGTCTTCCACACATTTAGACCAGCTACTACACAGACATGGACTAAAGCTGTAGGTGTGGTTTTTTACATCAAGTAATACATATACCTAAAGGCTGGTCAAACAGGACAATGCACTTGAACTTCTCCACATTCAAATAACTATATGAAAAATCCCATACCACTTCCTTGCAAGCTATAGGTCCACAGCTATGACCCAAGAAACCCATAACATATTTAAACATATTGGAGACACTCTCCATCCAACCCAATGCCATATTTATGGGTTATTGTAATTATGCCACTATTAACTTGGGAATCATATATGACACTAGATGCACAGGCACAGAGATTGCTGGATTTTGTAAATGCAAATTCCCTGGACCAGATTGTCAATGCAATGAACAGGCATGCAGATATATTGGATATGACCCTGACTAATATGCGAGAGTGCTGCACACCCCCTAGCATAATGTCTTCTCTTTTAAGGTCAGACCACAAAATGGTCTCCTTTGAAGTAAAAATAAACCCTGGATCCTCAGCTAATGCTGAAATGTTTAAGAACTACTCAAAGGCTTACGTCCTACTATTAAATGATTTCAACTACCACAAACACTAAGAACACTGCTTCCTACACATAACTCTTCAAAGAAACCATATACCTTATAAAGCATGTCAATAGCTATATAGAGACAACTGTACCTACCAGGAAGAAGAACAGAATTAACTCAAAAAAGAAATCAGACTGGTGGAATAAAAACATCAATAGGTTGTATAACAGAAGGAAGAACATCATTGCAAAAATTAGGAGGTGTTGCAGCCAGCAGGATAAACGCACTGTCATCAAACTAAACAAAGTCTACCAAAGTCAAACTTGAAGTAAATTTGGCCTCTCAGGCCAAGGATAACCATAAGTTATTCTTTAGCTATGTCTGCAACTTCAAAGGCAATACACAGTTGTGTGGAGAGCTCATTGTAAATGGAGTCACCTATACTGAGCCAGAAGACATAACAAACCTTCTGGCCAACAAATTCAGCATCAACTTTATCCCTCTCTCCCCTTCAACATCCCCTCAGGAAATACCATCAAATACCACTCCCTGCTATCTCAAGGGAACTGGTCTTTAATGCTCTCTCTAAGGCCAAGAAGAATACATTAATGGCCCAGACAATAACCTAGGATTCCTTGTAACAGCATGAAATGTGACCTATTCAGCTGTAGCCTCCAAACAGGCTTTGTGCCTCATGAATGGAAAACACCAACAGTCATCCCTCTGCACAGAGGTGGGCCATCTACAGAGCCCGGAAACTACAGACCCATAAGTCTCACTAGTCTTGCATGCAAAGCCATGGAAAGAATTATCATGGAAATAATAATGATATAGGAAACCTACAGACACTAGACCCAGCCCAATTTGGTTTCGTCAAGGACAGGTCATGCCTGCTCAACCTGGTGGACTTTTTTGAGAAGACCACCAAAGCAAAGGATAAGGGCAAAACTGTTCACATTGCCTACCTTTACCTGGCCAAGGCATTTGACACAATACCCCATTCAGGTATTGTTGACAAACACAAGAGTTGGGGTATAAACCCTTATATCACACAGAGGATAGCCAGCTGGAACACAAACAGGACCCAGAACGTTAGAAATGTGGAGTCTACCTCTACAAAGAGGCCATTCACAAGCAGACTCCTTCAATGATCAATCGTGGGGCTGCTCCTTTTTGGCATTTAATTCCCTGAACTCAAGGTTAATGTCAATGGCCTCTGGCTGACTCAGTTTTCAGATGATTGCAAATTAGGAGCTGTCATAGAATCCCCCACTGATGCAAATGTTCACCAGGAAGGGATGACACTGACAAATGACTGGTGATAGAGCCATGGACTAAAACAAATGCCGTAAAATGCTAGTATTATCCTTCAAAAAGTCATCCACCCCTGGTAACTATCATATTGATAACAGACCCCTAAGAGTTGACCCAGTAGTCAGGAACATGGGGACACACATAGACAATAATCTACCCTTTCACAATTTTACAGTAGTAAGAAAATCATTCTGTGTTTTACAACTTTTAAACAAAGGTATGGCATAGGTCCAAGGAAGTCATTGTTCCACTGTATTTGGCATAGAACCTTGAAAGTCAAAACTCTGAAGAACCAGCACACCAAAACTCAATGCCCAAAACCCAGAAGGATGAAAAATTAAACTGCAAGTACCTGCACCCTCACCCCCTCCACAAAATGTATATATACTAACTATGTGGTTACAGCAAGTAAAAGAAACTGACATGGCTTCAGGGTAATGAGAGCACTCCCTCTGTTCCTATCATTGAGTACAGTGCCCCTTTAATATGCACCTAACCAGGTACATCCAAGAATTGGAATTTCCACAGAGGTTCCTCACTAAAAGAATACAGGGCATCGGTAATATGTCCTATGCAGACCACCCCAAGGTCCTATCCCTGTATTCTGTGTCTTAACAGGTTTTTGAGGGGGGAGATATATGCCTGGCATACAAGACATTGACAGACCCTATCCTGATGGACATCCTGCATGTGCAAAAAATCAAACAGCAGTAGAATTACCTGATCTAAGGACTTAAACCTTGTCTGTGATATAAAGAGGACCAGTTGGAAAGACAGGTATGTATCGCAAAGACTATCCCTTCTATGGAACAGGCTGCCCATCCATGTGAAGCAGAGTTCCTCCCTAATCCAATTCAAGTGTAACTTGGACAGTTGGATGGGGAACAGGAAATTCATCCCTGATTTGGCACCTATGTCTCTAATGGGCACAGGCAACCTGTAAATGGTTCATGTCCCAAGCCCCTGCTTGTAAATGTTTCATCTCCAAAGCCCCTGCTTACACTTATCAAGGGTAAGAGAACTTGTCAGAGATTTGGGATGCGTGGCTAGGCTTAAAAAGTCCCCTGTGGTCATTAGCCTAGTACACACCTATGAACCTAATACTGTCTTACCAACACAACTCTTTAAGTGAAAGTAGAAGTCAGAGGCATTGGCAACAGCTTTAGTAATGGGAACCATCAGAGAAGGATTAGAGTAGAATTTATATAGGTCATCAGGTATCTAAAGAAGGTTTGTTTTTGAGAATTCCTGAAACACAGAGATATTTACAGGTGAACTAACATCAGTTGAAGAGGAATAGTGTACTCATTTATGGTCTGATTTAACAAGGCAGGATAATACTTATGGAGATGTGCAAAAAGTGGCCATATTTGTAAGGACTAGATCATGGATATTATGGCCACCAGTGGACTGGTTAACTACTTGCAAAATAGTTAGTATTTATAATTTCTAGGAATCATTCATCATGCCAACCATTGATAGTGTGTCAGTCATTTTATTGAAGGATAGTTGAAATCCCCCAGTAGAGAGGTATTGAGCTTAATGGGGATTTCAGCTAAAGTTTTAATATAGCTATTGTGTCCAGAAAGGGGACTTGGAGAGTGTTCAGTAGCAAGCTATGATGTAGTAATTAGCCTCGTCAATGCTGATGTGGACAACTATGAGTTCAAATATGATGTCCTTAGGAATCTTACATGAGGTGCGGATGTCACTGGCAAATACTGATACTCTTCCCACAATTGTTAGTTTGTCTGAAGATGTGAAAGGTACTATATGTAGGAACAGAAGGAGTGCCCTCATTACCCTGAAACCATGTCTCTTTCTTTTACTTGCTGCAACCACAAAGTTAGTATATATATTGATTGGTGGTGGGGGCTGGGGGCGGTGAGGGTGCAGGTACCTTTTGGGTTTTGGATATTGATTTTTGTTGTACTGGTTCTTTGATGTTTTGACTTTGAGTTTTGACTTTCAAGGTTCTGTTGTAAAACCCCTTTGCTCCTAGTCACAGTCTGCAATTTAATATGGTAAACATCAAAAAATGTTCAACAGGATATAGCTAACGTGATAAAATGATATGTTTTGTATTGATAACAGAAAATGATGTGAGTCATGCCAGTATGATTTGTACTGTCAATTGAGATAATGTTTTAAGTGCTTTTGTAACCCTGTTAAACTGTATGAGTTCTTTATAGATGCTAAGTGACAGTACCAGGCTTTTGTTCTATATTTTATACATTGAGGTATTGCTATTTAAAGGGTCCCAATCTCAACTGTAAATGCAAATGCCTCAGTAATAAGTTGTGATTTATATATAATTCTGCAGAGTGTGCTCCGGGGGCAATGAGAATAGTTCACCTAGGATATGACTTGTAAATGGCATCACACAGGCTTCAATCAGTCTAACTTTATTATCTACAGACTCGTTTTCTTTCAGGTATCCGCTGACCCTGTGATTCTAGGCCTTGATTACCGTACATGAATTGAAAACTTGCTTATTAAAATGGAGAGCTGAAAGCAAGTGTATGAAAAAACCTGGAATGCACCTACATTCTGGAGGGACTATAATTATATTTGCAACAGAAAAACTATAGGCAATTGCATGCTTTGCTCCTAACATGTCATTTCTGCAAAATAAAGAGAATGAAAGCGAGAGAACACCTGATGATCCAAACAGCGTGTGATGGCGAAGAATGCCTTAAGGCCTTACACTTACTAGATAAGAAGACAAATGTACTTTTCAATCATTTATAGCCATTTTATCTCAATAACATCTCAGTGAACATAGTGAGGGGAAAAAGCAGCAGATCTGAAGTACATGATGACAATTCTGTTGAACAGCCTCAGGCATTTCTAGATCACAGCTCAGTGAATTTTAATGGTGAGTGTTACGCTGAAGAAGTATCCACCCAGGACAAGTAATTACTGATTAAGTCAATTCACATTCTTATCTGGCTGCACGTTTCCTTGACTGCAGACTCATTATTCTTAAAAGAAATACAGGCATGTGACACTGTATTTGTTATTTAATCAAAACAGGCTAAAGTACATCAATATCAGTAAGTGCACACTGTAGCAAAGGAACATTTAATTTGCTGTACAAACTAATAGAATGTTGGCTGAGTTTGCTTGACTTAATTAACAGTACTTGCCTTTAGTATAATTAGCATTTCTAGAATCACCATTATAGATAAACTGTGCTAACAAACATGTACAAATCATATGCTGCTTACTGCTAGGTACATGCCGTCACTGAATACATTAGTTGTGTGTTCCATGTGTATGCATACCTCACAACATCTTGCCTCAAGAATTCTGGACAAAGTCGAAACTTAGGAGGGGATTAGGGACAATTTTTAGTTACTATTCTAATTTGTTTAAAAAACATTTGTAAATCAAATAGTTGTATGTCAATAGGCATTTTCCAAACAGTAAGAAGTATAAAACTGTAGTGTTTGTCATTACTGACTGACTATAATATTCAGTTATTTACCAGAAAATCAAAATTTTAACAAGGTATAGAGCAAAATAATGATGCAGAATCGTTTTTTTTTTTTTTTTTTTTTGCAAAATTAGAGACAGTTGAGAGGCATGTGATTATACAATATCCCTTGGTAGTTTGGACTGATACTCAGCGGAATGATATCCCATTAAAAAAGCACAAGACATCAGAGACATTTTAGAGACATATCTCATGGAAAAGGTAGTGAATGATTCAGCACTCTTCAGATGACTCATTGCTGGTATGTTATTGTTTATGTATACAAACAAAAAGAAAACTGGAACCACAAGTAGCTTGGCTTATTCAGACGCAAGTAAAAAACTTTCACAGTATTCACACTGCTTCTTCAGGCTTCAAACTTTTCCTGCTACAAAGGTTACTTAAATACATTCACCTAACAATAATCAATTAAACAATTACCTAATTAAATACTAAAGCAAGAAGTTCTGTTCCTCAATAAAAACTTAAAAATTATACATTATCTTAAAATTGGCTTAATGCTTAAGATATCATTTAAGCCTGGTGGAAAATGAGTTCTAAAACACAAAGTCCATTTAGTTTCCATCTTCTGTGTTAAATTTCTTTTATCGCCTCCTCCTCTGATGTAAGTTGGGGTGTTCTATAAAACAAGAAACTTAAAACTGTGTTCATCACATTTACCTAAAATGTGCCTATACGGTGCATTAGCAGCCTTTTCCTTCTAAACTCAGACAAATGACTACAAATCCTATTTTTAGTCTTTGGTTAGTTTTACCTATATAGAATAATGGGCAGATGTTACACCTTGCCATGTATACAAGATATCTAGTGTTATAGTCACCAAGCGCTTGTATATAAAAAGGTTTTTCTGTCAAAGGATGCAAAAAAGAACTTTCCTGCTAGATAAATTTGCAAAAACTGTATTTTCTACAAGGTCTAGGCCCAGTAACATTTGATTGTCTTGGTAAAGTTTTAATTTATTCTTTATAACAAAGATTATTTTTCAATGTCATTTCTTTCTTATATACATATAAAGAACCTGTGTCAAAAACTTCTTTTAACTCTGGTACTTGTGCAAGCATTGGCCAATATATTTTTACAATATGTTTAAGTTCTGTTGTCTTCCTACCATATGTTGCTGTAAATCTACATTGATTAGAAGTAGATTTATTTTTCTGCTGTTCTGTTGAATTATTATTAGAAAAAAATTGGTTGGTAATAAATGTTTCTTTCATTTAATATATTATTCTTTATCTGAACAAAAAAGGTGTTGCTGGAAAATACACTCCACAAGCCACAATAAAATAGCTCTTTATTCCACGGAAACACTTAGAAACACACAAATATTAACAATGATGATTTCAAATACGTTTTCATCCACCAAGACTTAATCCGATACCATCATTCACTTAATACAGGTCCTGAAAGGGGTTGATATCCACAGGCTTGTCAGCTGAAGGACTGGTACTTCGTTTTGTGTACTTGTTTTGCTCGCCACTGCCAGGAGACTTGCCATCATTTCAGGTTATGACCCTAATCCCTTTGCGGCACCTGTGGATATCAACCCCTTTCAGGACTTGTATTAAGTGAATGATGGCATCAGATGAAGTCTTGGTGGATGAAAATGTATTTGAAATCGTCAGCGTTAATATTTGTGGAGTGTGTTTTCCAGCAACACCTTTTTTGTTCATTTGTTGCTGGGCTGGAGTGGTATTTCCCCTTTTCTGTTGGTTTTATTCTTTATCTGACATACTTTATATTTATTGTAACCTCTAGTACAGCAGTCTACCTCCATTTGTTCAAGTTGTTCATTCATTCTAAAATCCTGCATGTTCAATCTACATGCACATACCATCTGATTTTTGACTATGTTATCAAACATAAATTCGGGGTGCGTGCTATCCCTGGATAAATATGTGCATTTTTTTACCTGTTTCTTAAACATAGTAGTATTCAACTTGCCAGTTAAGTCTTTTTTCAGTGTAATATCTAAAAAAATCAATTCCCCTGTGATTAACATTTTTCTTAAACTTTAAAAATGAAGTAGTGGTATTTAAAAATAAAAGAAAACATTTTAGCTCATACAAAGTGCCATCCCATATTAAAACACATCATCAACAAACTGCCTATAAAAAAATCACTTTCTTACAGTAATTAGGGCTGCCTATAGGGGAAGTTACATACTGAGTATCCCAGTGGTTCATAACTACATTTGCATATGTGTTAACCACTGGGGTCCCCATGGCTACACCTTTTGATTGTTTATATACGTTTTCTTGAAAAAGGAGCACATTATTATTCAATACAAGATATAACATTTTACAAATTAAATCAACATTTAAATTACTTAAGTCTGGTTGATTTAATATATAAGCTTTTACCATATCTATTCCTTGATCATTTGCAATACACATAAAAGTTATTCTAAGTCTAACGTGACTAAAAAGCAAGTTAATACGGAGTTATGTAAGGTCTATGTAATATAGTTGTTGCAAAAAATCAGAACTGGCTTTAACAATACTTGTTGACATCTTTAATACTGGTTTCAAGTACTGTTCTAAGTACTTAGAAATAGGCTCCGTCAACCATCCTTTAGTTGACACTATTGGACAGAGTGGTGCAGAAATAACTGATTTATAGACCTTAGGTATTCCATATATAACTGGAATGAGATATGTATCGTTCTTCAAAAAATCAAATTCCTGTTTAGTAACAATACTTTGTTCAAACATCTGCAAAACACAAGTATTAACTGTTGAGAAAATATTAAATACATCTTTACCAGAAATCGTAAGATATTCATCTGAACTCAACATGTTGTACATTTTTTCCAGGTAGTAATGTTTGTCAAATACTACTACACCCTCCCTTATCTGCTGGTTTAATAATAATGTTATCATTTTCGACTAGTTTACGTAAGGCTAGATACTCATCATGTTTTAAATTACAAAGTCTTTTGCTTTTACTTTGGTCCATGACATACAAATCATAAATTTATTTTTCAACCATTACCTCAAAGGCTTGAATGACATTATTCATTGGTGGTGTAGACATACTGTTCCTATGAAGTGTACATGGAATACCCACACACACGAGTGCACACACACGAGTGCACAAACACACACACACACACACACACACACACACACACACATATATATATATATATATATATATATATATATATATATATATACACACACACACACACACACAGAGAAAGAGAGAGATAGAGAGATATGCCTTTTGATGGTATGTTATTCTTATCATGATATGACAATTCAATCTTTATTCTTTGGATTCAGGCAGTGTGGTCGAGGTCATTCCATATGGCTATAGCCAAACCAAAGGGAGGTTAATGAGCAAAATTAGATAAGAGAATGGTCTAATTTAGGGAGTCATAATACTCGACAGGTGCTAGGGGCAAGAGTCAGACAAAAAAGGGGAAAGAATTAGCCATTGGGAGAAGATAGCAAATGGAATCAAATGAAAGAAAATGAAAACTAATCCCAAAACAACAAGAAGTCCAGATGAAGAAGCTGGAATGGTACCACCCACTTGTTCATTCACAATAACAAACCAAGCTCAAATGATGTAAAGCAGAGTGAACGTTTAATAATTCCAACAGGCTACATTTAGTAAATCATAAATTACACAAGAGATAAGTGCTTTTGTCTAAAAGGTCATTACTTCATCAGATAAGGCATTGAAAATACATACTTCCTTTTATATACAATCAACAGGAAGTGACAACGTTAATTAAATACAATTAACTGGATATACATCAGTACATAAAAAGTAAATAAATAAATCCATATACATGTATGAAAAAATAGCACAAGAACCCCCATTTTAACACCTAAAAAACCATATCAATGCAATATATATGAATTGTAATACAATGGAAAATGTATAGAGTATAAATGTAAATATATAAATATAGTATAAATATATTAGTTAAAAATGTATTAGTTAAAAATGTATAAATAGGTTAAAAATGTTCTTTATTTTGTTCTGTAAAAGGTAGTCACTATGGAAGGAGTTTTATTACCTCTCAATTGCCTTTAATTTCAATAAGGGGCTGATGGAGATAGTTTCATTCAATCCTGGCCAGTTGCCTGCATTTAGCCACAACTGCCAGTACAGTTCTCTTTTCTCTAACAGTAATGACCAAGCCCCTCCTCTTATTTCTGTGTTAATACTATCTATAATAAAAAATTGAAATTTATGATTAATATTCTCCATAATGTGTTTACTTAAGGCATTGGTGTCTTTCTTGTTTTTTATATCATATAGGTGTTCATATATGCAGTTCCTTAGCTTACGGTCAGTTTTGCCAAAGTAATAACAGGAACAGATGGTACACATGGCATAATATGACCTTCTCGGAACAATTGTATTTATGATGAATCCTAATTTCCACATTATTAACACAAAATGAGTTACCCTTTTTTACATGCTTGCAATAGTTACATCTCCCACATTTATTCATGTGACTAACTTTACAGTTGACATAGACATTTTTAGTTTCAAAAATATTTTTCATGTTTTTCCCTTTTCTGTAAACTATAGTAGGTTGTGAGCCTATTAAGGATCTAATGTTTTTCTCATGCCTAAGGATGGACCAATTTTTAACTAAAATATCCTTTAAAATGAAGCTGTCTTGCATAAAAACAGTGATAAAGTTTTAAAATCCTTACTTTTTTCAGTAATATTGGTATCAATGTTATTTATGGATAAAACATTGTTAATGACTTCACCTGATAGTAGGAGCTGGTAAAAACCTCTTTCCCACTTGTTAACTTCTTCAATCATGATTTCATTAATAAATTTAAAAGGATCTTCAAGAACATGTGTTTTAGTTTGTCACATTCATTCAAGAGCTCATCCATAACAGAAACCATACGTGCCGCACACACAAATTGACCTTTTACAATGGCCTTTGTTTTACAGGGTGGGTGCTAGAAAAATGCAGTAGAGAATTAGAATACATATTCTTTCTAAAGAATTTTGATGCAAACTTCTCATTATGGTAGCCCTTTAACAAGAGAATATCCAACAAAGAAATCATGTTGGGGTCACTGGTATGTGTAAACTTTGAAAAACTGGTAGCAGATTCAATGTAGGTTACAAAATCAATGATACCTTCATTGGGTCCATCCTGTAAAATAAACATATCATCCAAAAACCTAGTGTAGAACTTTATGTATTTAAAGTAGCAAGAAAGAAATAAAAATGTTTTCTCCCATTGCATAACCACAATGTTGGCACAGAGACCACCACATGCAGAACCCATAGCTACACCCTCTTGTTGTAAGTATATTTCTTGATTAAATAATATAAAATTGTTTTTAAGGACCATCTCCATAAGTTGTGTGTAAACTAAAAGATCAAAATGTGCAATACCTTTTCATAAAGGAACTCTGCAAACCATTCTAACCCTATAACATGGGGTATAACAGAATATAAGTCCTTAATGTCAACACTTATAAAAAAATTTATGCATTTTTAAAAGGTATATTATCAATTGCTTCTAGGAAACTTCATGAATCTTTACAAGCATATGTTTCATTGTACACAAATTCATTTAATTTATTATCCAAATATTTAGTCAAAGGCTAAGTGATGGAAACCTTTGAGTCTACTATTGGGTGCATGGGTGGTTATCTTAGGTTCTTATGCAATTTTGGTAATCCAAACATGACAGATACCCTGGGGTAGGAAACAGATAAATAATTGAGGGCATCTATAGATATAGATCCTTCAATAAATAGATCTTGAAGTTCATTTCTTATTCTATTACATGATAAATTTAGTTCATTTAGAGAAGATTTTATGTAGGCCTTACCCTCTAGAATAAATAACATTTTCTTGTTATAATCTTCACATTTCATTAAAACCACCCCACCCCCTTATCTGGTTTTATAATTCTAATCTTATGTAAAAAATTCTTAATTTCATCAATAATTTTATTCTCACTTAAACCACTTACATTAAGGTTTCTACTTCTAAAATTAAAATTACATATATCCAGTTCACAAATGTTTTCAAATAATTGGATAGTGGGGTGAAGTGGAGGGTTATAAGTACTAGAGATAGCCAGAGGGTTAAAAAAAGATTCAGAGAAGGAATTTTAAAAAATAATTTTTAAGTTTAATTTACGTGTATACAGTCTCAAGTCCATTAATGTATTAGAAATGTCCATGGATTGTGGAGGTACAAAACAAAACCCTTTTGCAAACAAATCACAATGTTCTGTATTCATATTAATATTAGAAAAATTATAAACATTAAAGTAACCCAGAGTATTAGTCATAACATGAAACGGTGGTAGGGTTTGGTCTACTACCACATCAGAGGAATTTCCCAACCAGCAGAGCCTTCTTTAGTGGCAGCTTCAGTTCCCACTTTACAAGACTGGCTTTCTGAAACTATTACATTTAGGGAAACTGATGGACCTAAAACAAACAATGGTAATAATGATTTACCATTACTATTTGAACAGTTTGATTATAAATTGTCTAAAATTAATTGTTTACAACTTGATAATGCATATTTCATAGAGTGTATAAAAGAAAATATTGTACCAAAAGGTTTAAGAATGTGGCATTACCCGAGTGGCTTACAGTTTGAATCTGTTTTGTTTAAAGAGCTTACTGCTTTGTTTGATCAACATGGAGTTGAATATATGCGTTTAATTATAAAGCATAATGACTTGTTAATTAATGAATTAATTGCTTCTGTTACTGAATTAGACAAAACTATTTGTGGACATTTGCACTACAATAATTTTAAATATAAGCATTTGCGTATTTTTAAGAGTATGGATCAGCTTGCTAATTCCATTAAAGCTAGAAAGCTGAAAAAAGTAATGAGGGACAAAAATGAGCATGAAAAAGGACTTGCATAGCCCAGGCCCCCGCCCTCCAAGGAATGGGGCAACAAATTCACAAACCGCAATGTTAATTCTGTAAACACCAGTAATTTAAACACTCTAAGTAACCCTACATCAATTAACTCTGGGCAGCCTTTTTTAGACTCAGAGGAGTTTCCACCCCTGAGATGCTCAGACCACTTGAGGAACAAAGGCCCCCCCAGTGAACAACAATTGAGAGACAAATCCTGTGAACACACACACACACACACACACACACACACACACACACACACACACACACACACACACACACACACACACACACATTGGAACAGGGGGGGGATGACAAACAGGGGAGGGAAGAGGTTTTACACTCTGACATGGAACAATAGGAATTAACTGGTTCCACATCTGAAATTTTGTACATACCATCAGATATTCCCTCTGATGTGACAGTAGACCATACTCTATCACCCTAACATGTTGTGACTAATACTCTGGGTGATTTTAATGTTTATAATTTTTCTAATATTAATATTAATACAGAACATTGTGATTTGTTTGGAAAAGGGTTTTCCTTTGTACCTCTACAATCCATGGACATTTCTAATACATAAATGGACTTGAGAGTATATACATGTAAATTAAACTTAACAATTATTTTTAAAAATTCCTTCTCTGAATCTTTTTTTAACCCTTTGGCTATCTCTAGTACTTATAACCCTCCACTTCACCCAACTATGCAATTATTTGAAAATATTTGTGAACTGGGCATACGTAATTCTAATTTTAGAAGTAGAAACCTTAATGTAAGTGGTTTAAGGGAGAATAAAATTATTGATGAAATTAAAATTTTTTTACATAAGATTAGAATTATGAAACAAGAAAAGGTGGGTGGAGTGGTTTTAATGAACTGTGAAGATTATAACAAGAACATGTTATTTATTCTAGAGGGTAAGGCCTACATAAAATCTTCTCTAAATGAACTAAATGTATCATATAACAGAATAAGAAATGAACTCCAAGATCTATTTATTGAAGGATTGGTTCCCTATTAGCTGATCAAAGACACATTCTTTTGAATGTGTCTTCATTGAACTTTATAGCACGAAATGGCAAAATACCAAAGCGGCATATAAGCAAATTCTTTCCCTGGGAAAGAAATCGCTTGGCCGCCTTTGGTATTTTGCCTTCTTCATTACTGTAGTGTGGTCTTGGAGTTGATATATTTAAGTAGGGGAGTGTGTGGGGGCAGCCCCCACATTAGAAATAGTTTGTGGTTTGCATGTGTTTGTGTGTTTCTCGAAACAGCGATTTTTTTCCCTGGGAAAAAAAATCGCTGTTCTGAGTGTTCGAGATTGTAAGCTTTCACTTACATGGGGTCGATGAATCAGTGCTTGCTTTTCTAAGTAATCAGTGATTCAATATAGACCTGAAGGATCTATATCTATAGACACCCTCAATTATTTATCTGTTTCCTACCCAAGGTATCTGTCATGTTTGGATTACCAAAGTTGCAGAAGAACCTAAGACAACCACCCATGTGCCCAATAGTAGACTCAAAGCATTCCATTACTCAGCCTTTGACTAAATAATTAGATAATAAGTCAAAGGAATTTGTGTACAATGAAACATATGTTTGTAAAGATTCATGGAGTTTCCGAGAAGCAATTGATAAGATACCTTTTAAAGATACATACATTTTTATAACTGTTGACATTAAGGACTTGTATTCTGTTATACCCCATAGGGTTAGAATGGTTTACAGAGTTCCTTTATGAAAAAGGTATTGCACATTTTGATGTTTTAGTTTACACACAACTTATGGAGATGGTCCTTAAAACACTTTTATATTATTTAATCAAGAAATATATTTACAACAAGAGGGTGTAGCTATGGGTTCTGCATGTGGTGGTCTCTGTGCCAACATTGTGGTTATGCAATGGGAGAAAAAAAATTATTTCTTTCTTGCTACTTTAAATACATAAAGTTCTACACTAGGTTTTTGGATGATATGTTTATTTTATGGGATGGACCCAGTGAAGGTATCAATGACTTTGTAACCTACATTGAATCTACTACCATTTTTTTAAAGTTTACACATACCAGTGACCCCAACATGATTCTGTTTTTGGATATTCTCTTGTTAAAGGACTACCATGATGAGAAGTTTGTATCAAAATTCTTTAGAAAGAATACATATTCTAATTCTCTATTTCATTTTTCTAGCACCCACCCTGTAAAACAAAAAAGGCCATTGTAAAAGGTCAAGTATGGTTTCTGTTATGAATGAATTCTTGAATGAATGTGACAAACTAAAACACATGTTCTTGAAGAGATGTTATCATTTTACATTTATTGCTGAAATCATGATTGAAGTAGTTAACAAGAGGGAGAGAGGTTTTTACCATTCCCTACTATCAGGTGAAGTCATTGACAATGTTTTATCAATCAATAACATTAATAGCAACATTATTGAAGAAAGTAAGGATTTTAAAACTTCTTTTTTCACTGTTTTTATGCAAGACAGTTTCATTTTAAAGGATATTTTAGTTTAAAATTGGTCCATCCTTAGGCATGAGAAAAACATTAGATCCTTGATAGGCTCACAACCTAATATAGTTTACACAAAAGAAAACTTGAAAAATATTTTTGAAACTAAAAATGTCTTATCTAAACCGTAAAGTAGGTGACATGAATAAATGCAGGAGATGTAACTATTGCAAGCATGTAAAAGAGGGTAACTCATTTTGTGTTAATAACGTGGAAATTAGGATTCATCATAAATACAATTGTTGTTCTGAGAAGGTCATATATTGTACCATGTGTACCATCTTTCCTGTTATTACATTGGCAAAAGTGACTGTAAGCTATGGAACTGCATATATGAACACATATGGTATAAAAACAAAAAAGACACCAGCACCTTAAGTAAACACATTATGGAGAATATTAATCATAAATTTCAATTTTTTATTATAGATAGTATTAACACAGAAATAGGAGGAGGGGCTTGGTCATTACTGTTAGAAAAAAGAGAGCTATACCGGCAGTTGTGGCTAAATGCAGGCAAATGGACAGGTTTGAATGATAATATCTCCATCAGCCCCTTATTGAAATTAAAGGCAATTGAGAGGTAATAAAAAGCCCCTTCCCTAGTGACTACTTTTTACAGAACAAAATAAAGAACATTTTTAACCTATTTATACATTTTTAACTAATACATTTTAACTAATATATTTATACTATATTTATATATTTACATTATACTTCATATATTCTCCATTGTATTACAAATAATATATATTGCACTCACACATTTTTTAGGTGTTAAAATGGGGGTTCTTGTGCTATTTTTACATACATGTATGTGGATTTATTTATTTACTTTTTATGTACTGATGCATATCCAGTTAATTGTATTTAATTAATGTTGTCACTTCTTGTTGATTGTATATAAAAGGAAGTATGTATTTTCAATGCCTTATCTGTTGAAGTCTTGACCTTCTAGACGAAAGTGCTTATCTCTTGTGTAATTTATGATTTACTGTGTGTTGCCTTTTGGAATTATTAAAAGTTCACTCTGCTTTACATCATTTGAGCTTGGTTTGATATTGTGAATGAACGAGTGTGTGGCACCAATCCAGCTTCTTCATCTGGACTTCTTGTTTTTTTATAATTTTTTTTTTTTGGTCTGGTTTGTCTTTTTCATTTTAATATGAAAACTAATGCATGAAAGCAACACAAGAAAGGATTATAAGGCAGGCCATATCAGACATGATGAAAATGTTGAGAAGAATGTGTGCTAAGATTCTTGTCTGTGCTATTTTGGGCAGAAGCTTATTGTATTTTATGGACCAGTAGGCGACAATTAGTCACCTATCAGAGATACTTTTAAATTAAAATTCCTCTTAAAATAGTCATTTTCATGCAACCTTCTATAAGGTGATCTATGTCTGGCCTTAGAAGTCATAAAAGAGCAAATCTGCTTGATTTTCTACACCTACGCAGAACAGCTAGAATCACAAACATCCATAACAAAGGATTTAACATTTGCCAGTAAATAAATAGACCATGTTTGTGCAATAGTTTGCTAACCCAAAGAATCACCTATTTACAGAATAAGCTTCTAGCACGTCAAACAATTCAACACATTATCTACATAACAAATTAGTCTGGAGGACTGGAAGGACATAGCCAAGCAACACAGCTCATGAAATTATCCTTGGGTTTTGCTGGCAAGGATTCAAAATGGTGCCCTGGAAAGCATGTCTAATCTATGCCTATAAACCTATGAACAAATCATTCCATCATTTTTCTTTTTGCCTAATTTACTGTTATGTACTCATTCTAATGAAAGTAGTTTAACTTTATGTACTTACTGGTTTATTTATCCTTTTGATAATTTTGTAGACAGATCAGTCACCAGAACATTGTGCAGGGTCTTGATTTTACCATAGGAAAATTAAAAAAAAAAAAAAAAGATTGCAATCTGTAATATACAAAGTAGACAGAGCATCTCACTGCCTTTCCTGCCTTTCTACATAGTGCCTGCAAGAACATGAAATTATGCAGATTCACTGGAATATTTACAGATTAAACTGAAGCTTTTAATCCAGTCTGAATAATAGGGCCATTCAGGTACTGAATAATCTTGCTATGCCACCTCCTCATTGGGTCTATATTATATTGTTGAAAGCCGACAATGTGGAATCTGACATTGTCGGCACGAGAATATCGAACGCTCAGAATCTCGAGTGTGTAAATGGAAATCTCCATTAGGGGCGATTTCCATTTACTGCAATGTGGTGCAGTCTTGGAGTTGGTATATTTAAGTAGTGGGGGTGTGGGGGGTGCATGAGGGCTTGCCCCCCTGCTTAAACCCGTTAGGGTACTTTTTTCTTTTTTTTCATTTGTCTTTTTATAAGGTCAAAGTTTGAAGACATCGACCATCTGGTGTCAATCATATGTTGTTCAATGTTTTCAACCGTCAATCTTATAATATAATCCCTCATCATTATCTATCCTGCAAGATTCTATACTGGAGCATTTACTATTCTCTCGCTTAATCAATTGCTCATTTATTGGCACAAAGCAATTATTTCATCTATATTGATGGCTTAGTTTTGTGGTCCTTAAAACATTGTTAAGACAGCATCCTTAAAGAACTTTCAAGTAATAATGAATATCTGCTATCTATGGCAAACTTTATTAAGAGAGAAAAAAAAAACAGCCTCACCAAAAATGTTTTTATGCATTCTCCCAAAAGCAACCCCCCCACAGAATTAATAAATTAATTTAAACTCAAACATTATTGCCCTAATATTCTTCCCAGTATGTTTCCCCATGGAAAGGTTGTTTCAGTTCACATTTTAAAGGCTGTAGTTAGACACAATCTTATCTTTCAAACCCATGCCAAAAAAGCAGTCAGCAAGTTTTGATTCCAGATGAAAATTGTATAGCTTCTTCACTTGGAATGTCTAAAAATAAACTAAGGCACTTCAAATGAGTGTCACCCTGGCAACCTCACTGTATTATATATCAATATTAATTGCCAACTATGCAAAAAAATGTAAGCATACCTAAGCACCCAACCACCAAAAAAAAAAAAAAAATTCTGGATCTCCATGACTAAAGGCAACATGGTATCTAGACACAATAAAGCCTGATAAATTTAAGTCATACTTATCTTCAAACCACTGTACTTCATTTATCAAAGACATTTGAGGATAAATTGAATCCCCAAAGACACTGCAATCTGCTACAGACCTCATCCATCTCTCAATCCATTTTATGACCCTATGCACCATATAGCCTTCCATGCTAAAGCCTTCTTTATCTCAAACTCTAAACTTTGCAATTCCCTACTTGTATATATTTATTCCTTTAGTAATATGTTTGTTAGCTATGTAGATAAGAGTGGACAGATGACACTTTCACCCCAAGAATTCAAAGACCTTATCAATAGTTCCATTTTGACATTTTTCAAAAAGGGACACAGACTCGTACATCTTTAGCTATGCTGATTCAGTACTGCAGCAACTATAATACGAACAGCATGCATTTATAACACGGTCCCTGTTTTAATATTCAGAATTACATCCATTAATAAATGAGCTATGTTTGTCTATATGGCTCAAGCTCTTAGCTGTGCACCTCTGTATAACAGGTACTGCACTTCTACCCATAACAACAAACTTACTGCTATTAAATTTTAATATTTTTTCTAGTGCTTCTCACTTACTTGAGGAGCTTCTATTCTGTTAGTATGTATTGTATAGTCATACAGATATCTACTCTACAACAGTTTCATTTTCTACTAAGTAATGTTTTCTGAATTTGTCTAATCTCTAAAATCACTAAAAAATAGGAGGTATTCACAGAAATTGTAAGATATCCACCCTGTTACAAATGGCATGGACCAAGTTGCACAACATGCCCTGATGAAGCTGCAGCATTCCAGAAAGTTAACATCTCATAGTCCTGTCAATGACAGCACTGTACAGTGAATCAAAGCATTTGTGCAAAGTGTTTTTCAAAGCATAATGAGCGGCTTGTACCATGAGGGGTCACATGACCCAAGGACATCAGGATGTTGGACAAATGCCAGATTATTTGATGTCCATATAGATGCTCATTGTAGCACTGCATACTTACTACACTGGTACATCTGGGATCCCATATGTGGGCTACACAACATGATGCCACCAAAGTTTATTGCTAAAAAGGGAAGGAAAAGGAAAGATGGAACAATTAGAAAGGGGAAGAACAAACACATGAATGCAATGAAGAACAATGGGGAATGAAAGCTGGTATAGGGGTGCACGAAGCTGGAGTTTTTTTTTTTTGTGGGAGGGAATAGGTGCCCTATTTCATTTTTTGAAATGATATGCAGAATGGGGAGGATGGATTGGTGAAATTGTGGTTAGGAAGGAGAATAGAAATATAGAAGCAGAAGCATGCAGACACACAAACACACATGCCCACATGCCCCCCCCCCCACACGCAGATATATGCAGTCACACATAAAACACTTAAAAAGAGTAACAGAGGAGGCACTGACACAAAAGGGAGGCCTCAAGGGAGATAAGCAGAAAGACAGAGTGTGAACAACTTGTGATGGGGAAGAGTAGACTGTATAGTATAACACAATGTAGGAGAAAGAAAAACCACAATAAGGAATAGAAATGGGTAAGAATAGCCTGCTAAGCTGTCACAGAAAAGAGCCTGCTAAGGTGTCAGTCACCTCAATGGTGATACAGGCAAGACATTAACATTTCTTTTGAGTAATTGTTCGCACTGAACAGCATGATTGTAGGTGGATTTCACCTCCAGTGGACTAATATTTGGGGTTGGGTGGCTAAGTGAATCTAACGCCATTCCCTTACCCTTTGCTGAAGTTCTTGCTCAGAGTCTGTAATGCTGCATCATCTGCATACAGCAGTGCTGTTGAGCTATCTCCTCTGATCTGTTTCCTAATGGAGTCTATCACCAGTATGAACAGCAGTGAGCTCAGAGCTGAACCCTGGTGCACACCCACTCCCACTGGGAACTCCTCTGCGAGTCTCAACACTGTTTGTACTTAAGTCATCAGCTTCTAGTACATAGCCTGCACTAATTCTACCAGTATTCATGGGACATCAAACCATCACAGTGCTGTCCAAATCAACTTTATTGTGACCTTGTCATGCATTCTCCAAGTCTAAAAATGCCCAGTTGGATTATTTCTTCATCTCTAGTATCTTCTCAACTATTTGTCAAACTGCAAACATGGGATCGGTCATGCTGCATCCTGATCTGAAACCAAATTGTTCATTTCCTAATTTACTTTCTACTAAAAAAGAACTTCAATGCAGTGTGTCAGGAGAATGACATTTCTATACAGCCCACTGTTGTGAATGTCACCTTTTTTCTTACACACTGCCACTAGAAAGTTTTTTTTCTCAAGTCATCTGGGATATTCCTGTCTCACCATACTGCTATGAGTACCCTCAGGATTCATGCCTCTCCTATCTCACCTAACATCTTTATGATTTATCATATCTGTTGTGACCAGTATATATATATATTTTACCAACTGTATTTTCATGTTTTATTAGATTCTCTTCTTGAACAACCTATAAATAAATGCCACTTATAGGAATGGGAGGGGAGGGTGTACGCACATATTGTTGGGAAAGATTCAGGCAAAAGGAGATGCCTTTATCTTCAGGATGTCATTTGTTGCACTGCTTAGGTGATTTAAAAGTAAGTCTAGAAAGAAAAGAAAAATAAATAAAATAAAAAAAGAGTTTGTAGTAAATAATGTTACTTTGTTATTAGTGATGTAAACAGAAAAGAGAACTAGTGGATACCTAGTGATGTCCTTAGGATAGAGGACAGAGTAAATGCCTGAGCATGGTGAGTGAAAAAAATAAGAGAGATGAGATTTCTGTGAAATTTCAGCCAGGGACTTAGAAAAACAACAAGCAGAATTGGGTCTCCACGTCACTTTCAGTGTCCTCTCGTACCATTACTCTGCAACTCACCCTACATCTTGATCACATCTGACTTCATCTGAGCCTGCTTCTGCTGTGGTTTCCATGATAGTGAGAGGGAATGGTGGAGGGAGAATTCCTAAGGCCTTCTTAATCAGACTAGGGACTAACTCTTTAAAGTGCTCCTCCTTGTAAAGTTGTGAAGATCAGAATTAAAGACAATGATGGGGAGGCAGGGATGAGGATATATCAGGAAGGTATTCAATGGACTGAGTAAAGAGTGGATGAGTTCTGGTAAACTGATGAAATCAAGCAATGATTCTTATAGGATGGCTGGGAAGAGAGCTCTAACCAAGGTGAGTATGGGGAGATGTATCTTTCTTCCAGTGGGTAACAGGTGTAATATGGTTAAAAGGCTATTTCAGGCTATCCATAGCAGCCTTATCAAAAGCTGTATGGAAAAAAGTATCAGAGCTCCACAGGTTAGAGGATATCCAGAAGAACACGTAGGCTGGGAAAAAGAGAATCAGTGCAGAAGCATGGCATGTTTATGGGTATGTTAAAAGTCTTCCTAATAATTTGTTAGCAAGTAGAGATTAATTCATATATACTTCCTTACCCCACTTCAGACACAAAAAGGTGTAGTCGGGGAGGTAGTTAGGTGTAGTGAAGGAGGTAGCTGCTTCATCTCTTCGTTTACTGGAGATGATTTAGGGCTTCTAAAAAACATATAGAAGAATATGAGCAGATTTGGGAGAATAGAATTGTCAAGGACTGGAAATGTGAATTATATGAAGTTGAGGGGGATGCGACTGTGGGAAAAAGATAGTAAAAATAGTCATCAACTTAAGGGAGTAATTCAAAAACCTAAATGCTCAGGTTAGAAAGGAAGATCTGTGGTGTAGTGGACAGCAGGAACTGAAAGTTTAGAGTCCTGTTATAGAGTTATTAAGGATTAACCAATGCGGAAGGACTAACTGAAGATTAGACAGTGAAAGACTATGATGTGGTCTGTGTAAGTTATGATGGATAATCAGCCATGATTGGTCACACAGTGGTCAAGAAATACATAACATTTATTAGGATTTTCAGCTTTAGTTTTGAATCAATTAATGTGCTTTATCAACACTTCTTTGCTATTTACTTTCACTCTGGCAGAAAACAAAGGGTGCACCTCTGACAGTGCACATATATACAGTTCAACAGAAAATGGATTGTAATTTTCAAAATCATGTTTTCAGTATCTATTACAAAAAAGAATATGCATGGGCATTTACTTGCAGAAGAAATGCAATCAGTATTAAAATACTTGTAAGTAGTTGCTGTTAATGTTGACTGGAATTTACATTATACTGAAACACATGTCAACATTTGAAAACATTTATGTTTGCAATTAAACCACATTTCTGACAGCTCCTAGAACATTGGAGTGTCCATGCCTTTGACTCTAACATTAATCTAAAACATATTCTTTGAATGCTTTGCAATTTTCTTTTCATGTCCAAACAATGACCTCTCTCCCAAAAAGCATAATTAGCTGTAGTTTGCATTTTTATTTGGGCATTCCTTGACCTATGTCCAGATAGGCAAATTATAACAATCAACAAGAACAGAATAAGGTAGTAAGTACATTTTAATAATGTTTCAGAATAAAAATGAAAGTATATTACAGTAAAATAAATCATCAAAATGAAAGATCTTGCAATATTATTATTATGAAAGCTCTTGATATTGCAATGATATATATAATGAATGTTTATTTTGTAATTTATTTGTCAATATTATCAGAATTTTTTACTCCAAACAAGGTTCCTTCTAAAACATGTATTGCAGACATTGATTCCCTCATCCCAATGCATTACCTTGAGCATGTCACTTAACCAGACAATACTTTGGAGAAAATGAAAATTTAGGCCAGGCTTATTAAAGCTCTCCTGGACTGCATACCAAGTAACCACCTATGGAAAAACAAAATATATATATATATATATGTATATATATATATATATATATATATATATATATATATATGTATAGCATGTTTAATCAAAAACACCCAGTGCCGACTGCTATAATATCAACCACAAAAGGATAAAAACAACATAACTGACACAGTACTATGTGTGATCCAAGAATATACCTTGGCACATACAAAATCTAACTTAAAAAAAAAAAAAAACACATGCACACCCCACACCCCTCGTTAACCATATATACTAATTCCATGATCACACAAATACAGGTTAAAGGCAAATTTCCCAACCCCTAGATTTGTGCAACTTTGCATAAATGGCAATCAACTGTCTAGTTGATCAAATGCTGTTGATTAGGCAGTTGTCGACATAACACATACTCGACCTATTCACTAACACCCATATCAATGTGTGTGTGTGTGTGTGTGTGTGTGTGTGTGTGTGTAATATATATGTATATATATGGTTCCCATTCAGAAGCCTGAAACATCATAAGCCTGAAAATCAAAATCCTGAAACCAAAAGCCTGAAAATTCAGAATCCTGAAAACTCAAAATCCTGAAAGCCCAAAATCCTGAAAGACCAAAATCCTGAAACTCAAAATCCTGAAAACACAAAATAGACATACTGATGTCATTGTGGCTTTGCTATTGTTAGCCCTGTGGTGTTAGGTCATGCGTTGGGGTCAGGTAAGTGTGCGGATGGTTTTATTTTAGGGTTGGGGCGGTTTAAGTGAGTTAGGGTTAGGGCGCAGGTTAATCATGTATGCAATAGTGACAAATATTGGGGTTAGGGGCGGTTTAAGTGAGTTAGGGTTAGGGCGGGGGACAGGTGAGTGTCTGATAGTGACGGAACTTAGGGTTAGGGTTAGGGTCAGGGTCAGTTGGTAGATATTAGTGTCTTTATAGTGACATATTAGCATTATTTGTGTTTTCAGGATTTTGAGTTTCAGGATTTTGGTCTTTCAGGATTTTGGGCTTTCAGGATTTTGAGTTTTCAGGATTCTGAATTTTCAGGCTTTTGGTTTCAGGATTTTGATTTTCAGGCTTATGATGTTTCAGGCTTCTGAATGGGAACCATATATATATATATATATATATATATATATATATATATATATATATATATATGTATGTATGGATTCACTTCAGAATCTCGAAATTCCAAAACATCGAATTTCATATGACTGAGACCATATGACCGATGTTTCAGAACACTGAAATTCTGAAACAAACCAAAAAAAAGACAACAATTTAAATGTTTCTGCAGGGGGGGCAAGCCCCCTTGTACCCCACATCTCCACTACTTAAATATTCCAACTCTGAGATTGCTCTACAGTGAGGAAAAGGGAAATCTCCCATTACACGCTGTATGCACATCTCTGTTCACAATGTTGGGATTCCGAAAGTTCAATCATATTGTCTTGGACATATTAAATTCGATCTTTCAGGATTTTGGTATTGTGAAGTGTTCCCATATATAAATTAAAAAATATATATATCTATGGGTCTACTTCAGAAGACTGAAAAACCAAAAGACAGAATCAAAAAAGACTGAAAATTC
>NC_056729.1:309475068-309677568 GCF_019279795.1 Protopterus annectens
AAGCAGATGCAGCATAAGCAGCACTAAACTTTTGTTCCCCTGCAGCACTCAGCTCCTTGTAAAATCCATTCGACATGCAGCTGTATCTCTGAACTTTATAGCACAAGAACTCTGGAAAAAGCCAACATTTATGGGGGGGGGGCAAAAGCCCAAAAACAGGGGACACATTTTAAACATTGCTTGTATAATGTCGGAAAGTTGCTAGAATAAAATGCTGTGTTACTACCATGCATTTCACTGTCAAGTCTTGAACCCAGGGACCCTGTGCAAAACAGTCAGAGCAAGATACCACAATGCCAAATCATCTGTTTTGTGAAAGATGGGAAGACTGAAACTTAAATAGCTACCATTCAGTGAACTCAGTTCTCACCATAGCTGTCAACCTCTTAGCACAAAACATCTGAATAGAGCCAATAATGTGGGAATGCAGTCCCAAAAATAGGGTCAAATTTCAAATATCCATGTTATAAACTTAGAAAATTGCTAGAATAAAAGGTGTTGTGTTACCATGTACTTTCTGAAGAATATGAAGTCTGAAATTCAAATGTCTGCTATTTTTATTTAACATTTGTTAACCAGGAAAGCCTGACTTGGAACAAAAGTCAATTTTCAGCAGAGCAGGGAGAAACACTCCACACACATGTTCTTTGTAAGATGGGAGGATAAGCAGACTCCATACCATAGGCATCCCAGCCAAAAATCAAAACCAGAGAACCTGTAGCTGTCAGGCAACAATGCTACCAGTGCACCACAGCACTACTGACTTTGTAAGGAAAAACAAACACACACAAACCACAGATTTTATGAGGCAAACATCTGCAATTTTTTTTTTTACAAATGGTGGTGGGTAGGAAATTCAGGCCCTTGCCACCTGAACCCAAGGTACAGGGTTCAAGCCTGAGTATTTTCTACCCACCACCATATAGCAACTGGGGCATTACATACACACACACACACTGATTCAGTTTTCCGTAACCTCTCTGGTAGGTAATCCAGTTGTTCCCCCCGAAAGCAGTCTTCTAATAATCCAGTCCCCATGAAAGCAAGCTCCTCATCTCAAAGCAGTCTTCCTCTGTTCTAATAATCTAGTCCCCATGAAAACAAGCTCCTCATCTCAGCCCGCACAAGCTAACGGCTGATTTCTGGCTCTGTGAGAATTGGCTGGAGGCTCCAGCCTGTGGATAACGCAGTCCAGTTTCCTTCTCTTCTGTGTAGTTGTACCAGGGAATCCATGCATGGAGTTCCAGTACCCGCGATTTTTTTTTTTATTTTCGTCTTTCTTTTCATAGGTGGGGGGGCTGCAGTCCTGCAGTCCTATAGCATGAGCCACCCCTGGTGTGTGTGTAATTTGTTTATTAACACACGCATGCACACACACACACACACACACACACACACACACACACACACACACACACATATATTTATATATATATGCGCATATATATGTACTTCTTTCTTTATGAATTGACATTTTTTCTCAACATTTCAATTAAAGTTCTTTAAAATATCTTTATTATCTTTAATACCACCAAAGCAAACCAGCTGTTACTGGCTATGCTTTATTTTCAGAGCAACAAAAGTATGTATGTCTTTCCTTTTGCCCTTTTTCCTTCTGTTATTAAAAACAAACAAACAAACACAGGCCATAGCAAAATAAAATGTTGATTAAAGTTTATTCACCTGCATCTTTCACACACACACATACAGAAAATTTTTAACAAAGCTGATATTACACAGAAAAACAAAACAAAAAAAGAAAATCACAGAAATATCAGAAATGTCATAGATAAATAATGTTGCCACATGGTTATTCATAAAAGATATCTAAGTCTAGAGACAGTTTTTTTTCTAAACAAAATAGACAGCATGCACTCCCACTTTAAACTTGTATAACTGTCTAAAGAAAATATGTCGATGCATACAGATTCCTGCCCTGCAATATTTGTACATCCATATTTATTAAACTTGAAAATCTACAAAAATATATTTTTGCAGAAGCCAGCTATTTTACCTTTTTGAGATTTTCAAACAGACAGAAACCTTAAATCCAAGTTTTCATTTGTGATAATGTAGAGTTCCACCTGACCACAGTTTATATAGTATATATGCATATACAAATCCATTTTCTATCCCAACAGTTACAAATGCATTATTGATCACACACATACCCTTTATGCGTCCATCAGTAGCTATTACTAATCAACTAAGACTTGTAAAAGGTATGTTCCTAAAAGAAATGAGAATGAATATTGTTTTCTAGATCAATAAATGTAAAATCTACTGCAGTATGTGAGTGGCACAGTAGCATGGCAGTTAGTAGTGTGTCCTTACAATGCTCAGATCCTATTTCACTCCTTTACTAAAGGGGCTTCTGTGCTGAGTTTGCATGTTTTCCTTATATCCATTTAAGTTTCTTCTGTGGTGTCAGTATTATCCCACTCTCAAAAACATACTGTATGGTTAATTTATTCATATACCTTTTATTATCAGTACCTGACAACCATTATTCCTTGTGTAGCCAGTCAGTCTATGCATTCCATATTGGGGCAACAGATGACCATGGAAGTCTGTCATCTAGGCAGCTATCAGGATTTTCTAAAAATGGCTAAGTCTCAGTGGAGTAGACCCCTTCCTCCAACAAGTGCTGTATGCTTCCACTTAAATGAAGCCCTGTTTTGACCCCTGCCCCATTGTACTGTGCACATTTGTGTACATGCCCTCTTTAAGGCTACTTCACATTGCATCTAACAGGAGAATGTTACATGTTTCTAGTCTTGTAGACATTATGCACTCCAAAGTATGGTAGCTAACATTTCACTATACTGGACAACCTCCCGCCTACCAGTATAAACATGTTAGTGGCACACTTCTATCCTCTCCTTATTGGCTCCACCGGTTTTTAGATATTGTTTGTACCTTTTCTGCCTGTCTTCTCTGATTACATTACTCTCTAAGCATACCTAAAATCTTAGCAGCACATTGGCAATGCATTTCCTCGAACATCTTTCCTTAGGATACCTTTATTTCTCAGTGACACATTTAATGTTGCACATGTACACTACACAATCTGACCAGTTACATACATACGAAGTACCCAGTAAGGGACAGTGAGGAACTTCATTTAAAAGCGTAGCTCTGAAAATGGCAGCTTAATGTTCCAAAAAAAAACATGATTTTTTTTCCCTAGAAGTGACTGTTATTGAATATGAAAATATCTATCTCATATGATCTCTACTCGTAGCAAAAGACTGTTATACTACTATTTGTTTTCTATATTCATGTTGCAAATGTGATAATGTACAATGCTTAGAATTAGACACCTAAATAGATTTTAGCTTATTAATAATCAATAAATAAATATGTATGATGGAGTATTTTCTTTTTTAGAAATTAGTACACTCCTTTTAGTTCTTTAGTAAATCAATGAAATCTTTCCTTCTTGGGTTTAAGTATTCTCCTTTCAGTTTATCTAACCCTGTATTTTTTTATTGGATTAGTATTTCTTAGTTAAAAAAAAATATGGCAGAATAATCAGATGAAAGTAACACATATGGACTTTTCTACTGCACTACTTGCATATGAAAAAAGCAGGTCATGAAACTAGACACCAAAGACTGCAACTATTCTTTACAGCAAAATTGTTGAGAATTATTTATACAAAAAGTGGTGAGAAGCAGGCTGCACAAATTATATTTTTTTTGTAGTTGACAAACAGAAATATTTGCCCCCACATAATTTTGGCATTACCTCAGTAGTCATGCTAAATGGGGAAATAACAGAAATGAAAAAAAAAATAAAATAAACATGAACTCTTCACTTGACTAATAGTATTGGAAGAGAAGGGAGACTCGGTGAATAAACTGTCTGTGTTAGTATAAAACTTATAAAGGCTCCATAGTAGAAATGCATTCAGTATGCAGTCGACACTCGCAAAAATCATCACAAATGATTAAGAAGTAATTGAAATTTTGAAATTGAAAAATTTTAAATTACAAGTATTTTTATGAGGGTTTTGCTCTCCAACACCTGTTTAATAACTCCAAGATTACTATACTTCAAAGTAAGGATAATTCTCCAAGAGACCATAATGTTATTCTTTTATAGAGTCACATAAATTGCACATTAGTGATCAAAGTTTGTCATGACAGTAACTGATAACTTCCACTTCAGATTAGCACACATTAACATCATAGCTGATTGTTTTATAGTGGATATAAAATTAGCAGAAAAAAGAACTAACAAAAATAAGAAATAAATGAAAAATCTTATAAGACAAATCATAGAATGGCATAATATACATTTCTGGATAAAGAGGTAAATGTACTTGACAAAGCAGGCTGCCTCTGAATCATACATCAATACCTATGACATTGTCATATACTTTATTTGAAGAAGTAAAGATGGGACAGAAAAAGTTAGATGACATGATGGCTGCGAATAAAAACAAGTAATATCTGAAAAGTCACTGCTTATCCAAGGAGCAGGAGCATGGACTTTTCTGTAAAATGGCATATTGCATATGCAAGAGCATTTTTTCAGCCACTCAGTCTCTGTATTATAGGCTAATAGGTTTATAGGATGTTACTAGGCTAGTGGCCCTACAGCTTTTACAAGCCTAACCACGTTAATCCCAAGTATCCCCATTTGTTTTTTTTTTTGGGTAGTTCGGAGAATAAATTTATAAACTGAGTGTGTCTGAGATCAACACTAGCTACCCATGTCCATGAGGGATGTGAATGTCACCCAAGGGGTGAATTTGTGGTCTTCCATCCAATTATCTAGGTTGTGTTTGAATAGGGGCAGTGAGGAACTCTGTTTTACGTGAACAGTAAATCTATTCCAGAGAAGTGACAGTCTCTGGGAGACATATCTATTTCTCCAGCATGTTCTGTTAATGTCACAAGCTAGGGTGAGATCCCTAGAGTGTGTGAGTGACTCTTTTACCATTTAACTTGACGATCTGCAACATTTCCATTAGAGCAGGGTTGGAGATTGCCATATAGACCAGGCACAAGTCACCTCTCAGCAGCTTACAAGATACAGAGTAACATGACAGGGCTTTTAACCTGTCCTTTTAGGTCATGGTTTAGAGTTCTTGAACATTCTTAGTGGGTCATGATTGGAGTCTTTGTACTTTCTTAGTGGGAAACCTCTGAGGTCTCTCCAGCTGCTGCAGGCGTCTGGTGAGGTACATGCAAAAGGGTGCATTATACTCTATTAGTGGTCTGACAAGAGTTGAGTACAGTGGAGTTGTAACATCCCTTGACCTGGATGCTCTGCCCTTGTTTATGAGGTGTGCTATGTCAAAGGCTTTCCTTACTACTGTGGAAACTTGGTGGTCAAAGTTCAGATTGCTGACAACCTGTGTTCCCAAGTCTAACACCACTGGTTTGAAATTCAGGGGGGTGCTATCAAAATTGTAATTTGTAGGGAATTCTGTTTTAACAAAGGGAATAATGATGCATTATTTGCATTTAGTTTTAGACCATGGCTTTGGCACTGATCATCTGTTTGTGTTAGCCCTTCTTGTAATATGTTGATGTCACTGGGGGACTCAGTGATTGCTCCAAGTTTGCAATCATCAGCAATCTTGGTGAGCCAAAGGCCATCTGCTTTGGCCTGGACTTCTGGGAAATAGATGCCAGACAGTAAAAAGTCCAGCACAGACCCCTGTGGTACTCCACTGGTGAAGGGCCTACTGGTGGAAGTGACGTCACAAATTTTGACAGAGTGTGTTCAGTCCGTGATCCAATTGGCTATCCTTCTACTAACATAAGGGTTAACACCTATCTGGGAGCGTTTCTCAACAATGCCAGAGTGGAGAATTGTGTCAAAAGCCTTGACAAGGTTGAGATAGGCTGTGTGCACTGTCTTACCTTTGTCCATGGCTTTGTTGACATTATCAAAGAAGTCCACCAAGTTTAATAAGCATGATCTACCCTTAACAAAGCCAAACTGGGTAAGGTCCAGCATTTGGCGGTCACCTATGTCCTTGTTGATAAGGTCCATGATAATTCTTTCCATGGCTTAGCAGATGAGGCTGATTAGACATATGGATCTGCAGTTCCCAGGGTGAGCTGAGGGCTCCTCTTTGTACAGGGGGATTACTGTTGCTGTTCTCCATTTTGCAGGAACATAGCTAGTTCTCAAGCTATGATTAAAGAACACTAAGTGGGTCTACTAGATCTTATTTTAGACTATTTAGTAAACAAGCTGGGATATTATCTGGTCCCACTGAGGCTGTGTTTTTGGCTATGGTGAGTGCAGAGATGACCTGTTCTGTAGAGATACTAGGCAGAGGGCTAGTGTCAGGTATGCTTTGGGGTATGTTAGGTGGGGATAGGGGGTGAAGTTTGCTCTGACCCTGTCAGCTAGCAGGTTGGTGATATCTTCTGGTGTAGTATGAGTGGTCCGATCTACAGCTAGTTCAGCACATAGCTGGGCATCCCCTTTTAGACTTTGGACATAGTTAAAAAAATGTCTTATGATTATCCTTGGCTAGGGATGCCATTTTAGTATCATAATTTGTTTTAGAAGATTTTAAAAGATTTCTGAGTTACTTATTTAGGCTTAGGATGGAACTCTTCCTCTGCAGAGTGATATCCCTCTTGCTTTGGGCAGACGTTTCCTCCTGTTATACAATCTGTTTATAATTGAAGTCTACAACTGTGACTTGTTTTTATAGGAAGACCTGGTTTTGATCCTGTCAGGTACAGCAGAGTTTCTGCCGTCACAAATGTGTTTGTACAGGGCAGTTGCGTACATTTCTGCATAGTGATCATTGATACCTGCGATTGCGGGTGGTATGAAGCTTTTTATACCATTACTTAGTAGGCTGTACTTAGCTTTGGTAAAGTTTTTTATAATTTTTGTTGCTGTGAGGGTGTTAGTTCCAGCAGTTACTTCAAACGAGACCTATCTGTGGTCCGACCTACCAGGGCGGGCATCATGCATGGAGAAGTACAGTGACCCCCCCCCCCTGTGTTAGTGAGTATTATGTCCAGAACATTACAGCCCTTAGTGGGAGTGCAGAGTATTTGATCCAAAGAATTTGTGTTAACAAAGTCCAGGAACCTCTGGTAAAGCATATTTTTGCTCATGTATGGCCCCAGTCTATGGAAGGATAGACGAAATCTCCCATGACTAAGGTGACTAAGGTGATGGGCTATATGGTGAGGGATTCCAATGAAGTGAGGTAGGTGGTGTGCTTATCTTGGTTCACGGTGGGGGATCTTTCACTAGCAATGATGAGGTATGGTACTTTTCCAGTAGTTAATTGGACATGTAGTAGTTTGAGACACTCATGCTGTTTGACCAGTCTCAAAGTGTATTTGGTTTTAATGAAGATGTATACACCTCAACCTTTGGTTCCCTCATGCTCATTTTGAGGTCTCACTTATCTAAGATTATGGAAAGAAGTATACACAAGCAACTGCTTGACCATCTTCTCCAAAATAACTTGCTCTCTAATACCCAACATGGTTTTAGACCTTCCCACAGTACCACCACTGCCCTCCTCTCCTTTACAGACACAATCAACAAAAATCGTAACCATAACACCCTTTCCTCTGCACTTTTCTTAGACCTGTCCAAGGCTTTTGACATGCTCAACCACCAAATACTCATACACACTCTTCAATCTTTGTCACTTGAAATCCAACCTATTAACTGGTTCAAATCCTACTTAAATAACAGACATCAAGCAGTACTCTGGAACTCCACTCTATCTTCCCAGCTACCTGTTAACATTGGTGTCCCCCAAGGGTCCATACTGGATCCCCTCCTGTTTTCTTTATTTATCAATGACCTCCACCAAGTAGTTCCCCCAGCTACATGCATACAATACGCAGACGACTCTACACTCATTTGCTCAGCCACATCTGTATCAGATCTTCACTCCCTTACACATAACACATATTTAATTCTGTAGAAGAATGGTTTTCACAATGCTGTCTCCTACTTAACCCCCCAAAAAAACTAAACTACTTCTCTTTACTCCTTCCAGTAAATCTCCCCATATAGACTTTACAATAACATCTAAAAATGGCACACCTATATCACAAGATCCTACTACCAAACTACTAGGCATTACCATTGACAACAACCTTAACTTCGATACCCATATAAGCAACACTTTGAAAACTATTAATAAAAAAATAGGCTCTCTTTACAGAATCAAACCTTTCCTCACACCAGAATCTAGAAAAACTATTGCCCACTCCCACCTTATCTCTCCCCTTCTCTATGCCTCACCCATATTTACTAACTTGTCAAAAAAGAATCTTTTGAAATTAGAAAACTCTTACCACAACATAGCTAGATTTGCTACAGGTAACCCTTTCAGAACCCACCACTGTACTAATCTAAAGCAACTAGGCTGACTTGAATTACAGCAAGTAAAAATTAATCAACTAGCCATTGCCCATCAAATTCTTTATCAACCTGACAAAACACCTATACTATCTACTCTTATTTACCCCTACCAAAACCTAAAGTCCCTTAGATCTGCACACAAACTCTAGCAAATATTGACAAAGCAAACAACAAGGCTGGAGATTCACTTTTTTCTAACACTGTTGGAAAACAGTGGAACCTGCTTCCCTCTGAGCTTTCTACTATTCCCTCAAAATCTCTCTTTAAAAAGAGACTTAAGCTCTACCTCAAATCACAATGGCTGTGCCCCTGTACTAATCCTGACTAACTCTAGCTCTTGACACCTGACTAAAAGCTATACCTTAAAACCCAAAGTCTACTTCTCATTTACATCAACTGACCTATTTCTCCTTCCTACTATCTTTATATATTATTTTCCTCTTAATTTCCTTTATCCTCTATTACTGTACATGATGCTAGTATTCTCTCAGAATGTCACTTGCAACAATATTTTTGTCACAATATTTTACCATTCATGTTATAATTACTGCATTTTTACACTTTATAACTATGTCTCCAGTTATAATGCTTTCTTTTACTCTGGTATTTTCATGCATTTCTTTAACGTAAATTCATTTTAAACTTTGGAGCTTATCTCCCCGGGCCTTTACTGAAAATGGACATATATCCAGCTAGACTAGCCCAGTCAACAAATGTAAAATAAATAAAAATAATAAAATAAAACATGTAGAAGGCATTGTAGCCTTGCACGGCTGGGGCGCTCTCAGCTGCCTTGTATCATATCTCTCTACCTGCACAGACATCAGCAACCTCCAAGGTGAAGAGTGCTTCCAGAGAGTGTAGTTTCATGTTTAAACTCCTAGCATTAAGCAGCATGACCCTGAGTTTGTCTAGATCAGATTTTCTTATATTGGGAAACTTGTTGTTTTGACATTGCCTAAAAAAGGCACTGTGGGGGAGCCAAGGGCCTTTGTCAGTATCTGAAAGCCTAGGTGGGACAGCTGCAGACCATCTCTAGCAAAGCAGCGAGGTCTGTCTACCATATCCTCGCAGGCTGACAAATACTGTATCCACCTGGACTGACACCAGAAGCTGAGCCAATTGTTGAAGTCAATCATTTTTTGTTTCTATTATGTCATTATCCTGGGTGAGAGTAGAATACTGCTTAGGGCTAGGGACATAGCTTTCTAGGACACATAATCAGAGAACTCCATCATGTCTCTCTTCATATACTCCAAAGAGGTATGTCTGAAGTCATTCAGTCCAACATATGGCAGGGAGGCCCTCTTAATGTGAGATGGCTGGTTTAAGAGCATAGTAATACCAAACAGTCTAGACTCAGCAAGTCTGATTCTAGCCTGTGCTAAGTAAGGCAAGGAAACACAAATTCTAGATAGGAAGGAGTAAGGACTTAAAGGTCAAAGTGAGAGTGTTTACTAGTATCCTATGTGATGACCTGCAGTGGTACCACCCTCTGCAGAAACTGGCAGCTCTTCCAGCAGCTTTGAACAGTAGGAGACTATGGAGACCATTTCCTATACTTCTGGACGCACTGATGCAGTTCCCAGCATTTCAAATGGTTACACATTATGGTACTGTATTTTGGGTTCATGCGATATATTCAATCCATAGTGCATAGGAACTGTGAATTATAAGTGGCAAATGTATGAATACTATTATTTATTACCAACCTTTGGATTATCTTATATTTAATCTGCTTCCAATTGCTGTTATACTGTTTTAATTATCTGCAACATCCACAATGCAACAACTGTGATATACCTAGGCAGTGGATTAAGTGCATTAATTATATTTTCTTCTAAAACTAAAAATCTGTAATGTCTTATTGTATTTCCTACCAGTCATATCTTCATAGGTTCATAGGTTGGTACTAGGCTATCGGCCCTAGGGACTATACAAGCCTAGCCATAACAATTCCCTGGCTATTTCTCCCTACAATATTTACTTCCCTGGACCCCTGTCTAGCAGGGCAACTGATGTGATCCCCGGGGTGAATTTCCTATCTCCCATCCAATCGTCAAGGTTCCTTTTGAAGAGGGCCAAAGAGGCCCTCTGCTTGACATGTATGGGCAGTCTATTCCAGAGTCTGGGGAGTCTCTGGGTCAGGAACCTATCTCTCCGGCATGTTTTGTTCATTGTGATGACAAGGTTTAGATCCCTGGAGCATGTGGCTCTGAGGGATTGGGATTTCTTTAAGTGTAGCATGTCCAACAGCTCTGGGTTTGACATGGCTTTGTATGTTAAGCAGAGATTGCGTCTGAGTAGACGATATGTGACAGAGTATAGCTGGTGTTTTTTTAGATGGTTAGCATAGGACATCTGCTTTAGGCCTGTGATTCTTTTAGTGAGATATTTCTGCAGCTTTTCCAGTTGTTGCAGATGTCTTGAGAGGTACATACCAAATGGGGCATTGTATTCTATATTGGGTCTAATGAGGGATGAGTAAAGTTGGACAATGACCTTCTTTTTTCTGGATGAAAAGCCCTTAGTGATGAGGTGTGCCAAATAGAAGGACGCTTTAACTGCTGTGGTGATGTGGTTATCGAAGGTGAGACCACTGTCCACCTGTGTCCCTAAGTCTCTTATCACATTTTCAGTGTTTAGTGTACTGCCACCTATGTGGTAATTCACGGGTACATGTTTTTTCCCAGAGGGGATAACTGTACATTTCTTGTCTTTGAGCTTGAGCCCATGGCTCTGGCACCAAGCATCTGCTTCTGTAATTGCTATATTTTTGTCAGATTGTGATCTGGCTATGAAGTGACAGGCACTATAGCCTTATAAAATGTTATTTCTTAATATGTTAAAAGAATTTTCACTATATAGAGAAAATCCATTTTAAATTTTACTACTTAATGTTTGCCAACCTTTTGGAGGGATGAGGGTATCCTCAAGTAATAATATAAATTAGACGTTGCTAGGCCTATGGGAAATGATGTCACTTTAAATATAGCAAACCCATATATTTGAAAGTGAGTCTCAGTATAACACTGTCTGTAAATAAATGCTGCGGTAGGTATTAAACAATGCTGTATCTGCAAACATGTGCTTTATTTTTTGTCTGCAGTAATTATAGCTAAATGTGTTGAAATTATGTGCAGACAATTTCATCTAGGTTTTAAAAGGAAATTAACAGAATCACATTTCATCTTATAATTCAGGAGTTCAGACAGCTGCTATAGAGATAAGATTCCAGCTGCTATGTTAACAGCTCACAGTCATATAGAGATGTGAAAAAGTAAGAAAATTGGCTTAGATGGGGTACATCACTGTTTGCAACTCTTGTTCCTTTGAGGATGGTATGTATTATAGGTGTTGCTTTCTTTTTCATATGTTCATAGTATAGACAGGAGAACAAGATAATAGAAAGCCATCAAAATGTACAGGATATAATCCAAACACTGCAGAAAGAAAAGGACACACAGAAACATATTCAGTGACTTATAGAAAGCCATCAAAATGTACAGGATATAATCCAAACACTGCAGTAAGAAAAGGACACAGAAACATATTCAGTGACTTACACACTAGTGCCATTGCCTTCTGACAACATTGGCATTATTATTTACTTTTCAGATGTGCGGAATAATCAAAAATATGTCTGGGTATGACAGTGGATGGCTGTGCTTCAACCAAATCTCTGTCTGTCTCTCTTTTACATCTGTGAGGTAAAGTCTACATTGCTGGTTGACACTGAATGCTGGGTTAGTCTACTTCAAAACAGTAGTTAGTTGTGAGAAATTTTATTTTAAAACATGTATGGTCCAGCATTAAAAGAAAAAAGAAAGAAAAAACAGAAAACGACAACAGGAAAATTATTTATATCACTCCAGGTCCATCCATTATTCTTACATTTCAAATGTATTACTGCTGTGTAACCATTCATATCCTGTACCTCATCAAAATGTGAATACCCTGGCTTTGTGCCCACGACATGTACACTCACTTAATATTAGTGTGCTTATACTGACAGAATACCTTGTTCCGTTGTGAAGGCAACTGTTTTGGGATTACCCTATGTTTTTGAACCAGCAAATGGTTTCTAGATATACCTAGTAATAGAGACACACATTTTATAGGGAGTAAATCTTGCAGAACTAAAACTCCTCTCTTCTGGTAGGAATTATACAAATTTGATTATGCAGTTTACAGTTCTTAAGGATTTTCTACTTGCAGCACTAAGTTGATTTTCAGTGTCAGTGCACGGTTAGTTTGTTTTTATTATTGCACAGTCTGAGAGAGACATGTTTTCATTATTAAAGTTATCCTAAGGTTTCATAGCATAGAAATGTTAAGACAGTCATCAGTCCTACTTATAATTAAACAAATGAATATGCTTAAAAGAAATTAAGCTTCAATTAATTATGTAGCTGGTTTATTTCTTTACATTGTGTGGAAATGCCTAGTCTTAAGAAACAGACATCTGTTTCCTTTGTAGTAGTGCCTTTTGTGTGTGCATGTAAATACATGTAAATTCAGGAACTGTAGCACCGGCTGCTTTAATCCCCGCTTCTCATTAGAATGCATACTTTAAGTCAAATATTATGACACATTATTTTGGTTGAAGATCCGTTAGGCATGCCTCATGACGGAAGTAAAAAGAAAACCAATTTAATTATGGAAACATATTGTGACTATATACATAATTAGATTTTATTGCAAACAAATTAAATTCTACTTCAGATTTCACTTCACATTTTCATCTGAGGCTGTTTTGCATCTTTCTTTCTTTGTGAGACAAAGAATAAAAAATTGTGACTCGTGGATATGCTAAGACACTATCAAATGCAGCACTTATGTATATTGCATGTGATGTATATTTCATTCAAGCCTATAGGGCCTTTCTCTATTCTTTCAGTTAACACCCATAGCTCCTTGTGGCATTCAGATGTTTTTTGAGTATGTCATCGTCAACAAAGTGAGTCACAAATTAATAACAGGCAGTATTAGAACGTGCAAGGTATAGTTAAGAAAAGTATATTAAGATTGTTAATCTAAGATATTCTGCCATGGAGAAATTAATTTCCCCTTATTATTCACATTTTCATATTTACATTCATATTTTCATAACTGACAGACCTACATGTTATTGAGGGGCATAGTGTGAAATATCCTGGTGGGAGAAACAAAAGTATATTTGTTAATGTGCAGCTACAGTACACTATACTAGAGATATTTGTAGTTATTTGCTAGTTGTTATGAAAATATGAAATATTTCTATAAATACCTAATATTTCTAAAACTGTGTGACTTACAAACTATCGCATGGCACCACATGAAACCTTAAATGATGATGAAGAAAACTGTCACTGATATTTACATTTTAAGCTGCACATCTTGAGAGTTATTCAGGGTTATTTATATTGTTAATTTTGCAAATTAACATATTCCTGTTAAGGTAAGCAAGCACATATTAAGGAACTTTTTGCTCTCGTGAAATATTATGTCTGGCTAACAAAAGTAAGTTGACAAAATACATCTAAGTTGTACTGCTTCCAAGAAATGACAGTTTGTGAAACATTAGATAAAATATCATTCTTGTTTTGTATTCATAATAATATATTATATGCTTTGATGTAAAGACTGTCCCCCGGATTCTGCATTCCTTGCACGCTGTGCAGGATTAGTGCAGGAGCTCTAGCAGGCAATATTTCTGCTGTGCGATCCAGGAACAGCCTGCAGGGGCGTGCACGAGCACTCCTGCACAAGTCCTGCACGGACTAAGCCCCTATATGCAAATCACCCCATTTGCAGGAGAAATCCATGCAAATTAGGTGAATTTGCAATCCAGGAAGCTTGTCCGTGCAGGACTAGTGTAATCTGCAGAAATGTACTTAGTAACTGAGTACATTTCTGCAAAATCCAAATCGGAGCTGTGACAGCTCCAAATAAAGGCTGCATATCAGTCAGGAAACATGCCAATGGCCAAGTATAATTAAAATAAGCGTTTTAACTAAAATCACTATTCTGCCATGAAAGTCAATGGCAGGCAGAAGACAACATGGCCAGTGAGTAGTGGTTGCTAAGGGGGGAGGCTCAGTGTGAGACATGTAACTATGCATTAGCAGGCAATCTTATGTAAATGAGGGGAATGATAGTGAATCCCAGTTTTCCCCAGCATGCTAGTCATGTCCCAATAGTGTAAGAGTAGGAATAGCTTGGTGCAAGCCTAGGAGTTAGTTGACATCATGGGTGTGTGTGTGCCAGGCATAATGTAAGTGAACTGGAGCCCTGTGGCTCAGGTTTGCGCCTAGCTAAGCACAGCAAGGGGGTGTGTCTGAGTCTGCCTAGCACTCTTTACATTGCCTAAGCGGGTGTGCGAGCCACGCACCGGGTTTTAAAGGTTAAAAAAAAGTTAAAACAGGAAATAGCAGCTCTGTGCAACTTTGAGCACTGTATTTGCGCGGCGCACCCCTGGGCTTAAACAGGAAGGCAATGGGAAGGGAAAACAGCAGTAGGAAGGTAATCTAGGAGAACTAGCATAGCTGGCAGGTGAAATGTATCAGAATCAGCCAATTACACAGGCAGCAGACCAGCCCAGCCCAGAACACTACTATAAACTATACAAACACCTTCACCACTGGTTTTTCCCACACTCTACACAACTGGTGTATACAAGTGGGGAACTTTTAACAATCAAAACAACAAAATGATAGGGGCTGTAATAACTATCATACAACAACTTGTGGAAGAGGATAAGGGTGGTGAGGATGTGAATGCTGTCAACCAATCCACGGCGAGGAGAAGCAGAAGAATGTACAGACGCAGGGTAACCTACCAGGGGCTACATGAGCTGGAGATAGTGGAGTGCTATAGGGTGGACAGGGACCTCTGATAGCAAATTGTTGAGCTGTGCCAGCCATGCCTGACACACAGAACTAACAGATTGGAGCCCTTCCCAGTGGATACCAAGGTATGTGTAGGCCTAAGAATACTAGCTACAGGTACCTTCCAAAGGCCAACTGGGTATATGATGGGGATCTCACAGGCATCAGCATCCAGGATACTCCACCAGTTCCTGGATGCCATGTCAGTGCATGTCAGTGAGCACGTATATTTCCCCAACACCCGTCAGACGTTGGCCAGCAATATGCAACTGTTCCATCAAATAGCAGAATACCCTAAGGTAGTGGCTGCTATAGACTGTTCGCACATACGCATCAAAGCACCACCTGGTGAGCAGGGTAGGGTCTTCATCAACCGCAAGGGCTTCCCCTCCATCAACTGCTAGTTCATGTGCGATGCCCAGGGCGTAAGGATGAATTTGTGCGCTGGCTGCCCAGGAAGCTATCATGATTCCCACAACTGGCATCTGATGCAGCCATACCAGAAATTTGCCAATGGGGACATCCCTCACAGTCACCTAGTGGGAGATGCTGGATATGCACTGGAGCCGTGGCTGATAACACCCATCAGAAATGCACACACACCCAAATAAGAACTCCATAATGAGGCATACGCACAGACCAGAATTATAGTAGAACATATGTTTGGGATGCTCAAGTCACGGTTCCGGTGCCTGGACACATCTGGTGAAGCCTTGCAGTACTCACCAGCTACATGTACCCAAATTGTCATCGTATGTGCCATGCTACACAATACAATTCTGCAGAAACAGCTGCAGCAGGAACAGCACGGGGCAGGGCCACACAGCCTCCCACCATTGCCAAGGCCTGCACAGGCACATAGTGACTCAGAGGAGGAACAACCTGAGCCTGCCCCAGTAGGCAGAAGGAGGTGTGCCCAGTATGCCCTGGCACTGGCAAAGAAGCAATGCATAGCACATACACTGACACAGGAGGGACCCAGAGAATAAAACCTCTCTCTCTGACTCTCACATACAGTAAAGGGGATGCCAAACATGACACTACCTGAGCTCAACCATGTGTAGGGAGTGTACTATGTGCATCCGACATAGGCAGCCCTGCAGCACCACCCTCAATACTGGGACACCCACAAGGTAAGTGACTCACACATGCCAGTCAGGGGGGTTCACATACCCAATAACAGTCACAGCCAGCAGGACAAGTGTAGACAAACACAAGGAAAGGCTGTACTATGGCCTCTGAATGATGTCTATGGGTAACCTCCCCCACAGGCCTACACAAACAGACCACAGCAGGTCAGGCAGTGGGACGTTAGTTCTAAAGGGTATGAAGTCAGAAACTAATATGTAGGTAAATCAAAGCTAAGATCTGTAGTATACTGGTATGCCTCTAGTCAGCATGCTAGGTTAGAATACAGAATGAAATGGAGTACCTGACATACCAGTACAGTCATAGCAAAGGTGTACAAGTGTCAGTTGTGCCCCTACATCCTATGTATTAATGTAATAACAGTCAGGTGTGCCCCCCCAATCCTATGTAGAAATGTAGAAATAGTCAGGTGTGCCCCCCCCCCATCCTATGTATTAATGTAATAACAGTCAGGTGTACCCCCCCCCCCAATCCTATGTAGAAATGTAGAAATAGTCAGGTGTGCCCCCCATCCTATGTAGAAATGTAGTAACAGTCAGGTGTGCCCCCCAAATCCTGTGTAGAAATGTAGAAATAGTCAGGTGCGCCCCCCCCATCCTACGTAGAAATGTAGTAACAGTCAGGTGTGCCCCCTAATCCTGTGTAAAAATGTAGAAATAGTCAGGTGTGGCCCCTCCCATCCTATGTAGAAATGTAGTAACAGTCAGCTGTGCCCCCCCAATCCTGTGCAGATATGTAGAAATAGTCAGGTGTGCCTCCCCAATCCTGTGTAGGAATGAAGAACCAGTCAGGTGTGCTCCCCCCAACCCTACTTAATTATGTAGTAATGGTCTGGTGTGTCCTCCAAATGTGATGTACACACATCATAACAGTCAGGTGTACCCCCACAATCCTATGTAGAAATGTAATAACATGTATGTGTAGGTCTAATACCAGTGGAGCACAGATGCACAGAGGTGGCCAAGGTAGCAGGATAGGTTGTAGCATCTGCACAATATGCAGTTATGTGTGTGTTAGGTTGGTGTGTGTCCCATATCATGTAAGAGTGGTCGGTATGTATGTATGTTGAGGTAAACCTAGTGGCCATTGCCCACTACGGCTGATGACAGGGACACATCCTCACAACTGCAGTGCCATACACAATACCCATCAGTATAACACAAGCTAGCAGTAAGCCATTGCAAATGTATGGTGGTAATATGTGTCATCATCTGAAAGACTGACATGGCATGGCTGTTGGTCAACATATATAAGCAGTACACAGGGGAAACTACCCCAGACATACATCATATATTGTGTCACTGTGAAACGGACACACCCTTGGAAAAGTACATACAGGTATGCATCACATTATTTGGTCCTGTAGTGGGGGATAGCAGTGTTGTCTGTCCAAACACTCGCAGATCACAAAGGAGGTAGGACTGATGTATTGGGAAAGAACTGATGTACCTGCACATGCAAGCATAACTGGAATGCCCAATGCATATCTGTGTAGCAGATGCAAGTAGTGTACATAGCACACATGCACCCAGCTCATGCAAACACCACCTGCAGGCACCTCTCTGGTCATGTCCCTGCTGTGGGGAATGGGTACAGTAAGACCCAACCTGTATATGGCAATAGCGGAAGACTGCAGCATGCAGTACAGGTGTCCCATGCAGGTGTGTCCCTAGCTGTAGGTAGTACCCTGTCAGCATCCAAGCCACCTGAGCAAGACTGTTAGGAGGTATTGGCATGAACACCTATCACATCTACCCTGTCACCCCAGGGGAATATACTGTATGGTGGTCTGGAACTGTAGGACTGACAAATGCAATGATCTGCCACATCTGGCATGCAGCAACACTTAATGCCCCACAGGCATCTGCCAAAGGCCTGTGTCTCACATGTGCTGCCAATGCATGTTATGTCATGAACACCAAAATAACAACATAACACACCCCACATAAGCCATATGCAAGGCCACATAGACAAACCACAGTAACATGTCCACCATGTCCCACTGCATGAACTGTGAGCCAACACTAACACACAACTGTCATGAGGTGATACCCTTAGGGAAAGTGTCAGAGAATGTATGCATAATGTACTGAAAAGCTTAGAATAACAGGGGGGGTGGGAGCATGGGCAGCATGGAATGTGTAGGGTCTGACACCAAGCTGTGTGCACACACAATCCCTGGCTGTAAACACATACATGGGTGGCTACACACCTGCCCTTTCACCACAATAGCGTATATGTCCTGACCCATGGCCCCTGCCCCTGGCTGACCTGTGTGAATCTGTGCAGCTGTAATTCATTGCCACAGCAAGATAAGCCCATACTATGTGGATGGGCGTACAAGTATGGTATCCTCTGCCTGTACTGTACCAAGGTGCTGAACTGGATACACAAACCTAGCACCAAGTGTCTGCAGCACCCCCTCCAGAATGGCATAACTTACCATGAATATGTATGTGTCTGCCCACAATACCGGACACAGCTGCAGTCACCCTTGTCCCCCAGACATCACTGTGAGCAAGAATGTCCACCTGACAGTACATGAGGGCAGAAAACATCACTGTGTATAACAGTACACATCTGAATATCTCTAATAACAGCAGTACCATACAGCTGAAGCAGTACAGACACAATCACCTACAGTACACACTATCCCCTGCACAGTTTGTCCCCATATTGCCAAATGATCTATGGATACCTTGCAGAAACAGTATGCTACCTGTAGGTGTACAACACAAAGGTCTGCACTGCAGTATAAACTACCTGGACTCGATCCACACATTCAATAAAGATAGGCATACCGGGTAAGCTCACACACTTAGAGAAATGTAATGTCAGTCAACAACATACTGAAAGGTCATACTGGGCATACTCACACACTTAAACAAATGAAGGCCATGTCTGCAAACACCAGTGGACCAGACATATCTGGCAGTCGCAGATGTTAGTGCAGACACTGCTTAGTATGCACCACTCATGCTTTGCACACACAGTGGATAGGAATACAGACATATATCTAAGGACAACACATTATAATAAGCAAAAGATAGACATACATAGATGTGTGGAAGAGGGTGACTGTGACAAGGAGCCATCCAGGCCAGTCCCACCCAGCACACAACCAAAGGGCTACAACCACATGAGGTTCAGATGTCACTCAATGTAGATACTAGCCACCAATATCTGTCAGCATTACAGACTATGTGGTGCAAGCGCTAGCTGTGCAACATGACTGTACAAGGAAGTAGATATCTAGCCACTGCATACACGTCCCTGTAATTTATGACTCTGTGTGTGCCAGCATGTGATGTGTCAATCTCTAGATGAATGGGTTATGGCCCATGCACACACACTGCCCTCCCCATAGCCCTACTATGACAAGTTTGCTGAGGTCATCCACTGTGAAGTATACCTTTGGGGAATTTGTAGCCCAGTAATCTCCATGGTGTGTCCTATAACTGCGTACAGCTGTAGTGTGATAAACTAGTTAGGTAGGAGTTACATTCCCAGACATGGCATCTGTGTGTGTACGTGTCTCTGTCTGTGTAGACAGCAATGCTTTTTAAAGTTGTCACGCTCCCTACAATTCAAATACCCTACTTTGGTATCCACCTTGTCATACACCTCTGGGAAGGTTATAGCCCAATAAACTCTGTAGTGTGTCCCATAACTGCGTACTGCTGTATTATGATACATTAGTTATGTAGGACTTCCATACCTCTCAACCTGGAAACATCAAAAATCTGGACAAGGCCCATGAAAAATAGGTACAAATCTGTACGCTGATTAACATCTAATTTGCATACATAATTATTTAACCCCACCCACTCCAATGGAATTGTGGGATACCAACTTTCAAACGCACACTGAAGAACAGACAACCAAAATATGGCACCAGAGTTCCCCTGCAGCCATTCCAATGTTCCATTACTTGGCTATTTCACCCCATTTGCCATAAACACTAGTGTGTGCATACTGCGTTACTTCTACAATGATTATTTGGATTTTATTTTTACATTTTGCAGCACAATAATGCACAAACACTAACAAACATCTGCTAAACAAAGCAATACTGTCTCACCATGAAAATAGACTTGGCATTAAAACTTCTCTGCCCTTGAAAGTCACATTCATTGAAACAGCATTGAAACCCACACCACATTCAAAGAAAATACATATGGCCAGTGGTGGATAAAGAATACCTTTGAGCTGTTTTCAAATCATTGGCCCCTTGCACACAAAACAAGAAACATACATGTGTTCTTTTCTTTGATACACCTTCCTGACTTTATTAAGTTATATTCCTTGTATAATACAGCACACTTGTTAGACAGAGCACATTTTAAATTTATTGTTTGAACATTTTTCCAGTAGGCTATACTGTAGACAATGAAACAAAATGCATGAACCAATAATGACAAAACTGCCCAAAGAGGCACACTACAATCAAAGAAGCACACTGCAACTGCTTCCACAAAATAAGGTCATCTAAGCCCCAGTCCTTGTTCACTTACTCAGTCTCCTTAACTACTGCTCTTCTCCCCCACTCAGCCTTACACTCCATTTTTGCTTCCTCACTCCTGTACATCTCACATATTCATCCTTCTTCCCCCTCACTCCTTTCCCTCCCACCAAATCCAGAATGCTCCTTCACCCTCACTCAGCTCTTCCCTTACAACTTTTCTTCTTGTGTATCCTCTATACTGTAAACAGCTGTAGTGAGACTTTGGGACAGATAAACTCTGTACGACTGAGTGTCACATTCATGTACAGTCAGTCCTATGATTTGTTTTACACAGAGAATACCTCTTTGCATCAGTTGGTTGAACCAAAAAAATGGTCCCTACAGACCAGTCTTCTACTTTGACGAACAAACAAAAATACATAAAATAAAGAAAGAAATATGCCAGATGACTACCAAAAGAAAAACTAAATGTCTGGAACAAAAACTGATGAGAGATGAACTAAAGAGCAAGCAGATGATACAAGTAAAAGTTGTTAGAGATAGATGCCAGTTAAAAACAAAATGACTCTGTGAGAGAGGAACTAAACACTGGTAAAGCAGGTAAGATGTGTAATAATTTGACAAGTATGTGAAATTCAACATAGTTAAAAAAACACCATCCATTGCTGTGACTGTTAACATTTAATAAAATTTAACACATGAGGTTCATACTACTGTTCGTACCCTTACAACCTCAGCATCTTGTGTCGGCGTATCTCCATATAGAATACAGTACAGTAAGGATACCCTACAACATCTGCTGTCAAGTGAACATCAAGAGTATACTACAGTTCTGTTAGTGGAAACAGTATTTTTAAATTCTTTCCATGAATGTTATTTTGCATTGTTTGTTACTCTGTAATTGCACCTCTCAGTATGTGCAGCTACATTAAAAATCAAATAATGCAGGTTTTGTTTGCACTAACTAGATAACATTTCCTTCTTGTTTAAAAACAGAACCACTCAGTCCTTTTGACTGAAGACTTAGCAAGACAGGAAGCCCTTTTTTCCCTTCCCTTTCCATCAACTGTCATTACAACAGTCACACACAATCTTCCACTTCTCAGAAAGAAAGAAAAAATGCTTTACTAGAACTTCTCTGTCTCACTGCCTTCCTCTTTATTTAATTTTTTTTGTTGTTGTTGCAGCTTAATTCTCCTCCACCGACCCCCACCTTTTTGTTGGTAACATCAAACATGGCTCATGTTGACTCATCACACACACACACACACACACACACACACACACACACACACACACACACACACACACACACACACGCACCTTACCTGAACTTGACCGTTCCACTCGGCGCTCGAGCCTCGCATAATAACCCATTTATAAGTGTGTCCTTCTTGCAGGCAGCCAGATCCATTTAGAAAAGCAGTCGTTACTTAATTCCCGCTCGCGCGCATTCAAAAACACACTGGCAATGCATGCACAACGTACGCGAGTGCTGAATTCCGACAGGCTGATGGAGCTGACGTCATTGCGCATGCGCGGTGACGTCAGCAACATGCAGGACAAAAAAATAAAAAAAAAATACGCTGGGAAAATCGGAAATGAAGGGGTGCCACTCGGGAATCGTGGCACCCCATTTTTTGACCCCAAAACTCGGCAAAAAATGGATAATTCGGGACGGTTGGGAGGTATGAGGACTTCTAATCCCAGACTTGGCAATTGTGTGTGTGTGTGTGTGTGTGTGTGTGTGTGTGTGTGTGTGTGTGTGTGTGTGTGTGTGTGTGCTTGTGTGTGCTGCGTGTGTGTGTGTGTGTGTGTGTGTGGAGAGCAATGTATTTTAGGCTAGTCACATGCAATACAATTCAAATGCCCTACTTTGACACACCTGCTGATGTCATTCACTGTGAAATACACCTTTGGGGAAGGGGTACTTCAGCAATCCCTGTGGTGTGTCCTATAACAGCATCATGCTGTAGTGTGATAAAGAACTCTGGTAGGGGTTCTATTCCCACACATGGCAGTTGTGGATGCTTTGTGTGTGTTTCTATGTCTGTGTAGGGAGCAATGCATTTTAGGCTAGTCACACTCAGTGCAATTCAAATGCCCTACTTTGGCAATCCTGCAGATGTCATTCACTATGAAATACACCTTTGGGGAATGAGTGCTTCAGTAATCTCTGTGGTGTGTCCTATAATGGCGTAGTACTGTAGTGTGATATATTAGTTAGGTAGGAGTTCTAATCCCAGACATAATAGGTGTATTTGTGTATGTCTGTGTTTGTCATTCATATCCTATGGGGCGGTGGCTGTGAGTGTGTAACAAATGGACTCAATGTGGAGTGGGTTTTGCAAACTTCTTATATGGTAGGCCAAGAATATATCACAATGTCTATCGTACAAGGATAACAGACGTGAAATAGCCACGAGGCTGGGGTGCAAATCCATACCCCTAAATGTGGCATCAATGCCAGCTGAGCAATGTTATCAACCCTTGTATTACCCTGGGAACACTCTCAACCCATGTCTCATACACACACACACACACACTTGCCTAGGCAACAGCCGTTATGTTGGTAGTACCCTGCATATTGTCCACTTATAGTAGCCATGGTGAGATTGCAGTGGGCTACAGAGGGTATGGCACCCTGTCCATCAGTCCAATAGGCATGTACATGCCAACAGTGCACCTCCCCCATGTTCCCCACTGGACAACTGCAACACCTGTGATGCCATCAAAAGTGACCCACAAAGGACATACCATGCCTGAAACATAAGCTCTGTATGGGCAGATGCCACTGACACCAGGGAATGCAGGTATTATGCTATCAATGTAGGTGCAGGGTCAACCTGCTGTCCATTAACAGTTCCCACCACATGAAGCCAAGACTGGCACATCTGATGATAACAATCTGTGTACACAACATGGGTCAGTCACCACTTGTACAGTTCCACATGTCACTGTACATGCATGTGGGAGGTGTGCACATCCCAGACACTGTCCATATCATGGACTAAGGAACACATACATGGCAAGAAATGCACAGCATTGTCCACATGTAATAGTCACCCAGATGACTGGATGATGAATACAATACCCACCTGTGTGGGCAACTCCAGACACTACACCCCTGAGCCACAATGCAGACCACTGTCATGTGGCCTGATGCCAAGGTATACCCATCACCAAGCCTTGTATAGCCATCTGGCACCGTCAACCACAACACACCAGTGAAGCAGTGCACCCATGCATGTCAGTACTGGCACCGATGTCTGTGTGTGTGGTGTATGATGTGTATGGCCACATTCACACTCACTACAACCCCCACTGGCATACTGAAGCATGCTGTCTGATGTCAGACACCTCCACATACCCTTTGCACATATAACCTTCATATGACCCCTGTGGTGCATGTGATACATGCACAGTACTGTGTTGTGGCAATCCCACTAGTGATGAGTTGTATTCCTGGCCCTGCCAAGTGTGGCAATGTGTGTGTGTGTCCTTGTCAGAGTGGGGCTTTGTTGATGCTGACACCTGTTCATGTGGGCAGGCACATGTACTACACCTACCACATAGCTACCATAACCCTGTTGCAGATGTCACTCACAATCACATATACATTCTGAGGGTTCCCCAACATGTAACTTATGTGGCACATCCAATAACTGCATGGACATATGACAGCACTACATAGTTGTCAGGTGTTTGATACCCTGTACTGGTAGGTGTGCAACACAAACATGCTTAAGTTTTACTCTCCCACCCCTCCCTGGCTTTTCTTTGCCTCTGTCTGCCTCTCTCACTCCCTCTCTGGTGGATGTGAAGACCTACACCTGCTTTGCTTAGGCAGGAGCATGTGTATTTTAAGTGATGCTCAGGATCAGCTGATGGCCTCTGTATGAATTGCAGCCCTCCTCTAGCTGATTGCATGTGGAACAGATGTGGTAACATTCCCATAGCCAATTGCATGGAAACACACACCAATATCTAGGAACATTATGTTGGTGTTGGGCCTTTCATTCACTGTGAGCAGGAACTTGATCTGTTGTTTGGCAAACAGCATCTCAGAAGGATTGGGGTTTACCTCTAACAACATACACTGTGGAAACAGGCCAACACACAGAAGGGGGATGTACCTGACCTGACTAAAGGCGGTAAGTGCTCCTATACTGCATTTGGAGTAATGTTGGTTTAACAGGGTGTGTGTGGATATGGCTGTCCTACATGTTTTCATACCTGCCATGTCAGTGGCATGTTTATGAGAGAACATCCATCTGTAGGGCCATCTGCAGACTGGCCAGTGTGTGGTGTCTTTTGTTTCAGGTGTTACCCACAGAGCACCTATCTGTGAACTGCTGAAGGTAGTGTGAGGATTGCAGTCTGTAGATGGTGACAGCCATGAGAGTTACTGACTTCATATCCCTCATAGGACATATGGTGCAACAAACCTTGTTACAGCAGTATATGTATGAGATATTCACAGCAACATGCCAATATTGGCCCTGTGTATGTGCCTCCAGCCACAATCCTGTCAACCTTTGTATATATGTCATGCAGTAAGGGGTGCATATGTACTGTACACCATAATTAGTGACATCATACCTGATAACAAGCCAGTGAGATATCAGACTGCTACACATGTAATGTACAGTAGGGTTATATTTGATGACATAACCTGGACATTCTGTGGTTGTGTGTACAGTACTGAGGTCTGTGTACTTTTGCTGATTGTCAGCAGTGTGTGTATTGTTAATATGTACCTTGGCCTGTGTACAGACTGCGGTAGATGTCATTGTTCTTGGACCTGTTCTATCTGATGTTACATGCTGCTCCACTGTATGTTACCCTATCGGCATACATGTTTGTAGGGCCATACATGCACATGTCCCATACCACAGACAGGCATCGGACCACACTGTGTAGTGGCCCAGTATGTGTAGGGTTAGTGTGTGAGTGGCACATATGAGGTTGGTGTTGAACAGATAGTCCATATACTGTAATAATATGCTAGCATACCATATGTGGCTGGGGCTGTGTTCACATTGGTTGGGGTTATGCACTTTCTCACTGGTGTATGTTACTCTGTGGTGTGACATGCCTGTAGAGCCTGCTATATATGCAGGTACATGTGCATTCCTCCATAAGAAATGTAGGCCAGTGTTGAGCCAGTCTGCCTGTAGCCTGCACAGTGCTTTGTTACATGCCTAGCAGCTTAGTGTACTTACCCAGTGAGAAGTAATGTCCAGATACTTGCCAGATGTACTGCTGCCTGGCCACCATAAAAGTCATGTATGTCCAACAGAGCAGTGAGATGCTGTACAGATGTATATCAATATCTAGTGGGTGGTATATACAGATAGAGATACATAATGCACATATACGTATGGATATCTACATATATATTGACAGTAGTAGGTATATCAGAATAGATATGTATGCACATATAGTTATTGATATCTACATATATACCAAAATAACTAGGCATATCTGTACACATAGGATGTGCATACATATATATATATATATACCAATATTTACATATGTCTATATATATATATATATATATATATATATATATATATATATATACATATACGTATATCTATATATACATATATCTATATATACATAAATGTATATATACATATATGTATATGGGAGCGCTATAGAATCCTGAAAGCCCAAAGTCCTGAGGACCATCAGGGGTGAGCTGCCTTAAGGTATATGCATGTACATTACCATATAATCCACCTTGGTTAAATGCAGGCTTACTGCTACCTGCCATACAGACTGTTCTGTTTGTCAGTGTGCTTGTGATGGCATCAGTCATGCCTTGTTATGTAACAGTTACTTCCCATTATGTCACCTGAGGTCTTTACCCCTAGGGACTGTTTACAGAGTACAGATAGAGGCTGCTGAACTATACATCAGCATTATTTACTGTTGATTGTTTGGTATCCTGTGGCCCAGTCTGTCTTTGCTATTGTACTACTTGATGGCCTTGGCCTGGACAGCAACATTTGTTAACTTTTCCAGACTACTGAATTAGTATAACTGTTTCACAGTTGCATTACTCAGTTTATATGGATACCTGTGTCTAAACAGCTATACAACATGGCATATACAACTGTAATAGTAAACAAATAAAGCTTTCCCATGTATGCAAACCTGTGTGTGGTGTTATATCCATTGATTTCTCAGGCAATGATTGTCATTTGTATGGGTGGCTCATACAGTCTCCAGTTAGTAAGGTGGTAACTGTAGGAATAGTGGCCGTTCCATATTGTGTGCACGTATTACATATGTATCTTACTATACATATATCTGCGTGTGTATGTGTAGTTACATATATATCTATATGTATATATATATATATATATATATATATATATATATATATATATATATATATGTATATATAAATCTATATGCATATATGTGTCTGTGTATATGTATCCTAGGGATTACCATGTCCTGTCTGCTTCTGGTTATGGGATCTGCAACACTTGGTAGTGTATTGCAGGGGGGACTTGTTTGGCTGTAAGAGGTATACCTATTTGTGCAAGATGTATTATTTTTGGGGCCTCTGAACCCCATTAACGGTGCATGTGGACATATATGTTTTTATTTCCCCATTGTTATCTACAGATGTATGTCTGTATATATATATATATATATATATATATATATATATATATATATATATATATATATAATATATAATAAATAGATCTGCTTACATATATATATGTCCGTATATACCTACATAGGTATATATATCTGCTTACATATATTTAACTTGCTGTATATATTTAAACATATAGATGTAGACATATATATCTATAGATGTAGGCATTTGCATGTATATATATGTTCATATATATTTATATATATATATATATATATATATATATATATATATATATATATATATATATTGTATCTGTTTAGATATTAATATAGCTACACACACATCTACATGTTGGAATACATTCTCTGTACTGGTGAATGACTCATCTGGATGATATGTTTGTGAATACATTAGGGTTATGTATATCTGACATGTCTTAGTGGTGAATCACTTTGCCTATGGTGTGCAGAGTCTTGGGTTCGAGGCTTACAAAGGCTGTTTATTTTGCTGCTGGGCAGAACAAGGGCCATTGGATACATAGTGATTAAGGCACTTTTGAGCATTTGTATGTGGGTTTCCGTGGGTTTGCTTGAAGGTAAGCACTGTTAACATCTGGTTACAGTTACTTATACTCAGCTTCTGAATTGTTTAACCAGTGTAGGCATTGCTTACCTCTGCGCAAACATGCTTAAACCCGCTTACTGCTGCTTAAAAGTGCTTAATCCCGCTTACCCCACCCTAATTTCTTTAAAAGAAAAGAAAAAGGGGTTGATAGGAAAGTGGTGAAAAAAGGGGCACAAAGAGGGAAAGACAGTAGGGAAACTAGCCAGGGATGTGCAAGAAGGGTGTAGGGAATGTCCATAGCTGCCCATTTCTTCTACAGCAATAGCTGTGCATATACACTGAATTTGGAGGTAGATATGGACACTCAAACCCCTGGGAGGGCATGAGGACTACAATAATAAGTTGTGATGCCATGTAGACTGGATTACATGTGTCCAGTGGACACATGCGCGAAATGGACAGCTATGTATGGGGCAAGATTTTTTTGTGGGAACAGATTGCCCTTTTTTTTCAGGTGAGAGTAGGATGGTATAATCAATAAACTGGAATTTAATGAGAATTATAATTTTTTAATGGTGGATATAAAAGATTTGTATACCGTGATCCCACAGGACTTGGGCTTGGAATGGGTTAGAAACCTACTTACCATCAAAGGAGTTGATAACAATGAAATTTTTGTTTTAGAAACACTGCTACAATTGGTTTTGGGCAATAACTTTATTCTCTTTAATGGACAAACTTACAAACAAATATCAGGTGTTGCTATGGGCGCACCCTATGGGGGCAGTTTTGCCAACTGTGTTTTGGCATACTGGGAGCATGAATTTTTGTTTAAAGGTCAGCTCTTTGAAGAACATAAGGCCTGGGATATTAGATACCAGGACGATATGTTCTTTTTATGGAATGGAGACATTACTTCTGTTTCACCTTTTATTGTAGAAATCAAAAAATTAAATAATTTTTTGAATTTCACTTATCAATTTGAGACTGAAGCTATTAACTTCCTGGATGTCCTGATATCAAAGGATAAGAACAACAAAAGATATGAAACGGTCATGTATAGAAAACCTACTTATTCAAACACATTTTTACATTTTTCAAGCAGCCATCCCTTTCATTAGAAGAAAGCAGTAATGAAAGGGCAGTTAGTTAGAGCTGAAAGGATGGTTTCCATGGAAGATGATTTTTATAAAGAATGTAACCTCCTTAGAAAAATATTTAATAGTAGGGGTTATCCAACTAGCTTATTAGACAAAATTTGTAAAGAAGTAATAACAAAAAGAAACACTGGGCATGCTAAGCCCATTTTGATCAAAGGCTGTCATCTCATAGAGGATAGTCCTGCTGCTAATAATATTATAGCTAATAATAAAGTAGATAATATAGGCCCTATGTTTATAACAACATATTCCATTGATGCAAGAATTGTTTCAAGCATATTGTATAAAAATTGGAACTTAATCACAGAAGATGTGCATATAAACAAAAAGTTTGCAACATCTTTACGGATAACTTACAGACGTGGGAAGAATTTAAAAGACCTACTAGAATTGCAAAATAATGTAGTTGTAAGAAATGGAGGAATGTCGAAGTGTGGCCAATGTCATCAATGCCAATATATATTGATTGGTAATAAAATTAACATCAGGGATAGAGTATACCGAATAAGTAGGAAATATAACTGTGAGTCTAAGGGGATGGTTTGCGCAGCACTATGCCAACAATGTCAGTCCTTTTATATAGGGAAGATGGAGAGAACAATGAGACAAAGAATATATGAACATGTCTATCACATTAATAAAGGAAATACAACTAATGCACTGGCTAGGCATATATTAGAATTCCCTACTCATAGATTTCGGTTTACAATTTTACACCAAGAGCAATATAACATAAGAGGGGGACCATGGGCACTTAAACTAGAGGAAAATTAACTTTTATGGCAGATGCGGACTTTTGCACACATTTTCCCAGGTCTTAATGAATATGCCTCTATTATGTGCACTTTGAAACTTAAACAACTAGATAGGTAAATAATAAATTATATTCATTTTTTAAAAATATAAGAAATTAATTTTGAAGGATTGTGAGCTGTTTTTAATGCCCTCTTATAATATGTGTTTGTACATATATGTGGTTCTTTATGTATTGTATTATAAGGTAATCAAAAAATAGCACATGAAATGATTTTATGTAGTTTTAAATTCATTAACATATAGGGTAGCAATACTAACTTAATTTGGGATGTATATCTTTAATTCTTTATGGAATGTATTCTTAATTAATCTGTTGATTGATTCAATGATGTCATTTATTTGAATGTTGATATAAATTGCTGTACCAACTAAAAAGGATGTCTGAGGAAGTTTGGAAATTTATTCAAATGAAAGCGTTAACATAATAAAACTTTTCTACGAGGAGAATACGGCCGTTTTTCTTGTTTTGTTGTTTTAAACAGTTTTTTATTGTTCGTGGCTTGTTTATAATTGGGGAGGTAGGTTGGGTAGGTTAACAGACAAGGCAGACAAGTCTTGCATACGGGGCAGTATATGACACATGTGGAGGGTACACACTTTGATGGCGAGAGGTGCTGGTAAATTGGAAGCCCATGAGCCCCCTAGTGGAAACAGTGGGACTGTGATCCCCACCCATGGGCAGTCACCACTACACCCTCACAGCCCCGATGGTGGCTGTGCTGGGGGCTGAGTCACAGAGCCAGACTGATGCTCTAATTGCAACACACGGCCCTCGAGCTGGCATAGAAAATCACCAAGCTGTTGGTTGATCTCTCCACGCACCACCACCCCGACCTAGCGACGGGTGGCAAGTTGCCATCTGCGCCCGCTTCCGGTGGGGGGTGAGCCCCATCCCCTTAGGCAGTTTCACTTGAAGCTGCTGCAGGACCAATGGACAGGGAGTTCCTGGGGTGGGCCCCAGACATGCTGGTGCTCGGTGCCACAGCCAGCTGAGGTGGGACAGGTGGGTCCGCTGGAACCGGCCTTCCCAAGCGTGCTATAGTGTTTAGATTTCATCATCATATGTGGGTTAGTAATAGTCAACACATTCTAGGGTTAGGTATAACAGCATGCATAGATATTCCCATTAACCCAGACACCAGATACGGAACAGTTGGATAGCAAACAGAACACATGGATATATGGGACCACAGTGGTAATAAGAGCAGCATGCAGGTACATTGATGGCACCATGCCACCAATGTTGCAATAATTCAATATAGCACATACATGGAACAATTAAAATATTTATCAAACAACTGGACATTATCAGAACATATGTGTCATTACATACCAGTTGGGGTGGGTATGTTGATTATTGTTGGAGATAGGGTGGGGGGAGAGAAAGATGTCAATTAACAACTAGTATATTCCTGTAGTCCACATTACTTTCCTAGTTAGTGCTGCTATCTGTACCTTACATGTCTTACTACACTACCCTATATCCTTAGTTTGGACAGTGATATGGCTGTCATCATTGTTATACATAAACTGGTTTTACCTGCAGTATACACCTCTTACCTGGTAAACCTGTGGAGGGAATGTTTGTTAACACTAACTAACTGTTTCTACACATACCCCCAGATTCTGGGTTGATGTTGTGCACATAGCTATCCAACTCTTTCTGCACAGACTCTGGCCATGTGTTGTCCACATGCTCGTGTGCCGGGACATATCCAGAATATTGCCCTCTTCCACCTTTAGTGACCTGACACATACATATACATGCTTTCCTACACAGTTATATTATGTAGCACAGTGTGGGTGACAGTGATCAGTGATACTTTATTATTCAGAGAAACTGCAACACTCACAATTCCCTACAATACCAGAGTGAATAGTACCAGTACAGGTTATAATGGTCTTTATTTCTCAGCACAGTGTTCGTATCCGATGTACCTGTGGGAGCAATATTTGTTAGCACCACCTGACTGTTACCACACAAACGTCCAGATTACACATTAGTATTATGCACATACATCTCACTCTGTTACTGTACACACTCTGTTCACAGCTTGACAACATGGGAGTGTAGATAGGACATACTTGAAAGATTACTCTCCTAACAGTTTCAGGGGTTGCTACAGTGACAGGTTTGTTCTCATAGATGTTTGACAATCACTTGTATTCCCTGTTTGTTGGCTAAACATCTGGGATCATCCCACAGACTTACCAGGGAGCCAGGGGCCAGGCAGCAGATATTGGCCCATATACTTGACATTTTGGCCTCATCTGTACAGTTGTGGGGTATGATTCTGTATGCAGTCTACTTCCACTCCCAGGATTCAGACCATGGCTGTGTCTGCTACTACTTAAACACTGTCCATCACAGTTGTGTCTGCTATATAGATATTGCTGTATACCTCCTAACTGCTTTCTGTCTTATTAATCCCCTGTGCTTTTGCATTCTGACCTTGTATTACAACACTCTTACGCAGATTTCCTAAACAGTTATATTTTGTAGGACAGTGTGGGTGACAGTGATGTGTAATACCTCATTCTTCAGAGCAACTGCATCAGTTGCACTGCCATACAATACCAATGTAAACAGTACCAGTACTGGGTATCATTCTTGTATTTCTGGGCACAGTGTTGGTATCTGACAGACCTGTGGGAGAAATGTTTATTAGCACTAGCTGAATGTTCCCACATACAGTACCAAATTCCACATTACTATTATGCACATACATATCACTCTGTTACTGTACCCACTCTGACCACAGCTTGACAAGTTGGGGTGTAAATGGGACTTACGTAGCTTCTTAGTCTCATAAGATATTGGGTAGTTGCTAGTGCGCCAGCTTTGTTCTCATAGATGTGTCAACCTGTTTGCTACCTATACTTCTGGGATCATCCCACTGATGTCCCACGGGGACAGGTTGATAGGCAACAGATATGGGCCACTTTACTGGACATTCTGGACATATCTGTACAGTTGTGGAGTATGATTCTGTATGCAGAGTACTACCACTGGCAGGATTCGAACCATGGCTGTGTGTGCTACAAAACAATAGTTCACATCTCAGTTGCATGTGCTACTCGGGTTTCATTGTCTGCATTTTCCCTGTTTACTGTCTATGTGTTTCTCAGTTGTACTAAATGGCCTCTGGGAATTACACCTGTCATATACGGGCATTCCTACACATTCACTTTATGGTGCGTGGTGTGGGTTACAGTGTTTAATACAACAGTACTATTACATGATTGCAAATCTACATTACTATATGATACCAGAGTATACACATGCAGTCCAGCAGTTAGACCTTTATTATTAGGCTGTTACACTTTTATTTATATACATACTATATCGGACTCTTCCTGCCATATTCTCCACTGTATGCAGTACTTGCCGTGAACAATGCAGGTTTTATACAGGCAACTGATTTACTACTGCTTTTAGTTTTATTTCCTATGCCAGTAAATGCATTAGACTTGCCTCCCATCACAACCTTGCCAGGCGACTGATGTGGGCCTCCTTGTTCGTGGCCCACTCCATTGCAGCTGTGGGGGACATAAGAGGATTATTTAGCCATACCTATCCATGATATACCTGAGCTGGCAATTATTACACACATAGTGAGGGTGATACTTACACACAACTGGAACATCCCCTGCTGCTCTAGCCTTTTGGATCCACTGCTCTAAGAGGTCCCCCTTACATTGCTTCAGGTTGGCATAGTGATGCCTGACCTGCTCACCAGTTCAGGGTATGTCAGTGGCACTGGTGAGGTCATGGGTGAGATGGTCCCAGGCCTCTACCTTATATTGGGAGCCCTGGTACTGGCCCTGCAGCAGTCTCTGATCATGGCTTTTGACAATGAGTCCTGCCATGACTCTGGACTCTGGGATGCACCAGCGTTGTGCCCGAAAGCGCACACCTTCTCCTCTTACTGCCATTGTGCCTGCAAGGGGAAGCTACAACTAGCTTTCAGATGTATTCCCGCCTCTTGGGTTTAAGTAGGGCAGATTTCCTGCACTTTTCCATGATTGGCCAGTTTTGAAAAGGCTAGGCTATGGGCAAACCTGCTTACCTAGGGTTGACATTGTTTAAAGGGGTATAACACTGGGTACATTGAGTTAGCTGGCCTACACATTGCTTACACCTCCTATGCTGGCCTGTGCAATGCTTAGCATTGCTTACATTAGACTTTGCATTATAATTCCTTTTTGGCATTAAGTTATTTTTCATTGCACCTTATATGTATGCCTGGTATCCATGACTCATGTGTTAGTACACTATATAGGGTCCTTGTGTTTTACTAGGGACTTCAACACTCAATTACAATTATACCTGATTTCTGGACTTACTGCTTTACTCCAGTTCACATATTTATGTTATGTAGTGGGTTAAGGCACATATGTCTGTATAGTGATTCCTTTCACAGGTTCAGTTTGGTTTTACTATGGTGAAGACTTGTTTGCTGATGCCTCATTCTTCTGTACTTCTGTGATGGCTTGGTGGTTAACTGTTGTGACTGTGGTGTATATGGTCCTAGGTTAGAGACCTGCATGGCTGTTTATTTTGTTGATGGGAAGAACAAGGGCCATTGGATACAGAGTGATTAAGGCACTTTTGAGCATTTATAAGCAGGTTTGTGCGGGTTTGCACAAGGGTAAGCAATGCTAATCTCCAGTTACATATGCTTGCAGGGAGTTAGCTTTAGAATTGCTTAACCTGTGTGTGCATTGCTTACCCCCACGCAAATGAGCTTAATTTCGCTTACTAGGGCTTATTGGTGCTTAAGCCTGCTTACTAGTGCTTTATTCATTATGACACTCACATCTCACATGTGCTTTTACTGCAGTACTCCAGTTCATAAATATATGTTATTTAGTAGGTTATGCAACAAAAATATTAGTCATAATGTGCTTTGCCATGGAAAATGGAATGTGCTGCAATGGGACTCGAACCAGGAATGCCTGCTTATCCCACTACACCATTGCTATGCCGCTTCATTTGCATATATCTTCCTTGTTATCCTCTTCAGCCATTTAAGCTGCATTAACCATATCTAAGCAATGGACACATTTGCGCACCTACGGATACCTTTCATTGGATATTTAAAAAAAAAAAAGGGTTTGTTCAATTTATTTTTGTATACTTTTTCTGTTGTACACTAGGGGGACTGTTGCTGGGGATATGCGGATACCTATGAGAATTCTCGATCATTTCTTACCCTTTTCTGCTATTCTTCATTGCGGGGGCATGTATATTCTGAGAGCTCTGCTCTGAGACATGCCCCCTGCACTCTTACATGCTCTGTGTAAGATTAGAAGCTTAGCCAGCGCACCTCATTACTATGCATGGCGCGCTGCCGTCCTGCTCCTAAATGGCCTCCTCCATGCAGGACTAAGCTAGTCCTGCTTGGAGGAATAGTAAATCTGGGGGTGTGACTTTACTATTATCAATTCAAAGAAGACTTTTTAGTGATAACATTGTCATTTGTACCATGTTAATAACTTTTATTGTTCACAAAATATTTGCATTCCTTTGTATTATGTTTTTAAGTTGATTTACTAGAAAATGTTTTGAAATGTAACAATGTGTGTATGCCACTAGAGGTTTGACATTTCACATCACATAGGTGTTGATGACTGAGATACAGGAAGTACAGTGACTGAGTGCATTACACTATTATGTATTATCTGTGGTCTATGTAGTTAACAAACGAGATAGATAGATAGATAGATAGATAGATAGATAGATAGATAGATAGATAGATAGACAGACAGACAGACAGATAGATAGATAGATAGATAGATAGATAGATAGATAGATAGATAGATAGATAGATAGATAGATAGATATAGGTATAGACATAGACATAGATATAAATATGGATATATATATATATATATATATATATATATATAGTTTCATAGTTTCATAGTATTGTACTAGGCTATCTGCCCTGGGGCATTTGTAAGCCTAGCCATACTGATGTGGCTTTTGCCACCCCATGAAATGGTACAAAAATATACAGAATAAAATTAGAATACTGTGCCTCTGTCTAGTAGTGACACAATGAAGGTCCCCTTATATAACAGAATTAGTTTACTGTGCCCCTGTCTAGCAGTGACACAGATGTAACCCTTGTGGTAAACTTACGCTCTCCCATCCACTCATCAAGATTTCTCTTGAAGAGAGTCAGTGAGGGGCTCTGCCTAATACGAACTGGAATCTTGTTCCAAAGCATGGGAAGCCTCTGGGTTATGAATCTATCCCTCCAGCATGTCCTATTCATACTTGCGCAGAGGTTTAAGTCTTTAGCTCTCCTGGTCCTGATGGATTTGGATTTTTTGAGGTGGAGCATGTCCATCAGATTCTGATTGGACATGGCCTTGTACGTCAGGCAGAGATCACCTCTGAGCAGGTGGTATGCTACTGAATAGAGCTGAAGTTTCTTTAGTCTGGCAGAATAAGACATATGTTGGAGACCCTTGATCCTCTTGGTGAGGTACTTTTGTGGTCTCTCCAGCTGTTGCAAATGCCGGGTGAGGTACATACCAAATGGGGCATTGTACTCAATCATGGGTCTGATGAGGGAGGAGTATACGGGTACAATGACATCCCTGAATCTGGATGTGAATCCCTTCATGATGAGGTGTGCAAGATAGAATGTTTTTCTAACCACTATGGCAACGTGGGTGTCAAATGAGAGGTCGCTGTCGACTTGGGTCCCTAGGTCTCTGATTACTTTTTCCGTACTCAGTGGGTTGCTGTCTATGTGATAATTTGTGGGTACTTTGTTTTTCCCAAAGGGGATGACTATACATTTTTTGGCATTTAGTTTAAGGCCGTGACTCCGGCACCAGTTGTCCGTTTCTGTGAGGCCTTTTTGTAGGATGTATGTGTCCACTGGTGTATCGACTATGGCGCCTAGTTTGCAGTCATCTGCAAACTTTGTCAGCCACAACCCTCCCATGTTTGCTTTAACATATGAGAAATAAATGCCGAACAAGAGGGGTCCCAGGACAGATCCCTGTGGGACACCACTTGTGACTGGCTTTGAGTCTGACATTGCTCCAGTGATTTTAACTTTATGGGTTCTGTCCTTTAGCCAGTTTGCAACCCATCTAGTGACATAAGGGTTTACGTTTAAGCTGTTGAGCTTATCTATGATGCCTGAGTGGGGTATTGTGTTGAAGGCCTTAGCCAAGTCCAGGTAGGCTGTATGGACTGCTTTGCCCTCATCAATGGCTCTAGTGACTGTTTCAAAAAAGTCAACCAGGTTCAAAAGGCAGGATCTGCCCTTTACAAAGCCGAACTGGGTGGGGTCAAGTGTCTGTAGGTCCCCTATGTCTCTGTTTATGAGTTCCATAATGATTCTTTCCATAGCTTTGCAGACCAGGCTGGTTAAGCTTATGGGGCGGTAGTTCCCAGGGTCTGTAGAGGTACCCCCTTTGTGGAGTGGGAGCACTGTTGCTGTACGCCAGTGTTCAGATACATATCCTGAAGTAAGTCTAAGGTTAAATAGCATTTTTATGTGTGGGTTTAGCTCCTCTTGGAGTTCACGCAACACGTAACCCAGGATACCGTCAGGTCCCACTGATGCTGTGTTTTTAGCTTTGTTTAGGGCGGTCTCACTTGGACATCACAGATGACAGGGAGATTACATTCAGCTGGGATAAGTATTTCTTCTTTTGGGGGTGAGGGAGGGGAGAAATTTGCACTGAACCTGTCAGCCAGAATGTTGGCAATATCTGTGGGTTCAGTGTATTTTTTGTTATTGTGAACTAACTCTGAGCATATCTGAGGGTTTCCGCCCAGGTTTCTAACATAGCTGAAGAAGTCCTTGTGGTTATCTTTAGTGTCCTTAGTGATTTTTCTCTCAAAGTTGGCCTTGGATGTTTTTATGAGAGAACGTAGTTTTCTGCTAATGTTGATCAGAGATGTCTTCCCTTCATGGGATTTTGCTCTGACGTGCAGTAGCTTCCTTCTTTTGTTATACAATTTGTTAATGGCTCAGGTCCACCAGACAGGATGCTTGCCTTTGGTGGAGAGGGACTTGGATTTATTTGGGATTGCATGATCCATGCATTCTTGGAGATGTCCATAGAAAGCATTTGTGAAGGATTCGGAATTGTGGGATGTGGTATCCACTGGCACAGTGGGCTTAAAGGATACCATCTCAGTCTTAAGAAGAGTGAAGTCTGCTTTTGAGAAGTTTTTCACTGTGGTCTTTTGTGCTGGGGGTGGAGGTGGGATATGTATATCCAGGGTGATTAGTTTGTGGTCAGATCTCACTAGTGAGGGGTATACTTCCAGTGTGGAGCATTTTGTCCCCATGTTTGTGATGATCAGGTCTAGTATATTATCTCCCCTAGTGGGAGACATGACTAGTTATTCCAGTGCATTTGAATTTATGAATTCCAGGAACCTTTGGGCTAGGGTATTAGGGCTAGAATAATGTACCCAATCTATGTTTGGGTAGTTGAAGTCTCCCAGTATGATGGTATTTTGTGATACATTCATATCCTCCAATGTCTTCAGGAAGGCTGAGTGGGGTTCCTGAGATTGGGAGGGTGGTCTGTAACATGCTACCAGTTGTATAGCAGTTTTGCCTATGGTTAGTTGCACCTGTATGGTCTCTGATGCTTCATGTGTTGCTACTAACCTGGAGGTGTGGGTGTCCTTGATGAATATGGACATTCCCCCTCCCTTTGTGGTTCGGCCTGGATTTTGGGGCCAAAAAGCATGATACGAGGTATAGCCTGGTAGTGCTGGGGTGCTCTCAGGAGCCTTGAACCTGGTTTCAGTTACTGCACAGACGTCGATGTTCTCCATGCTGAGGAGTGCATCGAGTGCCTGCATCTTGAGATTTAGACTTCTGTTGTTGAGCAGCATTACTCTTAGTTTTTTTTCCATTTTTGTTTTCTTAGGTGGTGGGTTTGTCTTTTGAGCCTTGCCTAAAAAAGGCACTATGGGGGTGGCAAGAGCCTTAGCCAATATCCGGAAGCCCAGTGGTGACAGGTGTAAGCCATCCCTTGCGAAGCAGCGTGGCTTGTCCAACATGTCATCCCAGGCAGACAGACATTGGATCCCCTTAGAATGACACCAGTACTTGAGCCAATTATTAAAGCTGATCATCTTGTATTTGTATTGTGGTATCATTCTTGGTGAGGGCAAGATGCTGCTCAGGGTCAGGGTCATACCAGCCTGGGCTACATAATCGGAGAGCTCCTCTATGTCTCTTTTCATGTAGTCCAGGGAGGTACGTCTCAGGTCATTCACGCCAGCATGGACAATGACAGAGTCATATTTGTACTTGCTTTGGAGTGACTTGAGTGCATGTGTTATGTGGCGGATCCTAGCTCCCGATAGACAGCTCACAGTCACCAACTCCTTGTTCAGCCTGGTCAGCGGGACATCAGTGTGTCTGACTATAGAGTCAACTATTACTAGTGTATCAGGCATGGTGTTTGGCCTTAAGGACTCTGATTGGTTGACACACTGATTTATTGAAGTATGTGTTGCATGTGTTTTGTTTTGAGGTGGTGGATTTTTGGATGTCTGCTTTGGGAGCCTCTGTTGTTTTGGTAAGTTTTTTATTAGAGCCTCCGAGTATGTCTTTGTGTTTTTATGTGTTTGGTTTGCAGTTGTGGTAGGTCTATGTGGGACTGGGATTGTTGTGTGTGTGGTTACCATCTCCTCCTGTCTGGTCATGCCATCCCTGAGTTGAGAGAGTTCAGCCTCCAGTTTGGCTATATAGTTGCATCTCTCACATGCATTTGTGTTTGTTGGGAGGAGGAGAGGGTTGTCTGTGTACATGAGACAATTGTAGCATTGTCTCAAGATACCCAGATTGACCAGCTGAACTGGAGAGGACGCCAGTAATCTACCACTCGACATGCTAAAACAGTATAAGGGAGTGCTGTACCTTTAAGGGAAGTGGATATTCACAGGGGTGGTAGGTAGATGTAGTGCTTTACTTAGTACGAGAGTGCTTACTTAGTAGAGAGGTATTGAGAACATGTGCTAGGCTTATAATATAGTGAGTAGTCTGATTATACTAAGAGTAGAGCTTCCTTAAGAGAAAAATTGAAGAGCAGACTTGGCGGAGCCAGAAGAAGTTTAACCTTGTTTAACCGGCGCTGTGCTATGCACACAACCGCACAAAGCCATGCAAATGTGGATTTTAAACAGGGAACTACAAAAGAGCTAGAAATGGTCCAAAACAACCAATTACTACAGCTCTTGTGCTGAGGTCACTTCCCACAGGGATAGGTAGGCTGCTCAAGGCTCCCCACTCCCACTGGTGAGCAAAGAAACCTCTTTCTATCCAAGTAAGGTAATGGACAACACAGGAACTACACCACAGCCCAGAATACAGCAATGCCTGTAAACTGGTCTAAACCAGTCGAGGAGAGGCGGGAAAACAAGGATTATTTTTTTGTTTTTTTTATAGAAACACACAGAAAATGCAGAAACAGTGATAAATCAGTTACACAGGCTAGCACACTTTAGTGGGCAGCCTCAACAGTTAAATTAAACAAACAAACAAACAAACTTTCGATCAAATTTGACTGAAAAGTAACTTTAAGTGCAGATTTTAAAATAATGCAGCAAACAGTTAAAAAAAATAGTTCAAGCTAGTTCAGGGTAAGCTACAGAAGCTATTCCAAGTGAAAATAAAGCAAAGATACTTAAATCCAGAAAGTAGTCACTTTTCTGAGTTCTCTGTAGCTAAGACCACTCTGCAGGACCACGAGGAGCTTGTCTGAGCAGTATAGCCAGAAAAGACCACCCAGAGGTGGATTTTAAACAGGGAACTACAAAAGAGCTAGAAATGGTCCAAAAAAAACAATTACTACAGCTTCTTGTGCTGAGGTCACTTCCTACAGGGACAGGTAGACTGCTCAAGGCTTCCCACTCCCACTGGTGAGCAAAGAAACTTCCTTCTATCCAAGTAAGGTAATGGACAACACAGGAACTACACCACAGCCCAGAATACAGCAATGCCTGTACACTGGTCTAAACTAGTCGAGGAGAGGTGGGAAAACAAGGATTTTTTTTTTTGTTTTTTTTTTTGATAGAAACACACAGAAAATGCAGAAACAGTGATAAATCAGTTACACAAGCTAGCACACTTTAGTGGGCAGCCTCAACAGTTAAATTAAACAAACAAACAAACAAACGTTCGATCAAATTCGACTAAAAAGTAACTTTAAGTGCAGATTTTAAAATAATGCAGCAAACAGTTAAAAAAACAGTTCAAGCTAGTTCAGGGTAAGCTACAGAAGCTATTCCAAGTGAAAAAAAAGCAAAGATACTTAAATCCAAAAAGTAGTCGCTTTTCTGAGTTCTCTGTAGCTAAGACCACTCTGCAGAACCACGAGGAGCTTGTCTGAGCAGTGTAGCCAGAAAAAAATGCCCAGAGGCGGATATTAAACAGGGAACTACAAAAGAGCTAGAAATGGTCCAAAACAACCAATTACTATAGCTCTTGTGCTGAGGTCACTTCCTACAGGGACAGGTAGGCTGCTCAAGGCTCCCCACTCCCAATGGTGAGCAAAGAAACTTTCTTCTGTCCAAGTAAGGTAATGGACAACACAGGAACTACACCACAGCCCAGAATACAGCAATGCCTGTAAACTGGTCTAAACTAGTCAAGGAGAGGCAGGAAAAGAAGGATTATATTTTTGTTTTTTTGTTTTTTTGATAGAAACACACAGAAAATGCAGAAACAGTGATAACTCAGTTCCACAGGCTAGCACACTTTAGTGGGCAGCCTCAACAGTTAAATTAAACAAACAAACAAACAAACTTTCGATCAAATTTGACTAAAAAGTAACTTTAAGTGCAGATTTTAAAATAATGCAGCAAACAGTTAAAAAAACAGTTCAAGCTAGTTCAGGGTAAGCTACAGAAGCTATTCCAAGTGAAAAAAAGCAAAGATACTTAAATCCAAAAAGTAGTCACTTTTCTGAGTTCTCTGTAGCTAAGACCACTCTGCAGGACCACAAGGAGCTTGTCTGAGCAGTATAGCCAGAAAAAAATGCCCAGAGGTGGATTTTAAACAGGGAACTACAAAAGAGCTAGAAATGGTCCAAAACAACCAATTACTACAGCTCTTGTGCTGAGGTCACTTCCTACAGGGACGGGTAGGCTGCTCAAGGCTCCCCACTCCCACTGGTGAGCAAAGAAACTTCCTTCTATCCAAGTAAGGTAATGGACAACACAGGAACTACACCACAGCCCAGAATATAGCAATGCCTGTAAACTGGTCTAAACTAGTCGAGGAGAGGCGGGAAAACAAGGATTATTTTTTTGTTTTTTTTGATAGAAAAACACAGAAAATGCAGAAACAGTGATAAATCAGTTACACAGGCTAGCACACTTTAGTGGGCAGCCTCAACAGTTAAATTAAACAAACAAACAAACAAACGTTCGATCAAATTTGACTAAAAAGTAACTTTAAGTGCAGATTTTAAAATAATGCAGCAAACAGTTAAGAAAACAGTTCAAGCTAGTTCAGGGTAAGCTACATAAGCTACTCCAAGTGAAAAAAAGCAAAGATACTTAAATCCAGAAAGTAGTCGCTTTTCTGAGTTCTCTGTAGCTATGACCACTCTGCAGGACCACGAGGAGCTTGTCTGAGCAGTACATATATATATATATATATATATATATATATATATATATATATATATATATATATATATAGATAGAGATGAGTGCCTTACACTATTATACACGAGTGCCTTACACTATTATACATGTATTAACGGTGGTTTATGTAGTTAACAAAGGAGATAGATAGATAGATAGATAGATAGATAGATAGATAGATAGATAGATAGATAGATAGGCATAGGTATAGACATCGACATAGATATAGATATAGATATATGTATAGACATATATAGATATATCATGCTACAGAAATGTTATGTACATTGTGCCACATCTACCATGAAAATCTACTAATGGAAATCAAACAGAATATATAATGGTTCACTCAGCTTCCCAAGGAAAACACAGTAGCACTACATTTAGGTTTAAAAACTAATGGATATTTGAAAATCACTCAAACACTGTGTGCACCAAATCTTTTGATAAGGCAAGCCAAGATGCTGAGAATAAGGCAGCACTATTAAACCCTATATGCAATGAACATTTGAAACAGCTCTTCTATGGCACCTATTGAAAGTCAGAACCTATATCAAAACTTATCATATCTTATATACAAAACCATTTTTACTGTAAAGGGCTGTGATGTACCATTAGGAAATGGATCTGTAAGTGAACATTTTAAAGCAAGGACAGCAATAGTTTACATGTGCTTCGAAACTAAATATAAATAATGGCTGCAAATTTGTATTTGGTTACTTAAGCTACCTCTAGTAGTGTGGGCAGTTTTTTGATAAATAGAGATAAATAGAGATCAGTGAAACAGGACTCATTTTAATGGGGCCAGTGCAGATATCCATACGCTGTGAAAATAGTGATGTGGGGGTCTTGCTTCTCTGGATTCACCTGGTTGTGCTACCTGATATTCCATTTTGCTAGTTTTCCATTTATCAGAACATGTCAAGAATAGCTTAGATGGGTCTTCCATTTCTTCATACTATATCTCTGTAATCAGTTTAAGATTATGTACAATCTTAATTCTACAGATTTGACAACAATTAGCACTGTTACCTCCCATCTCTATTCCCTGTCTATTCACAGACAGAAATCTACCCTGGATTTAATTATGATAATAAACAGACTAAAAGCCTTTTAGCATAGACATATTTACATGCTGATTTTGACCTTTGGTCACTGTTTTCCACACTCTGTTATGAAATGTTTTAGGCAATGACTTTGTGTCACTCTTTGGGATGGTGGTGGCCCGGGCTAACTCTGGTTGCTCTTTGTGGAATAGCTCCCTAGGACATAAGAGCTAAGTGCAGATCTACCTGTTTAGACTTTTCTTAGCCATTTCTGTTGTTCTCTCAACAGTACTGTTTGCTTGTGGATAATGACAACTTGATGTTGAGTTCCATTGCCAGTGATAAGTTCTACAGAATCCACAAACACAAAAGGTTGCATGTCTGAGAACGAAACCAGAGAATGAGCACAAGTCCAGAACAAACAGGTAAACAACAATCAGCTCAGCACATTCAGCCAGAAACAAAGTAGAAGCATACCTCTCAACCTCTTAGAGCAAGAAATCTGGACAAAGCCATAAATAAAAGTGGAACAAAGGGCCAAAAACAGGGACAACTTTTTAAATATTCCCCTTATAAACTTAGAAAGTTGATAGAATAACAAATTTTGTATTACCATGAATTTTGTGAAGGGTATGAAGTCTGAAACTCAAATGTCTGTCATTATTTTCTAGCTTCACTCTTTAATGATTTGCCACTAAATTGTCAGAAAACCACAATTTTATGAAAAATGGACCAAAAATATGAGGCAAAAATCTGGACATTCTGTGAAAATCTGTACAGTTGAGAGGTATGAGTAGAAGTAACATGATGTAAATCCTTTGTTATTCTAGTGCATAATACAGGAACAAGGCCTTTAAACCAGAGTTGATATTGAATGCATCTTTTTCGGTAATAGCTAAACAACATTCAAAACACCCTATATTTTTAAGTCATAAAATCATAAACCAAGGATGTAAATAAAACAGTGCTAAGGTCATCAAATTACCTCAAAAATAACCTAAATACTTCAGTATAATATAAGATCAGCTTAATAACCATGAAGTTTGGTGAAGAAAAAAATGCAATACTGAATAGTTTAAGTAATAAACAAATAAAAATCACTTTATGGCCCCTAATAGACTATATTTTGCATAACAATTTTCATACATATGATAATCTTTGGCAGCAAAAAAAAACAATCTATATATATATATATATCTATATATATATATATATATATATATATATATATATATATATATATATTATATATGTATATATGGGTCTACTGTAAAAGTCCAAAAATCCACTTGTTCGAAAATGAACAGTGGATCCTCGGTTACATGAAAGCACACTTAAGTGAAAGTGCACTTCTGCGAAGCACAGTTCAACGAACCGTTCAGGGAAACTGAAGCGACGAGGCACACTAGGTTCATAGGTTGGTACTAGGCTATCGGCCCTAGGACCTATACAAGCCTAGCCATAACAATTCCCTGAATATTTTTTCCCACACTATTTACTTCCCTGGACCCCTGTCTAGCAGGGTGACTGACATGATCCCTGGGGTGAATTTCCTATCTCCCATCCAATCATCAAGGTTCCTTTTGAAGAGGGCCAAGGAGGTGCTCTGCTTGACATGCATGGGCAGTCTATTCCAGAGTCTGGGGAGTCTCTGGATCAGGAACCTATCCCTCCAGCATGTTTTGTTTATTGTGATGACAAGATTTAGATCCCTGGACTGTGTGGCTCTGAGGGATTGGGATTTCTTTAAGTGGAGCATGTCCAAGAGCTCAGGGTTTGACGTGGCCTTGTATGTTAAGCAGAGATCGCCTCTGAGTAGACAATATTCCACGGAGTATAGCTGGAGTTTTTATAGACGGTCATCATATGGCATCTGCTTTAGGCCTGTGATTCTTTTAGTGAGGTATTTCTGTGGCCTTTCCAGCTGTTGCAGATGTCTTGTGAGGTGCATACCAAATGGGGCATTATACTCTATAATGTGTCTAATGAGGGATGAGTAGAGTGGGACAATGACCTCCTTTTTTCTAGATAAAAAGTCCTTAGTGATGAGGTGTGCCACATTGTAGGATTTCCTGACTGTTGTGGCGATGTGGTTATCGAAAGTGAGACCACTGTCCACCTGTGTCCCTAAGTCTCTCATCACACCTTCAATGTTTAGTGTACTGCCACCTATGTGGTAATTCATGGGTACATGTTTTTTTCCAAAGGGGATAACTTTACATTTCTTGGCATTAAGCTTGAGCCCATGGCTCTGGCACCAGTCATCTGTTTTTGTAAGGCTCTTTTGTAGAATATCCACATAATTTGGGAATTCAATAATGGCTCCCAGTTTGCAGTCATCTGCAAATTTTGTTAGCCAGAGTCCCTTAGTGTTGGCCTGTACTTCAGAGAAGTAGATGCCAAACAAGAGTGGTCCCAGGACTGAACCCTGAGGTACTCCACTTGTCACTTGTCTGGAGCTAGATTTGGAGTCAGCTACTTTTACAGTCTGGGTTCTATCAGTAAGCCAGTTGGCAACCCATCGAGTGATGTAGGGATTTATGCCCAGCTTAGTAAGTTTATCTATGATTCCAGAGTGGGGGGTGATGTTGAAGGCCTTGCCAAGGTCCAGATAGGCTGTGTGGACCACCTTACCCTCGTCCACAGCTCTGGAGACTGATTTGAAAAAGTCAATCAGATTCAGGAGACAAGATCGGCCCTTCACAAACCCAAACTGGGTGGGGTCCAGTGTTTGAAGGTTGCCAATGTCTTTGTTTATAAGTTCCATGATAATGCGTTCCATGCCCTTATAGATTGGGCTTGTCAGACTGATGGGACGATAGTTCCCGGGATACAATTCGGATCCCCACTTGTGGAGTGGGATAACTACTATAGCTGTGCGTCATTCAGTGGGCACGAAGCCTGAGGTGAGGCTATGATTAAACAAGACACTTAGGTATGGTGCCAGTTCATTTTGTAGTTCATGTAGTACACAGCCTGGGATGTCATCTGGTACCATGGATGCTGTATTCTTTGCTTTGGAGAGTGCAGTTTCTACCTGTGTGGCCGTGATTACCAGAATTTGGCAATCTTTTGGTATTGAGATGGGCCTTTAGTGGGTGAGAGGGTGGTGAAGTTGGCACTAAATCGATCTGCCAGGATATTGGCAATATCCATGGGATCAGTATATTTAATGCCATTCTGTTGTAGCTCAGAGCAGATCTGAGCATTGCCATTTAGATTCTTGAAATAACTATAGAATCCCTTGGGGTTGTCTTTGGAATCTTTGTCAATTTTATTTTCGTAACTAGCTTTTGAGGATTTTATGAGGGATCTCAGCTTCTTAGTGAGGCTGATGAGGGTGTTTTTTGCATATTGGGATTTTCCTCTCTTCTGCAACAGTTTCTTCCTTTTGTTGTATAGTTTGTTTATAGCAGGGGACCACCAGATTGGCTTCCTTTTTTTGGAGAACAGCATCTTGGTTCTATTTGGGATGGCACAATTCATGCATGAGTGGATGTGTTCGTACAGTGCCTTAGTGTAGGATTCTGCAGTCGAACTTTCAGATCCCGTCTGCATGGGTGTCATGAAGTTTGTCCCTTCTGACTTCAGTAGCATGAAGTTGGCTTTGAAGAAGTTTTTTAAGGAGGTTTCCTTACTGCGGGGTGGGTGTGGGATGTGGATGTCAAGGGTGATTTGCTTATGGTCAGACCTGACCAATGAGGGGGTGACCACTGATGTGGAGCATCTATCTCCCATGTTGGTAATGACCAGGTCTAGGATATTGGAGCCCCTGGTGGGACAATGGATTAGTTGATCCAAGGCGTTGGAATTTATGAATTCCAAGAACCGTTGGGAAAAGGAGTTGGTACCCGAGTAGTTTTCCCAGTTAATGGCAGGGTAGTTGAAATCACCCTGTATTAATGTGTTTGGTTGTATCTTTATATTTTCCATTATGTTTAGGAAGGTGTCAAGAGAATCTTGGGGCCTGGTGGGGGAATTTGTCAAGCTACAGTTTGGATTGCAGTCTTACCTAGTGTTAGTTGCACCTGGAGAATTTCAGATGCATTGTGTTGGGCAACTAGTGTGAATATCCTTGGTGAATATGGACACTCCTCCACCTTTAGTGTTTCAGTCTTGGTTTTGTGGCTGAAAAGTGTGGTAAGAGTGGTAAGAGTTGTAGCCTGGTATTGCAGGGGTGCTCTCTGGAGCCTTGAACCAGGTCTCAGTTACTGCACAGATATCCATGTTCTCCATTTTTAGGAGTGCCTCGAGAGAGTGCATTTTGAGGTTTAGACTTCTAGCATTGAGTAGCATTACCTTCAGATTTTGCATGCTTGTATCTGTTATGGTGGTGGTTTTATCCTTTGAACCTTGCCTAAAAAAGGCACTGTAGGGGTGGCAAGAGCTTCAGCCAGTAACCTGAATCCCAGGGGTGACAGGTGCAGACAATCTCTGGCAAAGCATCGTGGTTTGTTGATCATATCTTCCCAGGCAGACAGATACTGGATCCTATATGAATGACACCAGAAGCTTAGCCAATTGTTGAAATCAATCATTTTGTCCTTATACTGTGGTATCATTTTGGGCGAAGGCAGGATGCTACTCAGGGCTAGGGTCATACCTGCCTGGGCCACATGATCCAAGAGCTCTTCCATGTCTCTTTTCATGTAGTCCAGGGAGGTACATCTCAAGTCATTCACTCCAGCATGGACAATGACAGTCATATTTGTACTTGCTGTGGAGTAACTTGAGTGCATGCGCTATGTGGTGGATCCTGGCACCCGACAGGCAGCTGACTGTAATTTTCTCCTTGTTCAGTCTGGTGAGTGGGACATCAGTGTGCCTGACTATAGAGTCACCTAATAGGGAATTTTACTGTTCCCCACTGTAGTGTGATTTCGGAGTTGGTATATTTAAGTAGGGGGGTGTGGGGGGCAAAACCACCCACTCAATGTAATGTTAGTAAGTGTTATCTGTTGTTTTTTTTTCCTATTTATTGGTTCGTTAAACCAAGTTTTGCAAAAGTGCACTTTTGAATAAGTGCACTTTCGCATAACTGAGTGGTCTACTGCTCTGTTTTGAATAAGTGGTATTCGATTAAAAGCAGTAGACCCATATATATATATATATATATATATATATATATATATATATATATATATATATATATATATATATATATCTATATATATAAATATGTAGCTGGAGTGCACAAACAGATACGTATAACCAAAAAATTAATAAAAAAAATAACAAGTGGTATTTATCATTATATATTATATTATACTGGCCACTATGGATTCAACAAATATATTTCCAAAGAACTGATATTATTCACTGGATTTAAAAGAAATATAAATTATAGGATAAAAATGATATCATATATGGTCACTCAGACTTGGTTTAAAAACACCATCCAACCTCACAATTCACTGTTTTTTTCATACTAATCAATCTAGTTTTCAAACTTTAATCTTTATGTCGGATTATATCAAGGATTAAAAATATAAAGTGGGCATTATTATATAACGTGGGCATTATTACGTGCCAAGTACTTTTTATCCACACACACACACACACACACACACACACACACACACACACACACACACACACACACACACACACACACTCACACACACGTACACACACACGCACACACGCACACATGCACACACGCACTCTGCAGGTAACAAGACATCTTATTTTATACACTTTATTAGTGTTAGACAAAGTAAACTCATTGTTTTAACTACATATTTGCATAAATAACAACTATTACATGGTTGGCAGCCAGTGCCATTTTCAATACACCATGTATTGAGTTTAGCAAGTTTATGAAGCCTTTTGTGACCAGAAAGAAATTGGTAAATTGTTTTTGCTTTCCTGTACAAAATGTTACACTGCTGTGGAAGAATATTTATAAAAAAACTTATCTTGTTTCAAAATGTACCAACATTTGTTAAGAGCATCTCTGAATGTTCTAGCATTTGATCCATAAGTAGTAAACTTAACCCATATATGGCATTTGTCATCTGCCAAATTGTTCTCATTTTTATGGGATAAAAGGGATTTTCTGTCTATAGTTTCTACTTCTCTTTGAGCTGTGCTCACTGCTAAAGGATCATAACCCCCTAGTAAGAAGCCTATTCTAAGATCCTTGGAAACCTCTTGGAATTGGCTAGTTCTTCAGAAATTCTTTTAGGTCTGATGAACTGTGATTTGGGTATATGACATATCTAGCCTAGATTACAGCTGATTGCTCTTAAAAGTGAAATCTTAGTGTGAAATTCTTGGTATAGTCTTGTATTTAAAGTCCCATCCACAATTTTATATATCCAAACATCAAGGAATGGAATGTCATTCTGATGGAGATTCACTGTGAACTTCAAACCCCTTTATTTTCATTAAAGTAAGTAACAATCTCACTCAGCTCCAAAATATCTAACCTCCAAGTTAACCAGTAGTCATCCAGGTATCTTCTCCACACATCCATGGAACTGAGGAGGATATTATGTCTATGATCCTAGACCATGTCTTCCTCAATATATCACATAAATAAATGTGCACACATGGGAGCAAAAGATTCCTTCATTGCAGTACCTCAAACCTGCTAAAAACACATACAATTATAGGAAAACACATTTTAGTAAAATAATGCAATAATTAAAGGGAAGATGTTAAACCAGCAAACTATAACTGTGATTTGTGTAGCTAATATTCCAGGGCATAGCAACCCCCCCCCCCCCCCCCAATGTGGGATGTATGCATAAAGCAATCTGATATCTAATGTACACAAACACCAATCTGGACATCTTTAGTCACGTTAAGAAACTGAGTGGAACCATGTAACCAGGATCTCAACTACTGTAGCAATGGTTTAAGGTAAATAGTGAGAAAGGCATAAACGGGTTAAGTAAGTGAACCATTGTCTGCAATAATTGGTCTGTCCATAGGTTTAGTAATATTTTTCTGAACTTTATGCAAAAGATAAAAGTATTGTCTTCTGGGGTCCTTCACTGTAAGTTTCATCTTTACTCTATCAGAAATAATTCCTTCTTTTAATGCCTTGTCAAAAAAGCTATCCGTCTCCTTCTTAAATTGGGAGGTAGGATCCAGAAGAATTTTCTGATAATAACATCCATCAGCTAGTTGGTTCATAGCCACCATATGATATACATCCATCTCCCATAGAACAATACTGCCTGTGAAATAATTAAATCAATATTGTCTGTGAAGATTTTAAAGCCTGCACATTCACCTAAAATGAGACTGTCATTGCTTTTCCTATATAAAGCTGAATTGCTGTAACTCTTTCAGAATTAAATTTAATAAAACGACACTGCCTTATGGTACGGTGGCTGAAAAACTGACTTGCAAAATCAAAACCCATCATCACACTCAGTCTCAGGACTGTTAGAATAATAAGCCTCATCTGTAAGGTCATGGAACATATCATTATGGACCTCATAAATAAAGACATGAGTGACCTCAAAACCTTGGGTTCTACCCAATTTGCTTCTTGAAGGGCAGATCCTGCCTGTCAAATCTGTGGATTTCTTTGAAAGTGTAACCATGGACATTGATGCTGGCACATCTGTGCATACAGCAAACCCTTGACAACGGCATTCAACACAATCCCACATTCAGGAATTACTGATAAACTTAGCAAACTGAATATAAACCCCTTTGTTGTAAGATGGGTTGCAAACTGGCTCACAAACTGGACATGCACTATCAAAGCAGGTGACTCCACATCAACCAGCAGACCTGTTACCAATGGGGTGCCACAGGGGTGAGTGTTGGGTCCCCCTACTGTTTGGTATATACTTCTTAGAAGTTCAGGTCGAAGCTAAAGGTATGTGGCTGACCAAGTTTGCAGATGACTGCAAACTAGTTGCAATCCTTGAATACCCAAATTATGTCAGTATATTCCAGGATGGTCTCACATAGACCAACGACTGGTGTATTAATCAGTCTCAGACTGAATGCAAAGAAATGCATCATCATTCCCTTCAGCGCACACAATGTACCTTCACACTGCCAAATCAATGGCAATACCTTAAGTACCCATAAAGTTGTAAGGGACCTGAGATTACAAGCTGACTATGACCTTAACTTCAGCCACCACATGTCTACTGTTAGTAAGAAAGTTTTCCATGTAGCTCACTTGATTAGTAAAGGCATTGCCTCAATAGCAAAACAAGTTGTAACCCTCCCATACTCAGCATTTATCAGGCTCATAACTGAGTATAATGTCTCATTCAGTATGTACCGTACTAAGCATCTACAACAATTAGAGAGACTTCAGAGGTTTTTAACAAATAAGATCAAGGACCTTCAGCATGTGCCTGACACAGACCAAGTAAAATCCCTGTCACTATACTCCATATCGTATAGACTTCTTAGGAGGGACTTATGCCTGGCTTACAGAGCAGCCCAAGACCCAAAACTAATGAACTTACTAAATATCCATAAATCAAATAGGTCTAGGACTACCAATCCAAGGGATTAAATATGGCCTGCGACTTAAATAGGACATGCTGGAGGGACAGATTTGTCTCCCAGTGACTGCCAAGTCTTTGGAACAGTCTACCAATTCATGTGAAACAAAGTACCTCTATGACAGTGTTCAAGGTGAACCTGGATGAGTAGATGGGGCACAATAATTTCTTACTGGAGATAGTGCCCACAACCCTCCTGGACATAGGCAGTCATCACTAAATGCAGTCTTGAGCATTGACTAGTACCTCTGCAGTATTACATTGAGTTGAAATGGCTAGGCTTAAATGACTTTGGGGTTAATAGCCTAGTATTGCTACAAAAACTTTTAGTAACTTAAAATAAAATTTTGAAGTAATGGATGTAGGTATGAAATTCAAGCCTTTATCCAACAGCTTGTATTCCTGTACACTAAGTGAACATTTAGAAATGTCAATAATTAAACAATAACCTGCATTTTTTTCTGTTGATCCATCATCTTCCAAGATATATTGAACATGTCTTTGTTTTGGCATGTGTTTGCATCTTACCAACACACACACACACACACACACACACACACACACACACACACACACACACACACACACACACACACACACACACACACGCACTATTGATTTTTCTATGTGTGTAATGAAGGCAGAAGCTGCAAATGTGATCATTGCTCTACCCAATATAAAAAAATAGATAAATATAACTGGGATAGAACTTGTTGACTACTTATTGAGGGTTACATGACTATATCAATGTCTCTTATAGGAACATAGGAACACTAGCAGGCAAGCAATTATGAGGACCAAACGATGCCTAGCCATATAAACCTTGCAGCAGGCACACTTAAAAAGTTTGCCTCCCTTTTCAAGTACTTAATAGTGCTTACCTCCCAAATGAGCAGGGCTGCCCATCCATTTATCAAGACTATCCTTAATGGCAGTCAAAGTAGTACTTTGCTTAAACTGTAGTGGTGATTTATTCCATAGGCTGGGAATATAGTGAGTTAAGAACCTATGTCTCCAGCAGGTCGTGTTTATTTGTTGATGTAGATTTAGTTCCCCATTATGGGGGGCTTGTAGAGTCACTGGTTTTGTAAATAAAGAGAAAATCAAATAACATTGGGATTTTATGTCTCAAACAGCAAGACTCGTCACCTTGCAACAACCTACTAGCTCGTGAATGGTGTGCTGATCTTTTCTTCCTTGAATTCATTATTCTGTGTATACTTTTTATAAAGACAACCACACTAGCCTTTCCATACCTTCTGTTTTGCTTATTATATGCTTTTACTTAATTTCTTTCAAAATTTTCACCTCACATATAACAATGCACTGCTTCTTAATTCATTCAGACTGCTGTACAATTTGTATAGCTTTCTCTAAGATTAAATGTGGATCATGCTATAACTTTTATGAAGCTTCAAGGTCTGCAATACCTATTTCTGCTCCTTATTTGTTCATCTTTATTGACCCCCAAATTCACAATATTCTGACAGTTCATAAAAATATCTCACAAATGCTTCTATGGAATCACCCCATCTTAACTCACTTACAGAAGCATATTCTGTCATGTATTACATTTCTATTTGGTGGAAAATGTTCACTTAACTTTGTAATCAAAGCCTCAAAAGTTGTAGACTGATCCTAAACAAATGTGAAAGCACTAAAAATAGGTTTAATAAGAAGGGAAGTTTACATGAATCACAAGATCTTCCAAGTTTAACTGGGCTTCAGTCATGCAGCAGGAATGCTGGGTCATCCATATTAGTGTTGCTGAAGTTTATGTAAAGTCTAATGGCTCTGCCAGACTGAATCTTATCACCTTTAATGTTCTTTTGTTCTTTATCTTTTGTTTTTCCAGTTGCCAACTCATTTGAGACAATATCATATTCTGGTAAATGAATGGTGTCTCTCTTTGTTGCACTATTGCAGAATTCCTTGCCCGTCTGGACTGTTAATGGTTTCTTAGATGCATTTGCATTGTTCTTATTTTTGTTTGATCTCATCCTAACACAATGTCATGCTTTGTATAATATTTCAGGATGTTAGACTCCCGGGTGACCAGGACTAGTGTGCATAGGTTGTTTTCATTTGTCTTACACGCATTTATAATCTGTGATATAGTACAGCTATACATGTGTCTTGTCACACTCACAGACTACTCAGTAAGGAATACATGTTTCAATACTGCCCTTTGCATTATAGGTAAAAAATAGGTTTTAGACAAGCATGACCACTTTATCATTAATTGCAAAGATCATCATGATTAGTTGACATCACAATATCCAACAGGGGATTAAGTAACTTTTTACACTATAAAAGCATTTTCAGAGGCATTAAATGTTAAGCATTATCCTTACATTATAACAAAACTATTGTAACTGATTCACATGTCTTCACTAGCTCATTCCCTTCATTTTAAACATTTCTCTTTAAAGTCAGTGAACCAACAGGTCAACATTTAAGTAATCCTCAATGCTCTTCATTTTTTTAGAACCATCACAAAATGTAAGGTGCAATAATTATTATCTAGTTGCCCTTAACACAAAATGTGACTCATAGCTTTAATTCTAGGTATGAAAAAATAGCAGCAACCGCAGTCACAGTCCCATTTTCCCAGATCTACTTCTAAATTTCAAACTTTCCAAACTTCGACTTTCTTATGGTTGAGACCATAAGATTGAAGTTTTAAAAGTTTGAACCATTTAAATGGAGATCACCGTACAGCATGAAATGGTATATTCACCGTTTTCCTCACTGTAGTGTGATGTTGGAGTTGACATATTTAATTAGCAGGGGTGTACAGGGAGCGGGGGGGGGGGGCTTGCAACTTCAAAAAGGTAAAAAAAAAAACATTTTTTTTTAATTTAAATTTCAAACTTTCAAAATGTCAATCTTATGGTCTTGACCATAAGAAAGCCGATGTTTTGCAATTTTGAAATTCTGAAGTAGACCCATTTTCCCACATTTAGTTTTCCCATAACACTAATCATATTCTCTGGCTTGTAAAAATAAACTATTGTCATAGCAGTCACAAAGATTGAACTAACCACTGCATCTAAAATAAATCTTTACCCATCACTGGGTATGGTTCTACAAAGAAAATGAGCACAATCTGGTTTAAGTCTGGTTAACAAAATGTAAATAAATAACCATTACTTAATAAAAGCTAGAAAAACGTGACACAACAACTCAAAGAATTTCTGGACACATCTGTCATACTTCTTTAAGAACAGCAAGGTTTTACAGCGGATGGGGTACCTCTACAACCATCTACACTTATCAGAAGATAGTTAATCTATAACGGAGCATAATCTATAAACTGATATCATGTTTGCTGACAAAACCAAGAAAGTCAGCATGGTGAATCACTTCTCTTCTGACTGTACTTTAATTGATCAGACTAAACAGTCTTAGTTTATTCTCAAGTTAAAAGGCCAAAAACTCCCTTTCCTTACAGTGTAAAGTTAAAACACATTTCTCACATGGTTTTCTTATGGGATCTGTACTATTCCCATAATTATCAATACATTTTCTTCAGTAAAATCAAGTGTAAATGTATCACCCATCCCTCACAGATGACCTTTCTAGTTTGAAACTGGTCTACCAAATCAGTATCTTAAACATTAATTACTAAAAGATTTAGTTGGTGTCATACAAACATTGGAAAACAAATTTCTAGTTATGTACAAGGCTATCTGAAACTCAAGAAAAATTAGTATATAATTCCAAAGTACTGCCATATTAATGCTCTTAATGGACATCACATGGACAAAGTTGTATCCTTTCAACTTCTAAGACTTCAAAATAATCAAGTCATTTCAGTTATTCCCATGTTGTCTCAGTGAAAGCAAACTTACCACCTGGTTCTACATGTAACTGACATGAGCTTCTATGTCCTGAGGTTTATTCAGCAGTGACTAAAGGAATCTTACATCATTACTTGTTATGCAAGATACTTATTTTCTTAGACAATGTATCTTCATCTTAATATATTAGAGACCTGTCCAATATTGCCCACTGCAAAAAAAAGTTCCTAACAATGTGACAAGGGTCCTTTAAAGCAACAGATAATATATATTAAGTAAACAATAAAAAAACATGGAAAAAATAAAACCAAAGAAAATATGTAGAGTCATGTCTTTATAACTAAAAATGGAACAGCTTTGACTTGCCTTACTGAAGGCTATTACCATTCTGTCTGTGCCCTCTCATATCAACTGTTGTTAGACATAACTCATAGAATGCTGTCTAATTATAAAAAGTAAGCTTGAAAACTAAGTAGCACAACATATCCTGTGGTCTCATTAGGACACAGCCCCAATATTTTCTGGTACCAAGAATAAAAGTAAAGGAGACTGAGACTTCATCTTCTAAATATTAGGGCTAAGACTGTAGCCAGGCTAGCACATAGCAGATATATCACAGCAAACATTTTCAAAAACAATTTACTTATTTTGTTTAATGAGATTTCCCAGTATGTATATATTTTAAAAAAGCCTCACATAATTTTCATGTTCGGTTTATTACGTTACACAGTTTATTAAATGGCATTTTTTTTTATTTTCAGAATGGACAATTGGCCAATTTATTTCTTTTAACCAGACATTTCAGAAGTTGTAGTGAAAAGGCCTGTTGCTGATCATACTATCTGCTTTTTAGACTAGTTAGCAACTGATGGTATGGAGCCTTTTTGTGTTTATAATATCCTCATTTCAACCTCTATGGTCCTCAACCTCAGCAGGCCTTAGATAAATGTTGCTTATACAAAAATAAAATTAAACACTGTAACTCATCTCAAGCAGTCAGATTAAAAAGAAAATTTATTTCTACTCCTGCACATTCTACTTCATTGATTGCTTTTGATGGAAAAACATCTTAGGGGAGAGCAACTGTTAGAATTTCTGTTTAAACTCATACTAACTTTAACTTGAAAGGCTGGCCATGCCAACAGAATGTTGCCTCACAAACACTTTGATCATTCCAATCTAATGCTTCCTCTTATTATTTATTTATTTAATTGACATTGTTGACCAGGAATTTCCTAATGAACCGGAGTCCTTTTTCAGCGGAGGCCTGGGGAGAAAAGCTCCACAAGAGTACAAAGGTATTTTACTAAAGTGACAATTTTTGGTTAACATTTCAGAAAAAAAAACATAATAAGAAGTACACTAGCGTAACGAGTAAAGAATACAACTAATGCTGTCTATTACCAATATAAAAAGCTATTGAGAGAAGTTGGCAAACTATTTATAGCATTTCAAGCAAGTAGTGTATAGAGAGTGAAACGAAGCATGGCTCCTTCACTCATATAAAACAAACCAAATCATCCAGTAAAATATGCAGGCATTTAATAAAGGTTAGCGCTTTCACCAGTGAACCAGTGGCTTCATCAGACCATACAAACAAGACAAATAAGCTAACAGTTTTTATACTCACATACTTGATACGTTCACAGATGCTTTCATTTAGTATAATGATGTTATCCAAGCTGATGCATAGTATGTAATGCATAAACATTATGGAGCATTCAAAATATTTTCCCATAAAAAACTTTCAATTCAGATGTAAAGGTACTGAATCAACTATAATATTAAAAAAAAAATCACTATTTAAGGAACAAACAACTACCCCTAATTGCAAATATAGTATTGTACTCTAATGCGTCTAGTTAAAAAAATATTTTAAAGTTAAGCTAATCATAAGTACGTTCTCATTAGTGATGATCCATCCCTATTCGACATCACCATGTGTATTATGCTGAACGTAAAGTGCACTAAACTACTTAAAGTGGAATCAACTCAAAACAGTACATCAAACATTCCCATTAACTTATGTATTAAATAAAATATATACATTTCGCCTAAATAGAGAACACGAAATCCTTAAAATAACTAATAACTGGCTATATTCAGCAAATCCAAAAAATACACATTGTATATGAGCAAATTCAAAAAATTAGCTAGAATATCAGCAGTTCGTTCCTGGCTCCAATCTGATTATAAAATACTACTGTAGTCCAAATAAATAATATTGCATTGCTAACACCCTTTTGAGCTAAAATAATGCAATGAATTTACACTAAGCAATGAATCAATATATATATATATATATATATATATATATATATATAATAAATATAAGGCACTAACTAGCAAGTGTATGTAACTTATTCATATATATAAAAATACAAATATAAAACTATACAATTATCAAACATTGCTGGATGCAACTAACCATATGTAAAGAGTGCAAAATGAGAATGGGTATTTTTTGGATTTGCTGAATATACCCAGTTATTAGTTATTTAATGATGTTCATGTTCTATATTTAGGCAAAATGTATATATTTTATTTAATACATAAGTTAATAGGAATGTTTGATGTACTGTTTGAGTTGATTCCGCTTTAAGTGGTTTAGTGCACTTTACATGCAGTGTAATACGCATGGTGACATTGAATAGGGATGGATCATCTGTAACGAGAACATAGTTATGATTAGCTTAAATTTAAAATTGTTTTTTAACTACACGCATTAGAGTACAATACTATTTTTGTAATTAGGGGCAGTTGTTTGTTCCTTAAATAGTGATTTTTTTAAATATTATAGTTGATGCAGTACCTTTAGATCTGAACTGAAAGTTTTTTATGGGAAGGTATTTTGAATGCTCCATAATGTTTATGCATTACGTACTATGCATCAGATTGGATAACATCATTATACTAATTGAAAGTATCTGTGGACGTATCAAGTATGTGAGTATAAAATTTGTTAGCTTATTTATCTTGCTTGTATGGTCTGATGAAGCCACTTGTTCGGTGGAGAAAGCGCTAACCTTTATTAAATGCCTGCATATTTTATTGGATGGTTTGGTTCGTTTTATATGAGTAAAGGAGCTGTGCTTCATTTCACTGTCTATACACTACTTGCTTGGATTATCTTTTCAGTTTTGTACAATGGTTTGTTTACTCGGGTGATTTGTTTGATTTGCTTTATTTATAGTATTTATTAGTTCATATGTTTTTACGCGGTGGTGCAGCAGTAGCGTTGTTGCCTCACAGCAACAGGTTCTCCCGTTCAGTTCTCAGCTGGAGTGTGGGGAGTGCCTTCTGTGTGGAGTCTGCATGTCCTCCCCACGTTTGGGTAGGCGTTCGAAAGACATGCGTAAATGGGCGTGCCTTCGTTGAAGGTTGAACATCGAGCTGGCACATCGGCATTCATGAAAATCTACTGCCAATCATTAGCGGACTGGAACTCCGCTGTGGCGACCCCTAACCGGGAAAAGCCAAAAGACAGCATTAGTTCATAGGTTTATATACAAAGAAGGAGGAGGTGGAAAGATATGGAAGTAGAAGTTTAGGAAAGTTCAAAAGGAAGATATATAAAGTTGAGTGAGAAGGAGTTAGGGGGACTAGGAATAGAAGAGCAGTAACGAGAAGATGAAAATGAATAAGTGTGAAGTAGAGCAGTTAGGGGCTAGAGGTGAGAACAGTGAAGATGTAGGGATGTGGAGGTGTTTCTATGGGAGGAAATTCAAAGAGGTTTTTTTAAAAAGATATATCCAGGTGTTAAGAAGGTGTTCTTTGAGAGCTTTCTTGTTCTCTTTCTGCCTAGTTACAGATTTCTTTCCACTCTTACAATGAACTGACACTTTGAATTTTTCTCTTGTCCCACATTTTATCAATGCATTAAGACACTCATCTTCTGTTTCCTTCACTTTGCCTGATTGTATTTCTTGTTGCTGTGCACTGCATTGTCAAGGAAACCTCATTTATTTCACCCTCGCCACACTCTGTCTCTCTTTGCTTCCCTACCCTATCTCCAATTTCCTCCCACCCTTCTTCATCTACATTTATATCGACATAGAACCAGTCATATCATGTATCGCCCTAGCTTCATTCTTCATAATGTATTACATCACTTCACATCCTTATATCACTTCTTCCTTCTCCCTTCACATCTACTACAAAATCACTTCCCCTCTGAAACATTCATTATATAATTTCTTCCTTCTCTGTTCATATCTCCTCTAGCTCTAAAAATTATCATCACTCTTTTCATAGAAGAAACTCACTTTGAACTATTGTATTCAACTTTCTTCCAGTATCTCTACATATGTCATTACATATCAATTCACTTTACACAGTTTTGCCTCTCTTTGCACTGTACTAAAACAACTCTGTCTTCCTTCACACACAGTACACTACCAACATAGACTTATGACATAGAATATCTCATTATATCTCTTTCTTTCAGCACCAGCCTCTCTACTCTTGACCCATCTTTACCTACTCTTTTACCCCATCACTAACACCCTCTTACCATGCTCTTACACACAGTACCACTCACTACACTCCTCACACTCACACAACTTACATGCTACCACAAACCCCAGTATACTAACGTTATACCTACCATCATCCCTAATACCCAGGTACAAATGCCACCACATCCACTATTACTATAGCTCATCATCTCTGCAATACTTCTCAACCCCACCTGTTCAAATACATCATCCTAAAACAAATTATACTGCTCATTAGAGACAAAAACAGATATCAAGTCAAAAAATTATTTCTCAATTACTATTTCCAGACTTCACTACAACTCTGTAGAGACATCCACCCTAACCCTGGCCCAGTTCAAGACTCAACCTTAATTACCACCACCACCCCCCACCTATCACCACTATCAGCTTAGTACCACTAAAACAAAAATCCCAGAGCAAAGGCTTAAAATTCATCAATATTAACCCCAGGCACATTTCCAATAAAGTTGCTGACTTGCATGCATTAATTTCGCCCCACATCCCTGACATACTGGTAACTACTGAGTCTTCATTAAAAGCCACTATCAAAGACACTGACATTCTTCCACCACTAGGATATGTAATACTTAGAGATGACCAAGGTGTGGAGCTATCATACATCATAGTTATCTAAACATCTCTTTGTATCAGCACAATCAGCCCCAGTTTAACAATACAGAAATCATTATTTCCTTTGTTAAGCACTATATTTTTCTAGTACGTGTCCCTCGAGGAAATAACATTCTTCTCATTGAGAGTATATTATCCTGGGTATCTATCAATAAACTGCATAAAACCCTAACCTTAGGAGACTTTAATATAGACTTTTCAAAGTTATATCTTACACACCACCACTGCAAGCATCAACCTCTATGGCTTTAAACAACTCACAGAGACTCCAACTAGATGCCATAAATCACAGTGTCACCATTAGAATGGATAATATTACATTCTTGCCATATCTCCAGCATGGGTACCTTACCTGATATCTTTAGTGACCATCTACCCATGTTTGCAATATAATCCCTAGTCACATCCCCAGGGAATGCCATTGTAACTTAGTATGCAGTCTAACAGCTTCAGTACAGAGGTTTATACTTCTGCTCTAAAATCATGCAACTGGACATTTCTAAATACACTACATTTAGATAAAGCAACACTTGAAATGACTACATTCTTTCCTGCCAATCTAAATGAACATGACCACCCCCCCAGAAAGACAATAGTTAAACTAAACTTTGCTCCTCATTATTCCACAGAAATAAGCAACTAATGAGTTTAAGCGACTAAACCAGGAAACCATGGTAAACTCAAAAAAAAATCAGGTCAAGTTTACAATACTTCAGACAACTCCAAAATACAACCAAGTATAGCATAACACTGGACAGAGCATCACTACTGTAGCATACAAGAAACTCACCAAAACAATCCAAAACTCTTTTGGGCATCTATCACAAACTTAACTAAACCCAGGTTGCAATTGACAACCAAACCTATCACTTGAAGAGCCCCTAGCAATACAAGCCATCAATGTCATACTAAAAACCAACACTATTTGTGATTTAAAACCTTTGTTAGAATCCATCTATTACTCAGCCTATTTCTCTCTAAAACCAGTTATCCACCCTATCTTAAAAAAATCCTGATAATGAAAACTATGACCTCCTCCTGCAGATACTCTTCCAAAACATCCGCAAGAATATCATATCTGAAAATAGCTGACAAGTGCCTCACCTGCTCCATAAACATCCTAATAAATAAATCCATTAATGAATGTTATGTCCCTACTAATTGGAAAAAGGCATATATAGTGCCACTTCAAAAAGGAGGCTCATCTAACAACATTGCTAATTTCAGATCCATGTCTATATTGACTCCTATAACAAAAAACATTGAAAATATATATGCACATAATTACTTAACTGCCTCAGTGTAAAAAACTCATTTCATCAATACAACATGGCTTTCACCCTAACTACAGTACAACAACAGCCTTATTAAATTTTATGGACACTAAATAAAAACAGAAGTTCCAGCAATCTACTTTCCTCACAATTACTTGACATGTTGGAAAATATGCAGTACCCTCTCTCATCATTTGCTACTACAAAAACTGTCTTCTCTAGACCTGTCTCTTATATCTCTCTCCTGGTTCAAAATCTACTTATCAGACAGATTGGTATGATATAGCTGTGATGTATGATAGCTCCCCACCTTGGTCAACTCTAAGTATGCTATATCCTGGTGGTGGAAGAATTTCAGTGTCTTTGATAGTGGCTTTTAATGAAGACTCAGTAGTTACTAGTATGTCAGGGATGTGGAGTGATATTTTATTGGAAATGGTCCTGAGGTTAATACTGGAAAAATTTAACCCTTTGATTTTTAACCCTTTGCTCTGGGATTTTTGTTTTAGTAGTACTAAGTTGATAGTGGTGATGGGAGGGTAATTAGGATTGGGTCTTGAACTGGGCCACGGTTTGGGTGGATGTCTCTACAGAGGTGTAGTGAAGTCTGGAAATAGTAATTGAGAAATAATTTTTTGACTTGATATTTAATTTTGTCTCTAATGAGCAGTATAATTTATTTTAGGATGATGTGTTTGATCAGGTGGGGTTGAGAAGTATTGCAGAGATGATGAGTTATAGTAACAGTGGATTTGATGCAGTTTGTACCGGGGTATTAGGGGTGATGTTCGGTATAAAGTTAGTATAATGGGGTTTGTTGTAGCATGTGAGTTGTGTAAGTTTGAGGAGTATAGTGAGTGGTACTGTGTGTAAGAGCATGGTAAGAGGGTGTTAGTGATGGGGTAAAATTGTAGGTAAAGATGGGTCAAGAGTAGTGATGCTGATGCTGAAAGAAAGAGATATAATAATGTATTCTATGTCATAAGTCTATGTTGGTAGTGTACTGTGTGTGAAGGAAGAAAGAGTTATTTTAGTACAGTGCAAAGAGAGGCAAAACTGTGTAAAGTGAATTGATATGTAATGACATATGTAGAAATAATGGAAGAAAGTTGAATACAATAGTTCAAAGTGAGTTTCTTCTATGAAAAGAGTGATGATAATTTTTAGAGTTAGAAGAGATATGAACAGAGAAGGATGAAATTATATAATGAATGTTTCAGAGGGGAAGTGATTTTGTAGATGTGAAGGAGAAGGGGGAAGTGATATAAGGATGTGAAATGATGTAATACGTTGTGTAGAATGAAGCTAGGTCAATGCATGATATGATTGATTCTATGCAGATATAAATATAGATGAAGAGGGGTGGGAGGAAATTGGAGATAGGGTAGGGAAGCAAAGAGAGCCAGAGTAAGTGAGGGTGAAATAAATGAGGTTTCCTTGACAATGCAGTGCGCAGCAACAAGAAATATAAATAGGCGAAGTGAAGGAAGCAGAAGCTAAGTGCCTCAATACATTGATAAAAGCTAAAGTGGCAAGTTGTGCATTCCTCAGTTCTACCTGTCATAGGTGGTGTATCACAGGGATCCTTCGTGGGACCACTCCTATTTAATATATTCCTAAATGGAATACACTCAGCAGCCAAACCCTCTAGTTTGATTCAATATGCTGACAATTCTACATTAATCTGTCTGCCCTTACCCTGCACAGATTAAAAGACCTGACCTAGTAATCCTTCACATCCATTGAAACCTTGATAGACAGCAAAAAAAATACTGCTGAAGCCCCAGAAAATTAAGCTGCTCCTTTTCAGTTCTAAATCACACTCACAAAATAAAGACCAATTAGCATCACCTTATCCTACAGCACTAAGATAAAAATTGCACCGGTATACATGGATTTGATTGTTCGGCCAAATGACGATCGCAACATGCTCGAAAGCAAAATACCAGTTCCACATAATTGCAAATGCAAGTATGTCGAAACGCCAAACATCCCCCATTTTTGACCCATGGTAGCACTTATTAATTCTGAATTTTGTACGATATTCCGACCGTTTGACACCTAAATCTTCGACAAATAAGTTAGAAGAAAACCCTGTTCGACATTCGGTTGTCGACCAATTCCATGTAAACCAGTTCTACAACATATTAAAATTTTTGGAGTCACAAAAAATGATAATACCAAATATAATCCTCATATCCAAATAAAAATAATAAAAAAAAAAAACACACCAAAAGCTTGCCCTCTCAAAGTTATTCAAAGTCAATCCTTTCCTCACAGATAAAGCCAGAGAAACAACTGGAAAAAAACCTAACTACTCCCCATTCTGCTATATGCTTCTCACATCTTCACAATCATGTCACCACTCCAGAGAACAAAGTTGCAAAGTTTTCTAAAAATTTCTTTTACTGTGCCCTCAACTGCCAAGCTCTCAGACTAGTTAACTAAATCAAACTACCCTCATAATTCACCAATTTCAGCTTCTTGTAGTTCACAGTTTAATATACAACCCATATAAATGCTCAGCCCTTAAATGTATGATCCAGCACAACAAAGTAATCGAAAATATACACTCCTAAAACAGTTGTCTACTTACAATAACTAAATCCCTGAATACATAAGGAGATGCACTCTTTTCCAACTATGTCTCCAAAATTTGGAACACTATCCCTCCCCCTCTCAAACAAACTAAACCACTACAAACTTTTAAAGCAGATCTTAAATAGCACCTAAGACAAATCTTATATCTGTCAATGTTCATCCCTAAGATAAAATTCTGCACATATGTCAAACAAATGATTTTATGCAGCATATAAGGCTACACTATAAATGCATATGTTTGTTTTTTGTACATGTATAAAATTTTAATTTTACATGTAAAGATTTGCATGTTATGTTTGGTCATGTTATGTTATGTTTGGTCATGTCATGTCATGCTATCTTTGGTTATCTACATACCCTATATACTTCTACAATATATTACTATTGATATTTGCCATGTATAACTTGTATAGTATATTGTTATCTGTCATGTGGAGCTTTTCTCTCCAGACCTCCACTGAAATGGGTTCTCATGCCTTGTCATACTATTCCTGCTAACAAAGCAAAATAAAAATAAACAAGTTAATAAATATATATACAGATGCACTTTGGGCACTTGTATCATCAGCAGACCTACCCATATATAAAATACTTGCATGGTGGTTCAAAATCTCAGTTGGCCTCCAGGAATGTATTCTCCCACATGAAAAAGTCTGAATAGCTGGCATATGTCTAGTATCCTTGCTATGGAAAGCTGGAATACCTTCCAGGATTGCCTACATATTGCTGAAATGACCCTACAGCGAGAAAGTAGTGTGCTGCAGCAATCTTGATAATTAGCAGGAATGGCCAACCTCACAATCCAGATGGTGTGAGTCCCACTATACACACTGATAGTCCTACTGTAATCCTAACTGCACAGTGGGTTGAGTCCTTTGTTGCATGGAGTTACTGGCATCATTACAGTCTTTGTGGGTGTGCAACACTTGTTCTAGTTCTTCTCTTCTTTCACAGCTGCTATAAAATACAATATTTGCATTGCTCAAGCCAATTTTTGTCCTATCATTTGCAAGCTACATGTGAACATTTTCCCAAGGTTATCACTTACATGAGCACAGGATGCCAATGAAATAGGTGCTGCCTGACAATTACCTTATTTGCATAGTTCTGTTTAGTATTGCCATACATTTGCAACACTGCAGGATGCAACAAGATGGTGCAGCTCTGTATAGCCACATAATTATATTTTAAAACATCACCAATATTTGCATAATTACTCCACTAATTTCTATTCTGCTGTGAGCTATCACATTTTTCTTATCTTCAGCATTCTCTCAGTGCCTGCCTTTATTCATTACACTGTAAGTAGTTTATGTGCTAACTTATCGGTTCACACAGTGGGTTAATGCTGAAGTTTACTGTAGACAAAGATGCACGGTGAGAAATGGTAAAATAATATTTCCTTTGCAGAAACCAAGACATCAAAAGCTACTTTCCTGACAGAAATGCATGTGCTGAAATTTGTTTCTACATGAAATAGTCTGCAACATCAAAGCAGCATTTTGCTGGTTTTCTGCTGGGACTACTTCCCCCTGCTTATTATAATTGTCTATGAGACAGCTATATCACAGAGCAAATATGAAATTCACTGGCAGTCTCACACTGTACATTTTCCAGCATCTGTTTCTGCTAGTGAAAATGAGCTTTGGTGTTTTAAAAGTTGTGCAGTATTTATTGTCCTTCGCTGAAAAAGGCTACTTTTACAACCGTTTACACATGAGCACATATCAAGATGACAGTTTGGTGAGGATGGGGTGACATACAATGCTTCCTGTTATGTATGTTGACTTCTCAGCCTTAGCAGTCAACCACCAGTGCTTTGGTGCTCACGTTGACAAGTGTTACAGAGCTATTAAGCACAGAATGTTCAAAGAGCAAACTAGTTGAAGAAAAATTTAGGAATAAAAACCTTACCTAATTTAATAAAAAGAGTTTTAGAACAAAGAATAACATGTCTGTTGGCAAGATGATATGAATAATGCTGATACGCAGCATTTTATACAAGAAATAATATGACTAAGCAGCATATCAATAAGTAAAATGATCTGATGTTTTTGGTTGCAATAACAAAATCCTACACTTGTGTTCTGAAATTTTTAACTTTGCGGCTTATGCATTTCTTACTGGGTTATAATCATCACATAGGCAGTGATAACATAATCTGCCAACAGGTACAGCTAACTTGCATTTAATTTTTTCTAAGAGATAGATATTTTATGGACAGGGCATTTTACTTAGTGAAGCATGTCTATGGAAAAGGCAACTGGGATGCTCAATGCGCTGTTTGCTGAGTGGACAACAGGGAACAGAGGAGAATCCTTTCTTTGTATAAAGTGATGATGAGGCTGCATCTGGATGGAATACTTTTCTCAGCTCTGGAAGCTTTTTGTAAAGATGAGAAAGACTGGAGATGGTTTGGAGAAGGGCAGCGAGGAATGTCTTAAATGGTGTGTGAGCTGCAATATAAGTGCACCCTTGCAACTTTAAGCATCATTGTAAGAATATTACAGAGATTTAAGAAGGAATGGTGGTCTATAATCTAGCCTGACAAATTCAAGGTAGCTGTCATCTCAAGACACAGGAGTGAGAGGCATAGCTATCAGACTGAGGGGACTAAACATAGTACTGACCTGAGCAGAAATCACTTATTAGAAAAGACTGGTGGGCCTTTGAGGTTACCTCCCTTAGACAGTGTTTGACTGCAACTCTAAGAGACAATGAAGAGATGGAAGGAAAAGACTGCGTAGTGCAGAGTTAGCCGGGGGGGGTATAACTACGTGTGAGTTAAGTGTGTATTAGCTTTAATAACTACCTACTCTTCCATTGCATTAAGATCATTAACAGTGGGGAAAAAATGAAGAAAAGCTCTTCATTTAGAAAAGAGTAGCTTTGGAAATGCCTTGAACTTCTCAGACACTTAGCAGCAGGTATATATGCTTGTGATGCCCCACCACTGGCCCAGTAATTAAGGAGAATTAATCATCACCACTGGCAACAGTGGGGGACATGCACACTGGGAGGATGACAAGTACACATACAGTAAAGTGCAATTTCTATTAAGGGAACACAGAGACCACAGTCGGTCTGGGGCTGGTTTCTCCCTCTTTCTCCAGATCCCAAATAAGACTCCCCACCGGCACAGATATATAGTTGAGATCTCAGCTGAGTGGCCAAGCAAAGACATCCAGCACCCCCTCTGTCCAACCAGTGCTTAGTGTCCCTGACCAAGTAACTGACACATGCACTCTTTGAGGTTTAATTTACACACACACACACACACACACACACACACACACACACACACACACACCTGGGAAAGGCTGGCACAGGTTTACTAGCTATGGTCCATTCTGGACAGACTATAAGGTAGTTTTCACTGCCACCAGCCACTATTTATCAGCTACTTTAAGGCCCTTAGCAAAGGGTGTGCAATCTTACTGTGTAATGCTACTGCTAATACAAATGATAGTTTGACCAAGAGCAAGGCTATTAGGAATGGCCTGCACAGTGTCACCAAACAGATATGTAAGTACTCTAAGAGCTTAAAATATGTCTCACAGATATCAGCCACAATGAAAGGTTTAAATATATCTAATAATAAATAATATAAGAACAAGAAAATACTCAGTAAATAATCACAGTAACTTCAGAGTTCCAAATCACAGAAAATACTTAAAATAACATTTGAGGACAGTCTCAGATAAATGAAGGGAACATCTAAGCTATACTTCACTATATTCCTAACTGTATCTAAGAGAAATTACTGCACCCTAGACTTACTTACTCATAGCAAGGCAAGCCAGATATGGTGAGTGGGGTTTCTAGCTGATTTTTTCAGGTCAAAGACAAAATACAAAATGCCCAGTCTCTCTCTCAGAAAGTTCTTAAATTAATATCTCAAATATTGCTGCTGGGATAGTTGCAGGATGAGATCACTTCTTATCATCTGACTTTAGTTCCCAAACTAACAGCCACTGATTTTAGCATCTACCTGTGAAAACACATAGGCCTTCGATCTTTTGGCAAATGGTGGAAATCGTAAAATAATTTACATTCCTCCACATTTAAAGACAATACAAAACACTTTTAGTTCTAGACATTATGTCTCCTGTTGCACTGAAACCATCTTTCATGGTGCAGTTATAAAATAATTGAATTTCAAATATTTTTCTGAAGTTTTGCAAGTTAACTTTCTATGTGCCAGTTCCTACTGTTAAAACATATACATTTACACAGTTACAATAGTTTATGTACATTTCTGTTCTTTTTCAGTACACTATGGATACATCTTTAAGCTGAGTACTTTACAACATATGTCTTCAGCACACATTTGTACAAACCATCTTACATGACATACATTTCTAATAAATTTGTAACACAAGCATATGAATCATGTTGATATTCACAAATGGCACATAACTATTTACAAAATTCCAGAAAGCTGTGCTGGCAGTATCTCCTACTGCTACATTTCTATATAAATCATATTAATATTCAATGACATAATTATTTACAAAATTCCTGATAGCTGGGCTGGCAGTATTTCCTTTTGTTACAATGCTCATTAAATAGAACAGAAAAACAGTTGTTTTAAACCCTGCAGGTATCAAAATCGTATATGCATCATATTTAAAAAAAAATCATAAAAAGTTTTGAAGAGCAATGTTGTTACCATCTCAAAAGAAGAAAAATACATTTGAGCATCTTACTTTTATAGTTAAACACAGAATATGTGTTAACCGTGTATAATGTTTAAATGCCCATAAAACTGTGACCTGTAAAGCAGTAATACAATGGAAATACCTTGTGTGCCAACAAGCTTAGAACAGGTAGTTGGATGTAGAGAGTCGATACCTACAGATTTAGTAGAATTCAGTATTGTGTAAACATTAATATTAGGAGAATTTTTGTACTGTTTAGTATAATCTGCCCTGGTAAAGCATCCTTATTAGTCTGCACAAACAAAGCACCCCTAATAGCCTTCTAACCCCAATACACCACCCCCTTGTAGCTCACAAATCAAAGGACTGGACAGTATGGACAATTTGGATATATAATTTCCAAACTTCTCTAGCCAGCTTACTGGATATGGGCATCTTGAGACAATGTAGCAGTCATATAATGTTTACTGACAGCCACTTAATCCTTAAATAATCAGCCACAGTATATGAGAGCTGCAATTACACAATGACACCGGAGGCTAAATGCTTGCATACAGCTCCATACCAGGTTATCAAAACCACACACAACACCCACCTCACATAGCACACAACATACACATAGTCTAATGTATGCTGAGGCACTTAAAAGCAGTCTTCCTAAAAAAAAAAAAAAACAAATATCACTTAGACCACTCCCTGTCAAAGCTATGCCTCAAAGGTACTCAGAAAAAATAGCTAACACCACACATACTCCAATACTAAGTCCATAAGGCAAACCACTAAGGACTTTCATCACAGGGGACTCCATTGTAAAATATACTGTGATGCTCCTCTAACCAGGCTGAACAAGGAGAAGATAACTGTTAGTTGCTTCACTGTAGCCATGATCCACCAAGTCATGCAGTACTCAAGTCATTATGCCACAGGTACCAGTATGATCCCCTCATAGTCCATGTATGTCTAAATGACTTAAGATGTACTTCCCTGAACTATATAAACAGAAACATTATGGAGCTTTCACACTATGTGTTTCAGGCTGGTATGAGCCTGGCACTGAGCAGCATATTACCATCAACGAGGATGATGCTACAATATGAATAAAAAATATTAATTTCAACAACTGGCTGTCTTTATGGTGACATTCTAAGGTGAGCCAATATTTGTAGGCTTGGAAAGACATGGTTAACAGACCATGTTGCTTTGCTAAGGATGGGATGGTCTGCACCTTTCCCCTCTGGGCTTTCTAATACTGGGTAAAACTTTCCACACCACCATAGTGCGTTTTTTAGGCAATGCCAAATTTTCAAACCTACTGACAAAACAAATTCAATGCAACAAAACCTCAAACTGTTACTGATCAATGCCAGGAGCCTAAATAAAAAAAAAAAAAACACCCTGCCTCCATGCCCTCCTCACGCTTGAGAATATATATATATATATATATATATATATATATATATATATATATATATATATATAGATATAGATATAGATATAGATATAGATATATAAAGTTACCAAGACATGGTTTAAAGTGGCAGAGGTCCCTGTCAGTGCAAGGTATCAGCGCCTTCCACACTTTTAGACCACTAGCTGCACAGACACGGGCTAAAGGAGAAGGTGTTTCAATACACACCAATAACAAGCATACCTCTAGGGTGGTCAAGCAGGATGATGTGCTGGAGTTCCTCCATGTGCAGATCACCATAGCTAAACTTCAGTACTATATCCTAATCAGCTATAGGTCACCCTCCATGTCTCAAAAAGCTCACAATGCAAACTTGGACCTACTAGAGACACTTACCATCCAGTCTAGCACCCTACTCATGAGAGACCTTACCCCTCTATATATTGGGAATCCTATACAGCATCAAATCTACAAGCACAGAGATTCCTGGACTTGGTAAATGCAAACATTCTTCACCAAATAGTGAATACACCCATTAGAGGGTCCAACATGCTGGACCTCATGCCCACAAATATGAGAGAATGATGCACCCCTAATATCCTGTCTTCCCTAGCAAAGTCCAGCCATAAATCTGTCTCCTACAAAATCAAAATTAAATCCATAATCGCATTAAAAAAAAGTAGGAACTATTTCAGGGCAAATTGCCTGTTATTAAGTGATGGTTTGTCAACATTCATTGCCACTCCAAACCCGAAGAATACACCAGCCTTTGCTGGATTGTTCTCAGAAACTCTGTACCACCATGTCAATGGCTGCATAGAAGCTGCCCTATCTACCAGACATAAGCCCAGAACTAGTCCCAGAAACAAACTGCCATGGTGGCATCCCAAATTAAACAGGATATACAACTAAAGGAAAGTAATATTGCAAATATCAGCAAGGACAATTCCCATAAAGATAAAAAACTCTTTTATTAAAGTAAACAGTCAACTAAGAGGACAAACTAGGTCAAGAAAAGCCATCTTTGAGGTTAAAATATCTTCCCAGGTGAAACATACCCATAAAGCCTTCTATAGCTATGTCAGAAACCTCGAGGGCAGCACACGGCAAGAGCCACATTCATCTAGCCTGGTGATATAGTAAGCCTCTTAGCTGACAAATTCACTTCCAACTTTACCCCTCTCTCACTCCCAACCATCTCCCCAATAATATCCTCAAGCATAACCTCTCCAACTATAGAGAGCATGGTCTGGCTGCATTCACTACAAGCAAGAATATGGCCACAACAGGCCCCAGTAACATCCCAGAATACCTCCTGAATAGTCTAAAATATGACTTATCAGGACCACTGGAGTCATTATTTAACTATAGTCTTAAAACAGGCTTTGTGTCACATGAATGGAGGACTGTGACAGTCATCTAACTGCACGAGGGAGAACCTTTAACAGATCTTGGAAACTACAGACATTACTCTGACTAGTCTTATTTGCAAAACCATGGACATAATTATTATGGAAATTATCAACAAGGACATAGGAGACTTCCAGACTCTGGATCCATCCCAGTTTATCTTTATCAAAGGAAGGCCATTCTTACTAAACCTGATGGACTTATTTGAAAAGGTTACTAAGGCAATGGATGAGGGGAAAATGGTTCACACTCCTACATAGATCTGGTTAACGCATTTGATAGAATACCTCACTTGGGCATTCTCAACAAACCTTGGACCAAAGGATGGGAAAATTGAAAATTCACCCCTGGCTGGCTCCTATGTCTCTGATGGACAGAGGTATGCACCCCTCTATAACATACTAGATAGATAGCTGGCTCACTGATAGGACACAGGCAGTTAGAATTGGTGAGGCCACCCCCCCAAAGAGGCCAGTCACCACTGCAGTCCACCAAGGCTCTGTGCAATATCCAATCTTCTTTATCATCTACTACTCAGATGTCAAAACCAATGTCAAAAGCCACTGGCTAAACAATTTCCCAGATTATTGCAAACTGGGAGTAGTCATTGAATTCCCCAAGGTGATAACACCATTCAGGATGGTCTAATACACATAAATGCTTAGTGCCAAAGCCACCCCTTAAAACTCAGTACCAAGAAAAGCATTATATTACCTTTTTGGAACTCTGCCACCCTGGCTAACTACATAATTAATAAAATACCATGAAAAGTTGATTCACTAGTCAGGTATCTGAGAAATCATTTAGATAGTAACCTAGCCTTTAACCAAATGTGTCCAATGTAGTAAGAAAATCCTTCTATGTTGCTCAACTTATGAGCAAGGCCATGGCATTTAGGTCCAGAGAAGTCATCATACCACTGTACTCAGCCCCCATCAGGCACATCATAAACTATAATGCCCCCTTTGGTATGTAACTTACCAGACACATGCAGCAACTGGAACATCCACAAAGATTTCTTACAAAAAGAATGCAGGGGTAAGCACAATGTCTTACACTGATTGCCTCAATGTTCTGTCTCTTTACTCAGTATCATACAGACTTCTGAGAGGGGATCTTTCCTTGGCATACTTGACATCCCTGGACCCTGTTTTGATGAATCTTTCACACTTCCACAAAGCAAGCAGCATCAGAACTACTAGATTAAAAGCCCTAAGTTTTGCTTGCAATATAAGCAGGGCATGTTGGATAGAGAGATGTGCATCTCTGAAAATTCCCATTCTGTCCAACAGGCTTCCCATCCATGTGAAGCAGAGTTCCTCCCTATCCCCAGTTAATCCCAACTTGAGCCAAAGGATGAGAACATTAGAAATTCACCCCTGTCTGGCTCCTATGTCTCTGGTGGACAGAGGCAATCAGTAAATAACCTTTGATAAATAAAATTTAAACCACATGTGGGTCACATTTGAGTTGCACAGCAATCTTTTAAAGGCCCTAGTGGTCATTATCTAGTATATACCTATGAGTCATGAACCTATATTATTATAAATCTTAAAGCAAATACAGTTGATAATAAATATGCAACATCAAAATTTGCTATAACAGATGACCCTATATTTTCCACCTCTGGCATCTCCAATTATTTGTGTTTTTATTTATTTATTTTTTGTATTGATGTTTTTCATGTAAAAGGTTGTTGGAATAGCAACACTTCAAAATGCAGCTGCAGGTCTGGTCTGAACTCAGCCTGCTTCACATAGCACTATACCACAAACCCAGCTGGGACAGGTCCATCTCAGCAGATACCAACATAAAAATGTGCCAACCTGCACCATTTTTACTTCTTTCATGCCTCAGACTGCTCCTCTGGTTTTAACAAGTGTATAGTTTGGTGATTTGGCCATGAACTCTAGTGTTGCTGGAAGAAAAGTGCCATATAGGAGAAATATTTCCCCTTATTTTTTGGTAATTATTTTATATAAATACATTCATATGTATACAAAAGAACAACACACACTGAATGGAAGTATCACTGGAACAGCTCATGTTTAATACATTTAAGCACTTTCATCCTTTAAATGGTGGACTTCTTAGGCAGCAGTTTAAAAACACCATCAAACACCGTCAAACTCTATGTGTATGTGCAAAAATCATACGTTCATAGGTAGGTACCAGGCTATTGGCCCTGGGGCCTATATAAGCCTAGCCAAAAAAGTTCCCTGGCTTTTGGCACCCAAGAAAGTTATTTTCCTGTGCCCCTGTCTAGCAGAGCCACAGAAATGATCCCTGGGGTGAATTTCCTATTTCCCATCCAGTTGACGAGATTTTTCTTAAAGAGGGCTAAAGAGGAGCTTTGCTTGACATGAATGGGTAGTCTGTTTCGGAGCATGGGAAGTCTCTGGGACAGGAATCTATCCCCCCAGTATATTGTGTTGGCAAGGTTTAGTTCCCTGAAGCGTATGGATCAGAGGGATTGGGGTTTCTTTAAGTGTAGCATGTCCAACAGATCTGGGTTTGACATGGCTTTGTATGTTAGGAAGAGGTTGCCTCTGAGTAGGCGATATGTGATGGAGTAGAGCTGGAGTTTTTTTAGATGGTCTGCATATGGCATCTGTTTGAGGCCAGTAATCCTCTTAGTGAGGTATTTCTGTGGCCTTTCTAGTTGTTGTAGATGTCTTGCGAGGTACATGCCAAATGGGGCATCGTACTCTATAATGGATCTGATGAGGGATGAGTAGAGAGGAACAATGGCCTCTTTTTTTTCTGGAGATGAACCCCTTTGTGATGAGGTGTGCCATGCAGAAGAATTTCCTGACTACTATGCCAATGTGATTATCAAAGGAGAGACTACTGTCCACCTGTGTCCCAAGGTCTCTTATCAAACTTTCAGTGTTTAGTAGGCTACCACCTATGTGGTAGTTCATGGGTGCAGTGTTTTTCCCAAAGGGGATGACAGTGCACTTCTTGGCATAGAGGTTGAGGCCAAGACTTTGACACCAAGCATCAGTATCAGTGAGGCCCCTTTGTAGAATGTCCACATCATTAGGTGATTCTATTATGACACCTAGTTTGCAGTTGTCTGTGAACTTCATTAGCCAAAGAACTGCTGTATTAGCCTGGATTTCTCAGAAGTAGATGCCAAACAGGAGAGGACCTAGGGATGAGCCCTGTGGTACTCCACTTGTCACTGGTCTGAAGTTAGATTTGGAGTCAGATACCTTCACTGTCTGGGTCTGTCAGTGAGCCAGTTGGCCACCCATCTTGTGACATAGGGATTTATGCCCAGTCTAGTGAGTTTATCTATAATTCCAGAGTGGGGGATGATGCCGAAAGCCTTGGCGAGGTCAAGATAGGCTGTGTGCACCACCTTAGCCTTGTCCACAGCTCTGGTGACTACTTCAAAGAAGTCAATCAGGTTTAGGAGACATGATCTACCTTTTACAAACCCAAACTGAGTGGGGTCCAGAGTTTGGAGGTTACCTATGTCCTTGTTTATAAGCTTCAACATGATACGTTCCATGGCCTTGCAAACCAGGCTCATCAGGCTAATGGGGGCAGTAGTTCCCGGGGTCTGTGGTGGCACCCTCTTTGTTGAGTGAGATAACCTTTGCTGTGCACCATTCAGTAGGCACAAAGCCTGAACTGAGGCTATGATTGAACATGGTACTTAGGTGGGGTGCCAGTTCATTCTGTAGTTCATGCAGAATGCAGCCTGGGATGTTGTCAGGTCTCATGGATGCTGTGTTCTTGGCTTTGGAGAGTGCAGTCTATACTTGTGCAGCCGTGATTACAGGGGCTTTTACATTCTTCCAGTATAGTGATGGGCCCTTTGGGGGGGTGAGCGGGGGTGAAGTTTGCACTGAACCTATCTGCCAGGATGTTGGCAATATCAGTTGGTTCTGTATATCTAGTGCCATTGTGCTGTAGCTCAGAACAGATCTGAGTGTCACCACTGAGATTCTTGACATAGCTGTAGAATGCTTTGTGGTTGTCTTTAGAATCAATGGCGATTTTATTTTCATAACTAGCTTTGGAGGATTTTATGAGGGATCTCAGCTTCTTACTGAGGCTGACCAGGGAGTTCCTGCAATTGGGGGATTTTAATCTTTTTTGCAACAGTTTCTTCTGTCTGTTGTAGAGTTTGCTTATGGCAGGGGACCACCAGATTGGCTTCCTTTTTTACCTCTATTTTCCATCTATATGGATGTTGTGAAGCTTGCCACTTCTGTCTTAAGAAGCGTGAAGTTGGCTTTGGAGAAGTTTTTTACAGTGGTTTCCTTAATGGGGGGTGGGGGCAGGATATTGATGTCTAAGGTGATTAGCTTGTGATAGGATCTGACACATGATAAAAACACACAACAAAAGTTAGTCAAACAACCACAGGCAGTCACAGATACCCACAAATATATGTATAAAAAATATTTTTATGTAACATATTAATAAATGCTGTGCAATATAATGTTACAAAATAAATAACACAGTCTAATACAAGAATAACAATAGTATAAAACCAAAAATATTTCCATAGGAAAATAGGTGTTGCCATGGGTGCAAAGTGTGTACCAGTTTATATAAGCATAATTATAGGTTCATAGGTAAGTACTAGGCTAGCTGCCCCTGTTGGCCATTTTGCCAAGTCAATTTCCCTTTCAAAAGTGTGAATCAATGTTTGCACCTTGTGTCCATGAGTTAAACACCTTAGCCATTATACCAATCCCAAAATGGGAGAAATGTTGGTCTTTGATTGTCCATTCAAGCTCAAAATAATAATATTATATTTGTGATATCTTCATTTTATATTTTATTGGGGAATAGTGATGAGGATGGGCTATTTTTTATTTATTTGAATTTTACAACTGGTTTCTTAAAATTTTACTTTTAAATATGATAAATTAATGAATTTGTTTAGATGTCAACATTGCCAAAAATATAACTACAGGGCAGTTTAAATCTAACGTGCATAGAAAGCCTACCTTTTCTAACATATTTTTTTATGTTTTAACAGTCAATACCCTATATGGCAAAAAAAAGGGTTGGTCAAAGGTAAACTTACAAGGCTTTCTATATTAATTTACAGATGATAAGAAGTTCATGAAATAAGTGGATGATCTGTCTTCAATATTTTTGGAGATAGGATATCCCCAGGAACTAAGCTACAATTTGGCAACTGAAATTTCCAGTACGATGGGCAATGACTGTTTTGAAGCAGCTTGATTCAACTAGAAAAACAAATGTCCATTATGAGAGTGTCAGTTTTAAGACTGCCATCATCTTGCCTTTGGATAAGAATGATAGGCATTTGAAAAATGTAATACATCATACTTAGGACCTAACCATCAAGAATGGTCCTCACAAAAATGTTTTGGGTGATGAGCCTTTAGTTATATAAAAGGAACAGTAATCTTGAAAGTATAAGTCAACTTTCTACACAGGTAGCATTAAATCTGACTAATTATGGCTTTTGCAACCAATGTCGATTTATCAATGACTCAATTAATATGTCTGTACCAGGATGCAAAAGGGCCATTGATTGTGTGGGTCATTATAATTATGGAACAAAAGGGGTGGTTTATATTGCCTCTTGTATATCATGTGATAGCTTTTATGTGTGGAAGACAGAATGTCCACTTAGACAAAGGATTTATGAGCATAATTATAACATGAACAAAGATTCAACTAATGCAGTTAGTAAATATGCACAACACTGTACTAGTTACAAAAAGTTCATATTTATCATAATGGAACAAGTTCCTTACCCCTATGATGTGGAAACTAGGAAAATATGATTGAATACAAGGAGTTGTTGTGGCAATTGAAATTAAATTCTAGGGTATCTCCAGCTTTAAATGTTGACATGTCTGTTAAATGTGTTTTAAAAATAAGTGCTACCTAATTATAAAAACACTTTTTGTTTGGTACCTGTTTTATGTGTTTTTGCATATTTTATTTGGTGTGTGCCTTTGAGTGTTTAATCACATGACTAAAATCATGTGGTTTATATAACTATTTAAAGGATAAAGACACAGCACTGTGTCTTTGTATTGTGAAGACGTCTCTAATAAAATTGAGACAAAAGTACTCAATTTTACTGGAATACATTTGTTCAGTATTTTTTTTCATTTATAGGTTTTGGTTTTTGAGTGTTTTGAACATTTGTCTGAGCCTGGGTTTGTTTTTGAGTTATGTTGTGAATGGTCGAATGTTTGTATGCTGCATATAGACATGGCACAAACACAGAAGTGTCACATTCACTATAACATAAATAGAATACTCCTCTGATATACATACTAACAGGGTTTATTACCAAAATGACGAATGTAGGTTTGTTGAACATAGAATATTGAATAACAGTTGGCTGACTCCCATGTTGTTGAAGTTGTTGAACCTACATGTTTTCGACTCTCTGGTTCAGTGAATGCACTGTGCATTTGCACATATGAGGTCAACATTAGTGCTAGAGATCGTGGTAAAGTGCTGATTAGGAAACTTTCCTTTTCCCCACTGTAGTGCGATCTCAGAGTTGGAATATATAATTTGCAGGGAGTGTGGGGACACAGCCCCCCACGGGGTGGTGCAGGGGTCTAGCCCCCTGCAAAATGTGCAGGTTAGTCTTGTGCAGTATGTACATACTGCTGGAAAGTATAATGTCCATTGCTGTTTTCAAAGGTGCAGTGTAAAGAGTATGTTGAATAATGCAAAATTCAAATATTTGCCTATAACACACTTTTTATATACTTTCAGTTCATACCCATACCTCCTTATGGAGTCCATCAATTTTTTGGAGTCTGACTTCTTTTACTAAGTGACTTACCAGCCAATAATAGTCAGTATTAGAAAGGGCAAGGAGTTATTAACAAATTGACACTAAGGTTGTCAGTCTAGGATTTCCTGCAGTGGAGAAATTAATCTTTGTTTGTCAATTATTCATATTTTCTTATTTATGTTCATATTTTCATAACTGAGAGACCTACATTTTATTGAGCTGTATTGTATCAAACATCAAAGTGGGAGACAGGACAATTCACTGGCAGTACTGGTGTTTATCACACTATACTTAAAATATTGCTAGTTGCTTGTTATTAATTATGAAAATATTTCCATATTCACTTACTACTTCAAAAAACAAATGACTTACAAACTGTTGGATGACATTAGGTGACACCATCAAGGTTAAAGAAAACTGTCTGATATTTGCACTGTAAGGTGCACATCTTGAGATATGCAGTATTATTGTTAATTATACAATTAAACATATGTTTTCATATTTCTGTAAATATCTCAATAAATATACACGTACAGAGGAATTTCTTGTTGTCTTGTGAAAGGTTATGCCTGGTTAACAAAAATGTTGTAACAATATATCTTTTAGTCATACAGTTTTCAATATATGAAAATTTGTAAAAGTTTAGAAAAACTATAAATTGGGATTTGTGTGCATTCAAATATATTATAGTATTTATAGAAAAGACTATGAATGGTAGGTGGATTGGACACTCTAAAATAACACGAGGTGTGAGTGTGTATGTGTGTGTGCCTTCTGTGGAAGGTTGGGCGCCGGGCTGGCAACTCAACACCGTAAAACTCCACTGCCAATCATGAGTGGACAGGTGATCCGCTGTGGCGACCCCTAACTGGGAAAAAGCCGAAAGGAGAAGAAGAATAGAAAAGACTATGAATGGACAGAATTATCACTGTAACAAATACTTCTTACTGATAACATTGTTGTTTGTACAGTTGCAAAAGTTTTTATTGTTTACAAAATATTTCCATTTGTTTATCTCATGCGTTTTAAGTTTATTTTTCTGAAGATGATCTGGAGTTCTGGATGTGGGTAGGCTGCTAGAGGTGTGACATTCCACACCACATTGGTGTTAATGAGTTAACTGTGTCTGCCACAGAAGATAGTAAAGGAGAGTGTTACACAGAACAGACTTCAAGGTGTGCACTAAGATAGGCTTTTGAAGGTCATGTATCCAATGCAAATTATTCTGAGAGATCAAAGGGGTTTAGTGATGGTACTGTTCACACAGGTGTGATTTAGCAATATCACTGTCTGTTGTCTAAGCCACTCTTGTCACTCCATGTTGTTTTGCACATATACATTCCTAGATTTGAACCAATGCCTATATGGGTACACATGCTGTAAAAGTCAATATTAACTGCATGTATTACAGGATAACTTTCACCCTATGCATCACAGAACACCTATTTGACTAGCATTAAATCCCAATGTATTGAAAGGTCTTTGTTAGAAATAAAAACAATCTTAATAAATTGATGCAATGTTGTATGTGTCACTGTGTCATGTCACTACACTCTCATTATGTTGTCCTTTGCTGGAGCCGAAAAGCTGCCTATGTAATCCATAATCTACAGAACTGTGTATTAACTGCACACACACCACAAGTAAAATGACAGAACATATCTGAAGGCATGACATGATCATTGCGCTGCAAATCAGTTGTTGGGTTAAAAGTAATGGAAGAGCCCTCTACCTCTATAACTGTATACATTAAAACTGTGGTGGATGTAATTTATACATAGCAGTACACTGACACATACTCATATTATTCAGCCACTGTGGGTTTTGAACACCTTCTTGTCTAACTACACAAACTACAGGATATTGTCTCAACTGCATATGCAACAAGAGTAGTCTTACTATTAACCAGTGCATCAAGTCCCGGTCGGTTGAGGTGTTCCTACCTCACCTCCCCCCGAAAGGCTTGTAAAAGCTTATAGGGTCATTACGAGAATAACAACACGTATGGAAGACTTTCCCCACCATGGAACTTGTTTTAATAAGGTCAATATCCACTAAAATACCTTGCCACCTGTAAACCTTACAAACTGGGACCAAACAAGCACTGGTGAATGTCCCCATAACTCCCGCTTGTAATCTGTTTATGCTGATAAGCATTTGGTTGGAAGGGTTAGACTGCCTTCTTTCTTCCCCAATTAAGGTAAAAACAGAATGCTTTCTACTGTTCAACAGATGAGCGTAGTGTGCTCTGCACCTCCAAATAGTGCATTTCTCAATAAACTAAGTGATACAAGAGTGCTACAAAAGGGAATTGGAAAATGGGTTCTCTGCATTGTAAACTGAGAAGCAGACAAGGAACTGTGTAGTTTTTAACAGTAGGGCCTAGGAATAGAGTATTGAGCATATAAAAATAAACAAAAAAGCATGCTTGTAACTCATTTAACAGTAGGGCTTATGAACAGAGAACTCTTTTTTGGTATGTGGAGCTTTTCTCCCTGGGCCGCCACTGAAAATGGACATATATCCAGTCAGACTATCCTGGTCAACAAATGTAAAATAAAATAAATGCATAAATAAAATAAATGCTACAAATGCGATACAGGGTCTATTTGAAATTTGAAAGCATAACATCATCTTAGTGCTTGCAAGGCATACATATGCCTTTAAATTGATTGAAATAGTGATGTGCTCTATCTTTTTGCCCCAAAATATTACATGATAGTAGGTGCAGCCAACTAAACAAATTGCACAATGCTGTCATCCCTGTGACTGTAGAAGCACAATACATAGATAATGCTGGAATTAAACCCATGACTAACTAAGCTAACAGGCTACAGAACATTGTATCATTTCTTCATGCCACAGGAGAAGGCTTACTACTAGGTTGAGACACATCACATTTCAACAAATGGGATCATCCATGTTTAACAAACCAGTTGTGTATGCTAAAATGGGGAGAAAGTTTAGAACTACCCTCTTTGGCTATATGCACATACCAGCTATATGGATGATACCATTCTTACCTACATACACATCCACATACTCACTGGCATTGTTTGGTTTTAAACCAAGTATCTAATTAAGATCACAAGCTATCAGTCATTGCATGAATCCCAAACATTACACTACATATTTGTTTACAAGTGTGACAATGCATGTTTGAAAGGATGACACCAACACTGGTTTGATGGGGTGATGTGTGTGCTAAAACAGACTGAACGTGATGGGAAAATCCACTACCTCTATAAAATTACACATCATATCTGTGAGTGAAGCCATTCCTACCTAGCATAAGAGAGACACACGCAATCACAGTAGTCACTGGCTGTTATCTCCTTACACAATTTAGAAAATACAGAATCAGCTGCAAGTGCTACAGGAGAGGTCCTAATGTATGTGTGAGATAGAGCATATTTGAAATAATGACTTTATTAATGTGTAGCACAACAGCTTGTGATAAAAAGGGAAGATATTGATGGCTGATCCGTCTTCTACTACAAATGTGTCACCTGGTTTGAAGAGTACACATCAAATCTGTTGAAGCCATAGCTACTTGCCACTAGACACGTACACACTCTCACAGCAATCACACACCCTGGTGGACATGAATCGCCTACCTAGTCACACAGTCTGCACTGCACAGTAGCAACTGCAACAACCCCAGGAGACGTCTAATTACAAAGTGAGATCATGCACATTTGAAAGGATAAACTCATCAGTTTGTTGCACAGAATATGTTCTGGCTAAAAATGCAATAAATAGATGAGGTAGTCCTATCCTGAATTAAACTTTACTCCTCAGTGGAAGTGTTGACATCAGATGTATGGGTGAAGCCTATAGCACTACAGACACACACACACACACACACACACACACACGCGCACACACACACACACACACACACACACACACACACACACACACACACAGACACAAGCTCACACAAACACGCACACACACACACACACACACACACACACACACACACACACACACACACACACACACACAAGCTCACACAAACATGCACACACACACACACACACACACACACACACACACACACACACACATGCACACACACACAGACACACACACACACATAAACCCACACACACACACACACACACACACACACACACACACACACACACACACACACACACACACAGTCCCACAGTGTTGGATTCAGACCACTTACCTATCTCATTACACAATTTAGAATACATTATCAACTGCAAGTGCCAGAGAAGTCTGATTACAACACTTAGTGCACATTTGAAAGGTTTAACTGATCAGTGTGTTGTGCAGAATATACTTTTGCTAAAAATGCAAAAAATTGATGGGGCAGCTCCCTCCTAGTAGTAATATGTCTTGTAAGTGGAAGTATACTCAAAAAATCTTTTGGTAAAGCCAGTTCTACATGACACTACAAACAGACACACAAACACACCCAATGTATTTATACACGGCTAGATCTGAGCGACCTACCTATTCACACAATCAACAGTGCACAGTAGCAACTGCAAGTGCCCCAGGAGAAGTCTGATTACACAGAGAGATCATGTACATTGGAAATGATGAATTCATCTAATGTTGCACAGAATATGTTCTGGCTAAAAATGCAATAAATTGATGAGGTAGTTCTTTCCTGAATTAAAAATTATTCCTGAGTGGAAGTGTTGAAATCAGATGTATGGGTGAAGCCTATCCTACATAGCACTACAGAGAGAGAGAGAGAGACACACACACACACACACACACACACACACACACACACACACACACACACACACACACACACACACACACACACACACACACACACACACACACACACACACACACACACACACACACACACACACACAGTCATACCAGTACCACAGTGCTGAATTCAAACCACCTACCTATTTTGGTACACAGTCTAGAATACGTTATCAACTGCAAGTGACAGAGGAGAAGTCTGATTACAACAATTAGTGCACAATTGAAAGGATGACCTCATCAGTTTGTTGTGCAGAATGTGCTTTGGTTAAAAATGTAACAAATTGATGGGGCAGCCCTCTCCCCATAGAAATATGTCTTCTAAGTGGAAGTGTACTCAGAAAATCTTTTGATAAATCAAATTCTACATGATACTACAAACAGACACACACACACACACACACACACACACACACACACACACACAATGTATTTATACAATGCTGGATTTGAACCACCTACCTATCTAGTTATGTCATCTAGAGGGCATTGTAGCAACCCCAAGAGCCACATGAGAAGTCTTAATGTAAGTGTGAGATGTATGGTTGAAGCCTATCTTACATAGCACTAAAGACACACACACACACACACACACACACACACACACACACACACACACACACACACACACACACACACACACACACACACCCGGTCATACCAGTACCACAGTGCTGGATCCAAACCACCTACCTATTTCGTTACACAGTCTAGAATACATTATCAACTGCAAGTGACAGAGGAGAAGTTTGATTACAACAATTAGCGCACATTTGAAAGGATGACCTCATCAGTGTGTTGTGCAGAATGTGCTTTGGTTAAAAATTTAACAAATTGATGGGGCAACCCTCTCCACATAGAAATATGTCTTGTAAGTGGAAGTGTACTCAGAAGATCTTTTGATAAATCGAATTCTACATGACACTACAAACAGACACACACAGACAATCACAAAATGTATTTATACAATGCTGGATTTTAACCACCTGCCTATCTAGTTATGTCATCTAGAGGGCATTGTAACAACCCCAAGAGCCACATGAGAAGTCTTAATGTAAGTGTGAGATAGAGCACATTTGAAATTATGACAACACCGGTGTGTAGCAGAACAAATGTTAATGTTAAAAGTGTAAGAAACTAAATGGAGATCACTTTTCCAAAGTAAACCTTTATCCTGACACACACACAGTAGTTCAACACTGTTGGATTTGAACTACCCAACTATCTAGCTACACAATTTAGAATATACAGCATCAACTGCAAGCACCATAGGAGAAGTCTGATTAGAAAAGTGAGATGGTGCATTTTTCAAAGGTTTACCTCATCAGTGTGTTGCAGAGAAGATGTCGGAGATAAAAGTGGAATAGATTGATGGGGGAGACCACTCTCAGTTAAAATGTTTCTCCTGAATGGAAGTGTATACATCAGATGCATGGGTGAAGCCAATCCTACCTAAAACTGCAGACACACATTCATGTTAGTCAATGTTGTATTTGAACACTTACCTTTCTAATTACACTATCTAGAGTGCCTTGTATTAACCATACATGCAACAGGAGAAGTTTGATATTAAGTGTGGGATACTGCACATTTGTAAGGGCTACGGCATCAGTATGCTGCAGACAAGCTAGTGTGTATCGCAGGGTTGGGCGAAAAGGAATGTATCTTGACACGCAGAAGTCACACAAATATGCTGATCACAAGTAATTACATTCTGCTTTGATAACTCATCTATCTTGACATTCACATACATTGTGTTAGTGTGAGTGACTTATAGCTGTTTTATAGGGTCTTTATTGAATTAACAAAAATCCTCTTATGCGAATACGTAAACATCAACACATATACAGTGAAGCAACAGAAGAGCGAACGTCCAGAACTGTGAAGATATGAAGATCAAACTGCCATAGTTGTCCATGGCAGTAGGTGATTTCATTATCTGGTATAGCTCCCTAAGGTAAGTGTGTGATAGTTACTGACCTTAGGGTTAGGGTGCGGGTTAAGGTAAGTGCATATGTAGTGGTATGTTTAACTTAGATGTTAGGGTTAGAAATAGGGCTAAGTTTAGTGTATATATAGTAATGTAGTTGAGTAGCGGAGTATATACGGTAATATTTTTTTTTTACTTTATGGGTGTTGTTTTTTATAGTTAGATGAATTTGTGTGTCATGTAGGTTTTATTAGGATATGGGATATGTAGGTGAAATGTAGGTATGGGTATAGTATGTTTTTTTTTATTTTGTTTGGGTAGGCAGCATGCAGCGGCAGGTGGAGTTGGCCAACTATGGGGATTCGACATTTTGTATTACGGGGTTTTGTACGTTTGCTGTCTTTGCGTATTGCTGTTTATGTTTCGATGTTTACTTATTCGCACAAGAGGATTTTTGGTAATTCAATATAGACACGTTTTATAGTACAGTGAATTGATGAAAATCACACATGTGATACAGTGGATTGACAAACAAATATTCTGAATGTTTACTTCAGGATGATCGTATGCAATTAGTAATCATTTGTTGTGTCATTTTTGATATTTCCTCATGCTTGGATTATGTGTAGTGTAAACAAACAGAAAGGTCAAAAATATGAAAGTGCACTTTTTAATACCACTGAGGAAGTATTTGTGCAAAGGTCCCTCACAAATGTACATCACTTGCACATCTAAATGGTTGGAGTGCAGACATACCTTTACATTATGCAGTGTTTACACAACATCTCACTGAACTCATCATATCTAGAGTACAATCGTCCATTATAACATGATCAAGGAATACAAGCCAATAACATTATTTTCCATTTGACAAAATCTCTCCTTGAAGTGCACCGCTGACAAGGTCGTTTGTGCAAAGCATTAGCACATGTATATGTATACTTTAGGCTATTAAATTATTATAGGAATTAACATCAGTCTGCAGTGCTCCATGCCAACCTTAATGCAGTTAAGGAACATGGACATACAACCACTTTTGATTCTCATCCAATTCAGAATGGAAGTGTTTTATGAAAATGTTTTGTGTGTTGTGATTTACACGTTTGTCATGATATCCACAGTAAAGTAATCATTATATGAATACTACAGGTGCATACCTAGACAGGCTTTGTATCAGGTGACTTTCCATGTACTGGAGGCATGTTGTACTGCTTCCTATGCAATCGTATGTGTTTGAGTGACATCAATGAGTAACAAAGTCACTACATGATAACATACATGAAGCTCACCACGAAAAAAGAAAAAAAGCCATTGATTACCTTCCCAATGATTTATTAAAAGTCACTGTTTCTACACCAAAACACGATTTGTAATTGCTAGTAAATGCAATTTCACAAGTCTTCTTAAACAAGCACAGCTTCACACGATAAAATGATGTTATTCAAACTTCAAACAGTACACCAAAATAAACTCCTCTAGCACCTCGGCTCTTCAGCTTTTACAGAGATATATAAGGTGCTCCCTATTGAAATGTTGGCACTGAAATGCCAAGTGCCAGCAAGCTGAAAAAATAAAGAATGAAAAGACAGGAGAAGTGCAAATCTTGAACATCTCCTTTCTCCTTTAAGTTTCATTTTGCAGGGGTGACAAACTCGCCTTGCACCCCCACACCCTGGAACTTATATATACCAACTCCTAGATCACCATACCATGAAAAAAGGGAAATAATAAAAATAAACTGCATCTCCTTGTAATGCTATCAGCCTGCCCTTCCATAGCACAGCAACACTAAGCACAGCAGCACAAGTGGCAGCTGACTTAAGCGGTCAAAGTCAAAACCTCAGTTTTTGCTATAAAATGTGAACTGCCGTTTATCATCAGATACAGTTGCTGCTTTGTGCCAGACATCATGAAAATGTTGAGGAGAAAGACTGATCACAATGAAGGGGGGATTGAGAGATAGGGAGACATAGAAAGATTTTAATTTATGGGCCACTTTGACCATCTTTGTAGTCGGTTAATCTTGGTTGTGTCGTAATAATGATTTCTTCATGCTCTGTACAATAAAGTGCTTCCAGTAGGGAGCAAACATTGGAAGGAGGTTGGAAACATGATTAAGACATAAAAAGTATAATGGTGGGTTAATGACATTTGAAGCCAACACAATAGTAATGTAAAAAAAAACATTAAATAATTGTTTGGCATACTTCAGGATTCAAACCCCCTGACACTATGCAAAAAGGCGTTTTTTGTTTTGTGGCATTATCTGAGCACACCACATAGGAACTTATATTTCACAAAGTTAAAAATCACACATTTGAAGGGACACTGCCAACAGCTTGAAGCAAGAGAGAGTGTGGACATCATGCTTCATCACAGTAATGAAAACTGTCATATCCCATAAGGTGTACATTTCATCCACCAGCCTAATAAAAATGTTACAGTAACTATCTCAGAATAGTCTTATCAGTCTGTAATTCTGTACAGAAGAGGGAATAAGTGCATTTGATTGAAGATAATCATAAAATGTTTGCCATAGTATGTGACATTCTCCATCACACAGCATTAGTGTACAATGTCAGGCATTATGTGAATGCTGAAAAACAAAATCGAAGGCTTTTTTATGGTCCATCTCTGGCAATATGTATTGTGTGATTCATTTTTTGACCATATTAAACATGTGAAAAATGGGGTTATGCAGAAGGTAGGACACATGAAGAAGAATAAATATGTCAAATGGCGATTGGAGAGCACCACAGCTACCCACTTCTTCACAACATAAATGCATACTTGTAAGAAGAATTTGATGAATTTGGATAGTTACCCTGTCAGAGTTTGGTGATAATAACAAAATAATGTTGTATAGCAAATTGGACTAAATCAAGGGTGTCAAACAGACACATAGGCAAAGTAGCAAGTTATGTATGGTATGTATGTATGTATGTATGTATGTATGTATGTATGTATGTATTTATTTTTTTTTTTGAGAGGACTGTTGGAGAAGGTTTTTAGGAATAAAAGGAGAGGGTAGGATAAATAGCAGGCACATAGATATGGGGCATACAAAACCATCAGAGTTGGTGATGGACACAAAAGATTGTGGACACCATGATTGGGCATAAGTATAAGACATTGCAGGTGCATCTGCTTTCAGCTTGAGCACAGTTAAAATCTAGTCCTCACCTTTATTACTGCCATCACTGTCACCTGTCACAGATCTCTGGGTCACTGCTGAAGGTGGCATCAACTTTGCAATTCGATGCAGGACCTCTTCTACTCTTCAAATTCTGGCACCAAGGTCCTTTTCAATGATGTCTTCTACCTGTTCTGTTACTTCCTGATGGTAACAAAATCATTACCTCTGGTACTTTTCCTGGTGGTTACCACTGCACCAGCAGCAGAGGCAGAGCTACCTGAAATAGTTGAAGCAGGTTGTACAAGAGTTGTGGAGGCAACATTAACAAGTTGGGACCCAGATGTGCTGGACATCTGTGCTGCCTGTAATAGAGCTGTCAATACTACCAGTAGAGATATGGCAAGCTGAACTCCAGTGGTCGATCAAGCTCTCGATGTTGATGGTCATTTGTGGTGCAACAGCAGTGTTTCCACACAGAATAAACAAAAATAGATATAGATTTGCTGGAAAAAACATATAACATCAATGCCATGTCAGATTAATATGTCAATATAGAAGTGAATATAACACATAAATATGTTAATCTGTGCCACATCCAGTTATAATGTAATTGAACTGATTAGTCGTAAAATACATCCATCTCAGTGCCATTACAAATTATGGAAATCATTATTTTACTATAGCATATCAAAAAGTAAATATGCACATTTACAGAACTGGAATGGTTAAGGTTATTTAATTTTGAAATAAACAATTTTGCATACAATCCAGAAAAGACAAAAAAAAAAGACTGAAAACACAGGAGAAGAGTGAATGTCAAAAATTGATCTTCTCTTAAAACTTCTTTTCATACACACACACACACACACACACATATATATATATATATATATATATATATATATATATATATATATATATATATATATACCAACTCTAAGATCAATATTCATAGAAATGGCATCTTGGATTTGGTATATGTAAGTCCATCTTTCATCCATTCAGTCTCCCCATTTCAGGACTCACTGTAGCAGGTCTCATCATTTCAAATGGTTACCAATACAATTATCAAGAGCTACTGGAGCAAACAAGTATGCTTGATAGATAGGTAAGCTATGGCCACACAACTGTGTGTGTCTATAGCTCATGTGGACTGCTGCCCTGACATGTTGTAAAACTAAATACATTTCAACTTTATTATCAGATTATTTGTATTCATATCTGATACATCATGTGCCTGTTTGAGGCCAACCAGTCTTTCCTGATACTCCTTTCTGTTCAGGGTGATTCCTTGGTCAATTCATGGCTTATTTATTTAACATTTGTTTATCAGGAAAGTCTGACTGAGACAGAACCCATTTTCAGTGGAGGCCCATGGAGAAATACTTCAGATGCATGTCTTTTGAATGTGGGAGGAAACTGGAGCACCTAGAGTAAACCAAATCAAATGCAGGAAGGACATGCAGACTCTACACAAAAGGCACCCCAGCTGAGAATCAAACCAGAGAACCTCTTGCTATTAGGCAACAACACTAACCCCCTGCACAACTACACCACCCAATATTATTGACTGGTGACTGGTCAATACACTTACACAACTCAGGGTATTTTGCAATTTTAAAATTTGCCTCCCATAGGCTCAGGAGTCCTGCTTGTGTCTCTGTATGTCAGTATAATGGTGATGGCATTGTTCCCTTGTATATGGAATTCCAGTTGCACTAAAGACAGCCTTGGCCAAGCCATTCCAAATCTCAGCTTTGTACTGAGACCCGGTATAGTCTTCCTGCTGAAGCTGATAGTTGTAGCACTTGTGGAGGAGTGATAAAAAGAGATCCTGGACTCCTCTTCCCTCCACATTTGGGCTCTAAATGGACCACCACAGTAAACTTCACCTGCCACATCTTCTGAAGAACACCTGGAACTTTGGCTCTGAATTGGAGCCTGGTTCAAATTTTGTGTATACCAGCTTGTATACATCAACATACAACCTTGCTATCTGCATTCATTTAATTGCTAGCACAAAAAAAAAATCACTTGACAGAGAAACTGAGAATTATTCTTTCAAAATAAAATGAAGATGTGAAATATTGCATTAAGATTTGGTCATGTATGATGTTGACTGTATTTACATATTTTCCAGTGCAAAATCATCAAAAGCTTTATGATGTTGGTTATAATCATTGTTCAGTAGTAAAATTCTATAAATTGGTACATAATGGATTGGGGGGACATACATAATACAAACTTTGAGTAATACTACTTTGGAATGGAAGAATAAATCTTGTTTATTAACTGTAAAAGCTACAACAGAACTAACATTTTAAGGTGCAAGTTGAGATGTACATTTCAACATGAGTGGAAATCTAATTAAGTTATGCCTGTATGTGTGTGACTCTTACCTGTCATGGTACAAGAGGCAGTATTTATGTGTAAATAAATTTAATATGCATTGAATTACATGACCTGAGTAAAACATGTCATTGTGGGGTAGGTGCCATACATATTTTACATGACGCACTGTCTTCCACAGATAATAATTATATGTGATGAGTCATACTTTTTAAGAATAGCTATTTTACAAATTATACTTATGCAAGTGTAGTTAAAATTAACATTTATCATTGTTATACTTAACATACTTTACACAGATTATATTTAACTTATGTAGCACTCATTACACATAGTTGTGTCACAAATGTAATATTTTTAATAGTTTTCATTCAAGTTTAATTCCTAATAAAATTCTCTGACATTACTTATTCTAACCCCTACAGTAAAATAACATGTAAACTGGATTTCAGCCATGCATTACCTCTGCTCTTACTCCAAGCTTACTGCATTAACACCATGAATCATTAGAAAGGTGATAATATGCAGATGAATTTTCTTCACTCAGTACTGTCTAGAGCGCTGATGAAAGCACAATGGCACTAGTCTCATTTGAGATACTGTCAGCAGTTTGGATTAAGTTTTTATGTTTTGGCCTTTAGACATAAAATGTCTCTCATTTATAGTGATCACTGACAGTCACCAATGTACACTGCTAGCAGTATGCAAATGAAGGAGCCAAAAATATAAAAAAAAAATAAAATAACATAAAATAAAAAAGAATCCAATTAAAAGTACAGCTAAAAAAGAACATAGAACTTATGGCATTACCCTGGCATATTCAAACTTACATTAGTGTTTGCTATATGGTAAGTTCTATTCATGTTACACATCATCAGTACTTTTAGAAGTGACAATATTTTGAGAAAAGGGCCACACAGAAGATTACTTAAGCTCATTTTGGCACACCATATACAATTAATAAAAACATATTTAAAGGAAATATATCACTGTCATGACTGCTACTTGGGAGATACACATAAATGATAGGGAATGTATTATAAATATTTCCACATTTATCATGTTACTGATTTTCTTTTCTCACAAAATAGTAAATGTATTTTTTTTTACATCATGCATATCACCTTTTGATATTGCTACTAAGGATAGTTCAGTTTCCAGCAGCAAAACATTTGTGTCACTGTGAATAGTACCTTGAAATAATCAAAACCTGGAATAAAACCCTACATTATTGTTAATATCAATCATTGGTTACAGCATTAACACATTGAGCCACAGAGGAAGTTTCATATCAACCATCTTTTTGCCAATCAATATAAATCATTTTTAGCATTATACATATCTAAGTGTAATTTCAATTAAAAATTCTTAGTGTTATGCTAACACATTTTCACAAAGACTATAGGTAACATATTTAGCATTCATTAAACAGAGTTGGGTTATTCATTTCATAATAAAACATATGTGACCATTCTTATTCTGACCCCTTAGTAAAACTATGTGTAATTTGGATTCAATTCATGCATCACCTCTGCTGTTTTTCCAACTTTACTGCACTAAAACCTTCAGCCACAGAGGAAAGGTAATCAAGTTGTGTATTTTCTGGACTGAGTACTGATCAGAGTGCTTACAGAAACATACTTGTACCAGTCTCATTTGTGCTACTGATGGCTTTCCTAATTAATGTGTGAGGTTTTGCCTTGGGAAGTGAACCATCATTCACTGCTAGTGACTGCTGACAGTCACCGAGGTGCAATGGCAAGCTTTGCACAAAAGATGAAGCCTAAATAAACAAATAGACAGGCAAATAAATAAATTAACAAGAAAGGAAAATGTGTATATGCAATGATTTCTAAACTTTATGGTATTATGCCATAGAAATGTGCACATGAAGGCCCCTAGTTTCACACAGACATCACCTTGTCAAGATCCAGACCTTGAAACCATGGCCTTAATATTAAACATTGGGAAGATTAACAGGATGTGCCATATACAGGAAGGGTTTATGAGGCAGAAAGGCAAAGAAACTTGTGAAAATGTATTCAGGCTTTGACATTCCAACACTTTAAATTAATAGAACAATATATCCCTGTTATCAAAGTTGTCTTTTATTATTTCTTAGTTATCTGCATACCTGTTGATGCCCTCAACAGTTAACCTGACAAATTATGTCACACTAATGACAAATTTATGCAATACAACAGTGAGTTCTTCCCTTTATTTTGTGAGCAATATGTATATTTTGATGCATTTGTAAATTGATGGCATTATGCTCTACATGCATTTAGATGTGTCTTGTTTACATGTTTATGTACTTCACATAACATACACACACTTTGTACTGATAGGCAGATTTACCTTTTAAGCACATATTCAGAAATGTGTTATAATGCTTTTCTTCTAAGTAAATCCGACTAATCTCATATTCCTTTTCTATGTTTATTCTCCCTGACAAACCCTCTGTAAGTGTACATCAAAATGGCATGAGGTTAGACATGCAATTATTCATACACTATTGCTGATGAATTACACTTGCAAGCTCCATTTTTCAGTATTCATTCTTGCATTGATAGTATATGTGCACAGCATCATGTAGGTCCTTACACCATGTTTACAAGACCAGCACTTTTGAACAGATTCTGTGATCCTGCATCCCCCACTAGATACCCTTGTGAAAAGTCACCCCTAGCAAACCTTATGTACAGTTCATAGATTTGCCATATGTGTGAGTCATGAAAACTGTTAGGATTACACTTGCACACACATTGTAAATGATCCCTTGGGCATTACATAAAAAACTGACAGTTGATATAGCGGTATCCTTTCTTATTAATATACATCTATTCCTGTTCCCCAGTTGGGGCTTTCTATTTCAATATGTATATAGCCTATGGCTTCAGAACCTCACAGAAGTGTGCTATGGTGAAAAAAAAAAATTGCATGGTCGCAGCCCTCTCCTCTGGGATACATGGAAACTAGATATAATTTTTTGCATGTTGTAACATTACATTTAAAAATTGATGTAATATTATGGAAGCTGAGGCCTGTGACACCCCTAATAAATCCACTGACTGTGTGTCTGAAAAGTGCCAGCAGCTAGTATATGTAATGCTGGACATACCTTAGTTTCCACTGGGATGAGTACTCCATTATTTCTCTGGGTTCTCGGGTGAGGGCAGCAGAAGTTGCATATTTCCTCTAAGGTATCCCTGTCCATCCTGTAGCACTCTAAAATTTCTGTATCGTAGTCCATGATAATTCAAATTAGGTCAAATGACCCTTCTCCTTCTAGGACAAAGTCTAGTAGCAGCACTTTGTATTAAAGTCTGTTGCACATACATATCAATAAAAGCAGCGGCAACCCCTAACATTTTCTTCTAAGTGTATGTTCATATCTGTAATCCAAAAAGTATTGGAAGTGAGTACAAGCAACATATACTACAGTATTTTTATACATTCTTTAATCACTCTACCATGTTGAATTGCATCAGTAGCATATATTTCACCTTAGTATGCCTTACTTTGCACATTCTGCTGCTTACCCTTGTTTTGGGAGTAAATGCAGCATGCAGACCAATTTAATTAATTATTTATTTACTTAACATTTGTTAACTGGGAAAGTCCGACTTGGAACAAAGCCAATTTTCAATGGAGGCCTGGGAAGAAACACTCCAGATGCATGTTTTTGTAACATGGGAGGAAACCAGAGCACCCAGAGGAAACCCGCATGAATGCAGGGAGGGCATGCAGACGCCACACAGAAGGCACCCCAGCTGAGAATTAAACCGGAAAACCTCTTTCACTGAGGCAACAATGCTGCTGCTGCACCCCTGTGCCATCCAGAATATCAGTCAGTGTGCTTGCCTGGCTAATATCTTTTTTTGCTGAAGTACCTACAGAAGTTCCATTCACAGTCCCTTTCAAAACAAGTTAATGCATTTTCTTAGGGAAGATTCAATGTACTTTTCCTATAATTATTCTTGGTAAAATCTACAACAGGAACATCAACCCTTAGTTGTTTGTTTTGATTATCATTAAACATCAAAGAAAAAATAATTTACACATGTAAATTATAAGTGTACTGGCTAAATTGGCCTTCTGTGTGGGCCACATGTAAAACCTTTTGAAAAGAATTTATAGTAGGTATCACCCACATCAACAATACTGTAGCTGATTATGTTAAATCATTTTAACAATATAAAATTCAGAAAATAGTTGTGGCAACTCACCAAAAGTAAGGGTTCTCAGTCTGTATACTCTTTGTTGCTGTTGTTCTGTCACCTGGTCTTCACTTTCTGTTAGCAATTGTTGCAGTATATCCTTTGGTTGTTAGTTTGATTTCTCAACTTTTCCAATTGACATACTCCATCTTTTAAAACATTTGTTTCATTGCAAGATTGTAAATTGTTTCCTTCTGTATTTTTAATTCTGGAAGGAGTATCTTCATTGGGTCTAGTGAAAGAGTTGGAAGAACAAGATGTTTGGTTAATAGTACTTTTATTAGACAAGTGTAGATTTGCTTGCTTACTCTCATACTAACATTGGTCTCTAGTAAACTTTTTGATCATACAGCCCCCACATTGCGGGGTGTTTGGGGCGTAGGCCGCCACCTAGTATGATTAGATATTCTGTGCTTTGATTTGATATTTTTCAGTAAAACTGAACTTTGTGGGGCTGTGGCCCCCACACCCCCTAACAATATATTCTTTCTCCAGGGTCGCACAACAGTGGGGAACAGGGCATATACCTTTTACTTGCCTTACAGTGCTCTACAGACTGCCAGTGTTATTTTTCAGTCAAATGAGTTTTAGGTCAAATGAACTTTAGGTCATTTGGTCTCAGTCAAATGGGTTTAGGTCAAATGAACTTTAGGTCACATGTAGTGAACCCATATAATTTATATATATATATATATATATATATATATATATATATATATATATAAATATATATATATATATATATATATATATATATATATATATATATATATATATATATACATAGATACACACTCACACACACACACACTCACACACACACATACAGACATATAGATTATATATATATATATTTATATATATATATATATATATATATATATATATATATATATATATATATATATATATATATATATATATATATATATATATACACATTTATTTTGTATTTCTGAAGTCTTGCTGCCAATCATATTCTGGACTCTGTTGATCAGCAGAGTGTTTTATTTAGCTGTCAGCTTCAATGATTGCTACTACCCAAACTTCTGGTAATATCACTTGGGAGGCTTCTATATCATCTACCATAAACATATCTCCTCAGATTAATGTACCTATCTCCGTGGTTAGTCTGAACACTACTCCTTAGGCACATACATTCAATGCTTAGCTTTGAGTGATGGCAGGGCATAGAAGGATGGCTGTTCTTTTCATATAACAGGGTGCCTGACTGTCCTTTATGGAGAACAGGACTCTTAGCTATCCTCCTAGTGTGGCCATTTCTACTCTTTTTGAGGCATGGGTTTTCAAAGAGTAGATATCTACCATTTTGCACACCTTGCTAGTATTTGAAATTTAGATACAAGGCAGTTGCTCTGCATGATCTCCTACCCAAGTTTCTTGTAAGAGTGGCAGAAACAGGTCTAGGACCTGTTTACCTTTTTTTCAAATGCTACAGCCAGGGCCAAATTAATTACACACCTTGGGAGTAGCCCCTTCCTCAGAAGAAGAAGCAGCCCTCTTTTGTGAACGTAAGAGCTTATAAGTAAATCCAATATGACCTGTCTGGAATGTGACTCAGATGATGAAGACAGATACTGTTTTCTCATTTTCTCCAGAAGATCTCTCATTTAGAGACACCCTTGTCTTGAAGATGGGCTACTTCAAACTGGAATCCTGGTTGGTTTCATTGACCCTAAAATGGTATATTGTTTTTTGGGTCTGGAGATCTTAAAAACACTCATGGCACCTCCAGTCAGTGAGGCAATTAAGGATGTATTTAATACAGCAACCCTCAAGCCAGACTGCTAAGTCCCTGGCCCTATTAAACTGACTTTTAGAGGGTCCAAGAACATTCTATGATTGTGTATAAACATCCAAAGGCAGATTTTCACGCACTTACCATGGATGTTGCACAGGGTCACAGATGGTTCCTACCCAAAACATATTTCCCAATAGATGAGACTCGAGCCTTTAATTGACTTGGGAAGTTCTATACATCAGCAGTTCTGACCTTCATAACTATAAGTGATCAGACCCATAAGGGCAGCTGCCAGTAAAAGTCCAACAGTAGACAGAGGAACTATTAAAGGAGTTATTTTAAGTAAAATTGAAGGTGAACTTGACTAGACACATGTAGAACTCTATGAAAGTGGGGTGGCATATGATCAAATGTACTTATGATATAGGGTTGCCACCTTTCACTGAGGGAAAATCCAGGCAAAAAATGCACTCCTATTACCATGCTAGCTCCACTTTTCTCTGCATCCTTTCCCCATTTACTTCATTGCACTTCACACACATTTTGTGACATAAATGGCACTTCTATGAGAGATGAAATGTCTTTTTTCTTGTCACCTCTTTAAGGTATTCTCTGATTCTCTGATTGGATCAAATTGCATTATAGTGATGTTTCTGAAAGGAAAAAAATGCCTGAGCTGGTAATTTTACAAAATCTAGTATTCCCTTAGCTGCTTCCAGACAGATAACTGGAGTAGTAAAGTGACATACCAACTATCATTCTGACTTTTGGCTAATATGGGAAAAAATATAAACCCTATTATGTTATAGATACAGCAGTCAAGACTGCTGCATGCCATCTGTAATCAAAAAACATGACTGAGGATCCAGTCCCTGATAGGGATTTCTAAAGCACAACTCATTATTTAATGCCACATTTGACAAGAAATTGTTCGCTGGAGCCATGTTCCAGGAAATTTGCACAGACTGTGAGGAAAAAGACAAAACCATGGAAAGGGTAAAACAACTACTCCTTCCTTCCATTCCATTGTTTAATAGAAAATACCCAGGAAAACACTGACCTCTCTACTGATGACAATCAAAAGAGAAACAGGCATGGGAGAAAGCCATTTAAAAAGTAAGTAAAAAGTCAAAAAGCAAGGGAAGCCAGAAGGATTATGGAGTTGCGGTACAGACAGGAAACACAATGACTATGTTCCACTCATGCCCTCTCTCTCTCTCTCTTACGCTAATCCCACCCAGCCTTTAAATCCATTTTGCCTGATCAGACTACATAAAGAAATAGAGCATGTCTGATCTCTTGCCGAGAAATATTGAAGGAAATTACAAACCACAAGCCATGCTGCTTGCACTGAAATAATATAGTCATCTGGTGCCCCCTCTTTGGGAGAAACTGCTGCAGCATTGGGCAATACAGAAGCTTCTATATGGAGAAGAAACCATGGACCTTTACTTAAGGTTTTTCACATACTAAGACAAGAGGGGTGCTTGGGGGTCTATCCTCAGACAGTACAGTTGTATAAGCTGAAGTTACTATAACAGTAGATGTTTGAATAATCACTGCTTCAGTTACCTTGGCAGTATGGGTTATTTCCTACCAAGGATATAACAGCCGGCCAGTTTCCAAAGCTTCAGGACACTTTCCATTCTCCCAAACCATCAAGCAGCTGAGCTGACTAAAAGACAAGTTTGGGTGTGAATGCATTCATAGCTTTCCTGCCAGCAGAGACAGGGAGGCTGAGCCCTGAAAGTGCAAGGCTAGGAATAACAAAAAATAAATGTCTACACCCTGGCATAAAAAAAATCACCAAAAAACAAGAGGGATGGAGGGAACAAGAGCAGCTACCACAGAAGTGATCATTTGAACATCTACTGTTATGGTAAGTTCAGCTTATACAACTGTACTATGTTCTTCGTATTGACCACTGCTGCATTAGCCTTAGCTGTACAGGTAGAGTATCACAGCTAACTATATCCGGAAGGTGGAAGGAGAAAGGTCCTGAAAACCATTGATAATGGCCCTAGCAAAGTATGATCTATACCTAGAGAAGGAATGCAATTTATAGTGCTTTGTAAAAGTCTGTGCAGGGGACTAATTAGTAGCTTCTAGAATACTTCTGGAATCCAACCCTTTCCAAAAATGCCATAGATGAAGCCAAGGTCTGGTTGAGTGTGCCTTATCCCTGCTTGGAATGCATTTGTTGTGCTGAATATAACAAAAGGTGTTAGCCTTAGACAGCCATTCGGGAATAGTCTGTTTTAACTCAGGTTGTCCTTACTTTTTACCTTCACAAAACATTAACAACCAATCCAATGACCTGTCAGGATAGCACCTGAATTGTCTGTGGACATCCAAGGTATGGTGTATCCTTTCTCCCTCATTTTATGTTTTCGGAAAGAAAATGGGGGAGATTAATAGTTTGGCTTAAAGTAAATTTGGATACCACCTTAGGCATGAAAGAAGGATTAATTCTCATAGAAACCCTGTTACTGTGAAAAATGAGGCAGAGTTGACTCACTGTAAGAGCTTGCAACTCAGATACCCTTCTTGCAGAGGTCATGGCAATCATTAAAACTGTCTTCCATGATAAGAACATCAAGTCAGCTAGATTAGCTGTTTGAAATGGAGCAAATCTTAGCTTCTCTAACACAAAATTAAGGTCCTAAGGAGGGACCACCAGTTAATTTGGAGGCCTCTTATACAAAACATCTTTGAAGAACATTTTCTCATGATATTGCCTTGATAGAGGAGGATCAATGGGCAGCCATGCCGAAATGGCAAGTAAGTGCACCTTGATAGGAATAATAAGGGCAATAGTATAGTAACTCACACAAATACTGTATAACCAGATTACTAGCCCTGAAGTGGTGCTTGTTATGTTGTTGACACCAACTAAAAAACCTTTTCCATTTGCTATTATATATTATTTTTTAGTAACAGTTCTTTTGTTTCTATTAATACCTGCTGCATGACTTCAGGAAATAAGTTCCTAAATAGAATTAAGACCTTATCATCCAGGCAGCCAGCTGAAGATTATTGCTTTCAGGGTATATCAAACACCCCTGTACTTGTGTGAACAGATCAGTTCTGTGAGGAAACTTGTGATAACTACCCATGATCATTTAGAAAAGAAGGAAGAACCACCGTTGTCTGGACTAGAAGGGAGTCACCATACTCATCTAGGGGGATACTTTCTGAATCTTCAGAAGTACCCTGGATATTAATGGAAAGGGTGGAAAGGTATACAGGAACATTCTTGTCCAAGGAAAAGAAAAGGCCTTCTTGCATGGGCCCCTGAAACAAAATTTTTCCAATTGATTGATCAGAGAGGAGGCAAAGAGGTCTACATGAGGAATTCCCCACAGATGGATCAAATTTTGGAAAAAACCTGATCTAGTTTCCATAAGTGAGGATTTGCCCTGGTCTTGCTCATTTTGTCTGCCAAACAATTTTGCTCTAATGGAATGTAGGATACCTGTAGAGTGAGAGTGTGCTGTGAAGCTATATCCCAAGCTATCATGGCTAGTCTGCAAAGGGGGTTATGAATTGGCTCCTCCTTCCTTGTTGATATACCACATGATGGTGGCAATCTCTGTAACCACTTGAAGAAGTCCCTGTAACTAAATATGGTTCAGAGAGTTGAGTGCCTTGATCAGGGCAAGCATTTCCTTGATATTGGTGTGCTTGAATCTGTCTTGGTATCCCACACCCTCTTCAGTTTATCCATCCTGAAACTCCTCCACAACCAAAGTCTGAAGCACCTATGGTGACTGACTGCTTCGGAGCAGAGTTGAAGAATGGAGACTTGGAGTTAAGGATGTATGTTATCTCCACCAAAGCATTTATCTTCTGACAAACCCCAGTACTGGGATCTGGCAAGATAAAGGGTCTTGATGCTGGGACCAATGAGGTTTCAGACACTACTGTATCTTTCTCATGTGGAGTCTTGCCGGGGTTTAATGAGAATCATAGATGCCACGAGATGCAAAACCCTGAAGTATTCCCCTCATAGTAACTGAAGTCTGAGTGAGAAACCTTAGAGACAGATCTAGATAAAGATCTATTTGCTTCAGCTCAAGAAAAGCTCTTTGAACTGAGGTGTCTGTCATCTCAGGGTTACAATCCTGTGTGAGAGAGACAAAAAAGACTTGTGAATGTTCTCTTGGAATCACACTTCTCAGCCACTTAGAGCAAAAAATCTGGACAAAGCCATAAAAATGTGGACAGAGGCCCCAAAATAGGGACTTTTTTAAATATTGCTTTTACAAACTTAGAAAGTTGGCAGAATAACAGGTTTTGCATTAGCATGGATTTTTCTGAAGGCTGTGAAGTCTGAAACTCAAATGTCTGTTATTATTTTCTAACTTCAGTCTTTAATGATTTGCCACTAATTTGCCAGAAAACTACAATTTTATGAAAAATGGACCAAAAAGTATGAGGCAAAAATCTGGACATTCTGCAAAAATCTATACAGTTGAGAGGTATGCTTGGAATCCCAACTTATGCAAGAGGTCTCTCACCTAATGTAGAGACTCCTGCCATTTTGAAAAAAGACTCTGCCAGGAGAAGCAAGTCATCTACATTTGGAAACATGTGGATACCCTGTACCCTGCAATGACCTATAAATGGAGCCAGACACTTTGTGAACACTATTGCAGCAGTGGATATTCCAAATGGAAAGGCAAAAACTGACAATGTGATCTGGACACTCAAAACCTTAAGGAATGCCTGAAGTCTGGATGAATAAGGATGTTATAATAAGCATCTTTTAAGTATAGTGTTACCAGGAAACTTGAAAGTGGAAGAAGAAGTTACAGGTTGTGAAGTGACATCATTTTGAAATTCAAAAACTGCGGTGGTGGTGCTGCGGTAGCGTTGTCGCCTCACAGTTAGACGTTGCCCATTCGATTCTCAGTTAGAGCGTCTTCTGTGTGGCGACATGTGTGAACGGGCCTTCCTTCATTGAAAGTTGTGTGTTAGGCCCAGCAAGCCAGCATGTAAAACTCTACTGCCAATCATTAGCAGACAGGAGTTCCGCTGTGGCGACCCCTAACCGGGAAAAGCCGAAAGACACAAACAAACACAAATAAATTTAGGAAAGAAAGATCCAGAACCGATCTCAAAGCATTTTCTTTTCTTTTCTTTCTGTTTTTATTTTTTTTTTGGCCCTAAGAACATTCCTGAATAAAACCACTTCCCCAACTAGGAAGGAGGAACTGTTTATATCATTCCTTGCAACAGCATGTAATGAAGAACAGCAGGAAACAAAAGAGTCAGATTTGGAGGATAAGGAATGACTCCTCCCACTGCCATATGTTACTCTGTTGAATTATTTCAGAACCCATTTGTCTGAAATAATCTGTTGTTAAAGAGTAAAATGGAGATTCAGACTTTCTGGAAGAAAATATGGGCCAGGGTGGGATGAGGTCACAGCATCTCTTTAACAGTCATTCAGACTTGATGGACTGTCCTTGGTTTTGGGGGGTTTGAGACTTATTTTTGGAACCCCCTTGCCACTTCTTAAACATTTGTTTACCTGAATTTAGTTGAGATTGTTTATTCTGTTCTGTTCTTTTTTTTTTTTTGCCAAAACTATATGAGGAGAAAGTAAATCCTTTGGACAATTTGGAAAAGAATGGCTGAGAAATCTTAGCGATTCCATGGATCAGCTTGCCCCTTCATCGCACTTTTTGCTTACTTCTGTAGCAGAGGAGCCAATTTCTATTTAAGGGAGAATTTAAAATCTCATTTTTTAAATCATCTGGAAAGTTCAGAGAATGCAGCCAGGCAAACCTCCTTCAAACAGTACCAGTTGCCATAGCCTTGGAAGAAATATCAACAGAATCATATACACACTGTGAACAATGAGTATTGGCTTGTGCAACACAAGAAACTTAAGTTATTTAAAGCAGTTTCTTCATCACAAGAAGAAACTGTAGATGAAACATTCCTCATACTTTTGCAATGTGTCACAACACATTTTAACATAAGAGCTTGACAATTTAATATTCTGAAAATAAAGTTGCAGAAGTATATACATTTTTTCCTATACCGATCAATGATTTTTCAATTCTTATTAGAAAGAGTGGGATTTGAGTTAACTAAGTGCTTATATAGCTACTGGGTCACATTTGGGAATAGTGCATAAACATTTAAAAGCTGAGGAACTTTACATATTCAATCTGCCTTTTTAGGGACTACTGGCTGACTGTCAGGAACATTGCTGGCAGTAAGACACACATCCTCTGAAGCAATTTGGAAAATGGAATAGGTGTGGGTTTTGGAAAATTCTTCTTTAAAAATGTATAGTGTTTTCTGAGGGACTGAGAAACCCCAGTATTCTCCCACTGAAAACTCTGGGACATTCTAGCAATAGCCTCAGAGAAAGAGGAAGCCCACCGAAAGAATCAGAAATGGAATTATCCTCTGAGTCTGAATAAGAAATCTGAGGACAAAACCATGAATCCAACCTTGCATATTCCTGTTCCGATTTCAAATCTTGAATCTCTTCAGAAAAAGAAGTGTTCCTCTTTCTATTACCAGAAACTATTCTACAAGAGGGATCAATAGTCTTAATTAAACCCTGAGTCAGTCCCAGCTAACTATTCCTATCCAAAGAAATTTGAGGATGAGTACATATAAACCTTTTTTTTCTTTTTGGCAGCAAAATGGGACTAAGCATGTTACTGACAGTGGCTGATGTTTCCCCAAGGATGGGCACAGCATTCTGACATAACAGGAAAGCATTTACTGTTCCCTCTCCCAAGACTGGCAAGTGTGGCTCCCCCTTGCCCACTGAGGGAACTCCAACAGCTGCAGAGGATGTGGCTAACTACCAATCCATAGTGTTTATAGGTGTTACTCCAGAGGGATTCAGGGTAAAAGATGCATCATCTGAGGTACAACAAATGCTCACAGCAGAGTCACCCACCTGTGACTTAGGCAAATTGTTAGCCTGCCATGGTGGCAAAGGCTATTTGCTTAACTTAGCTTCTTTTTTGTGGCTGGAATAAGGACAGACTGTGGGACTGAAAATCTGTATCTTGCTCAAGCCAAAAATGGTACGTCTTTCAAGGGGAAGATAAGCAGCAAAACCTTGTAAAAATACCAGTCCACAGAAATTACTTTTTGACAGAAAAATTACAGTAAAAAGCACTTTCAAACATTTTGGCAGCCCCCACAATAGAAAATTAAAACCAGTTTTTGCACAAAAAATATGTTACCAATTAGTTTACACTACTTTAAAACTGACAGAAAAAAAATATTGCTCCATTTATAAGTATGCTACAGTTTTGATACAGTCTGTTAAAACACAATTCATCTAGCTTTAAAATAACTTTCCTGAAGAGGAAAGAAATAAAATATCAGTAAATAGAAAATCAAAATATTTTTTTTCCCCAAAGGGAATTTATATGCCCAGCAAAGGAAAGTACAAGGTGATCATCATTTCACAAAAGCCTCAGCGGAGTGTGCTCTTTGGCAGCAGTAAGGATCTGAAGGGGTTTGCACCAAAACTTGCCTTTCATTCAGCTCATCTTGAGCTGTGTGACAGTTTGGGCATGTGGAAGGTTTCCTGAAGTGCTATGAGCTAGTAGGCTATTATAACCTTGGCAGGATATAACCCCATATTGCCTAGGGTATTGCAGCAGTAATCAATATAAAGAACATTGTCACATCTGAACAAGTTCCGGAAGATTCAAAAGTTCATTATACTGATTTTGCATTCCCTTCTTCTCTTGATTTCTGATTTCCTGATGGTGACCCTAGGTATGAAGGTTGCCTACCTATACATACACATTCTCAGAGATAAAAAGCACTTATGCAATTCATTATAAGGAATTCCCATCATTGGTCTACTTCCTTGCCCTCTGGGTTAGTTACTTTGCTGAGGGACTTCCCAAAATCATTGGCCCCAGTAATAACCTATTACAGAATGATGTTCTACCAAATATATCCTTACCTGGATAAAAGTCTGATTCAGTCACTGACTCAGGTGGAGCTGCTGAAGGCATTAACTTATACCATGAACTGTCTCCAATACTTGGTTGTCTTAGATTCTTCTCAAATTTAATATGGACCCTCAAGGATAATTATCTTCCTGGGAGCACATCTGCATTTATTCCAGCAGGATATTCTTCCTGGAGATGACCGTAATGGACTGTATCATAATAAGGAAATTCCTGAGGCTCCAGGGATGTCTGAAATCTATTATCCTTCTGGTGTCACTAGCAAGTCTCCACATGAGGAAGTTCATACATTCATAGATGCATACTGTGCTATCTGTTAAGCAGGCCATTAGGAGCCTAGTGTCTTCAATTTCCCAGTTACCACTACTTGTTTAGTCTATCTAAAATGGTCTGAGGAACTGGAACAGGAATGAATTTACAGATCAGTATCTATTCATACATGCTCAATATAAGCAGTTAAGGAGATGGTTTGCCTGATATAGAGAAGGAGATTGCTTCATAGGTAGAGGATCCTTTGGGAGTAATATCTATCCATGCAACATTCATGTTAATATTTTGATGTAGGTTTAGATTCCTAGAATTGCCATTAATGATGTTATCTATTTGATGATTGTTTAGAAGGTCAAGCAGGAGGAAAAGCCAAACATACTACTAGTAGGCTATTTTGTCTGAGGCAACATTACTTTTCCCTGCTGATACAGATGGCAGTGGAAAAATGGTTACATTGCTTTGATATGTCTTCTTCTTGATCCCGTTCAAGAGGCCCTTTGTACATGTAAGGCTGCAGATCCTCAAACTGACAGCATTGATAATCTATCTCTGTTTCCCTTTCGACACCTATTCTCCAAGGATGTACTAAAACACATGACCGAATCACCTAGAGCCATATTTTATACCATCAGGAGGCTAGCCCTGTGTGTCTGTGATCTGCGTTTTCCTATCTTGAGGATACTGTACACCATAGCAGACACCCAACGCAGTTGGTCTGTACAACTCTTCTCCCTAGAGGACTCCATGTAGAGTTTGTGTTGCAGCCCACAGCTCCATTTATTGGTGAGTTTGAGATGGAAAAACTCAGCATGTTTTTCGGAGGTGGGAAGAATCCCACAGAGACATAGGGAGAACATGAAAACTGCAAGCAGGCATTGGCTGGAGGTTAAGATTTAGCCTTGTACCTTGGAGACAAAGTTCTTAACCATTATGCCAACTGGTTTCAAATGTTCCTTTAGAACTGAAATGACCTTCAAAATAAATTTATTGCATGGGGAGCTTATCACTGCAGAAGAGCAACTAGTGTGAGGCGAAGGGGACAGATAAAGTGAGGTGCAAGATGTCATTTTGTTTCTGATTGCTTCACCGCTCATTGTGTGGTCTAGTGAAATACTATGATATGTAGAGTAGTAGAAAGTAAGATGGGAGATGAACAGTTTGGATTCAGATCAAGATGCAGCACAACTGGCCTAATGTTTGTAGTGGGACAGATACTTGGGAAGAAGCTTGAAATGAGGAAAGAGTCGATATAGGCATTCCTAGACATGGAGGAAACATATGGGTAGGTCCCATGAAAGCTAATTTGGGCAGTCCTGCAGTTGGTTCAAAGTCCTGAAAACATTGGGAGAATTAGTGTTGGCTTTGTACAAGGTCCCAATGCCTCAAGTACAAACAATGTACAGTTTCACAGATGGTCTCCCAGTGGGAGTGGGTGTGCACAAGGTTTCAGCTCTGAGCCCACTGCTATTCATACTGGTGATGGACTACATTAACAGACAGGTAGGAGGGGACAGATCAACAAAGTTGCTGTATGCAGTTGATGTGGCATTGCAGGCAGACTCTGAGCAAGAACGTCAGAAAGATAGGAGAATGGAATGCAAAACTGAAGGCACATGGGATGAAACTAAGTAAAGCTAAGACAGTGGTAAGGACAGCAAATTGGGGAAATCAGAAGAAGTTGAGTATTGAGATAAAAGAGAAGATAGTGGAACAAGTTAACAGATTCAGGTATCTGGGAGGGGTGGCTGAGGAGAAGAGAAATCTCAATGAAGAGGTAAAAGCTAGATCAGAAGGACTGCAGCCAACTGGCATATAGTGCCAGGTGTAGTGTATGATAGAAGAATGGCAAAGAAGCTGAAAAGTAAGGTGTATAATACAGTAGTGCGACCAGTGCTACTGTGTGGTACAACACCTGGGCAGTAAAGGCAGAGCAGATTGGAAAGCTACAGGTGATGGAAATGAAGTGCCTGAGAAAGGTGGTAGGATGCACACTGTGCAGCAGATGAAGAAATGAGGGGATAAGAGCAGACGCCAATTGCAGAAAAAATCAAAGAGAACAGATTATGGTGGTTCAGGCACATGTGCAGAAAAACGGAAGACTATCTAGTGAAGAGGATTTGGGGCAGACAGGAAGAAGGTAAGAGGATCCAAGGACATCCAGCAAAGAAGTGTTTGGATTGTGTGAGAGAAGATCTGCAACAGTCAGGCATGAGTGTCAAAGAAGGCAGCAGTGTGGCACTGAATCGAGAGAGATGGTGACAGTTAACACAATACCCCAACAGGGCCGACACCATGTAAAAAATGGGACAAAGGGGGCTGCTGCTGCTTCTGCTGATGGTGATGATGATGATGATGATGTTGATATACTAAAACTCATTAAAGATGGTAGGAGACCTAGTAATAGGAAATTATACTTTGCCATGAAAAAAGTTCTCCTTCTGGGGAAAAAGAAGTAATTGGATACCCAGTGCAACATGGATGGCCATGATTCTGCAGTCCCTTAAAGATTAACTTAAAGCAGAGCTTACTAGTCCACAGTGCATGCACATTTGCTTGTTATCTCAGCATGTTTACCAACAGACACTCAGCTTCACTGCTATTGGCAAAATTATTTCGCAAAGGGACTGTCCACCTTAAGCCCCTGGAAGAGCAGTATCTCCTCAGTGGTACTTAAACTTCATTTGGAAAAACTGAGAGTCCTTCTTAACCAGCTACCACTGCCTCATTCAGTTCATAGGTTCATAAGTGCATAATCTGTCAAGTAGACATAAGGAGCCTAGTCATTTCAATTTTCACTAATTGCTCACTCTATCCATAAGGATCAGAGGAGCTGGAATAGGAATATATTTATAGGTCAGCATCCGCTCATGTGTGTTAAATATAAAGGGAGTTATGCAGATGCTTTGCCTGATATAGAAAAGGAACTTGATTCACAGATACAGGATGCTTTGGGCATAGTATCTACCCACCAACATACTCTGTTAATATTTTTATGTAGATTTTGTTTCCTGGAATGGGTATTGAGGATGTAGTCTGTTTTATGATTATGTAAACAATTAAGCAGTATAGGGTCATTTGTAGCCTTCAACACTATACAGATGCCACCATATAAAAGTTTGAAGGATGTGGATTAGTGATAGGACTTTTAAATACTCAGTGTAGCTTTTAGAGCTCATACACAAGCTTTTCTTGGTGAGGAGACATTGTTTTTTTTTATTGCATAACTGTATAGTTCCACGTAAAAGGGATAATTATTTGTATTTATAAATCTGATAAGGGAGATGTAAAAAGGGTCAATAACCTCCTTTGACCAGGAGGATGTGCCTTTATTTATTAACTGCACAAAGCAGAATGCTTTCCTAATGATATTTGAAACGTGGTGATCAAAATAGATCCTTGTCCACAAGTGTGCCCAGATGTCTTATGACAATATTTGCTGGTAGTATAATTTAAGAAGTACATGCATCATTTTTTTATTACTTCCCAAAGAGAACAATACTACATTTCTTTGCACTGCATTTAAGACCCTGACCCAGAAACTAGTTGTCTGTGTTGGCAACCTTTAGATGATAGGAATGTTATCTGGTTAGTTGATGACAGCTCTGAGTTAGTGGCTATCAGCAAGCTTGGTCAGCCAAAGACCCTTGACATCAGCTTGTAATCCAGCAAAGCATAAGTTGAAGAGGATTACCCACAAAAATAGAGATCTGTGGGATACAACTAGTGAACTTCCTGTTTGAGGAGAATGTGCTGCCAACCTTGACTGTCTGGGCTGTCTGAAAATCAGTTTGCTATACAGTAAGTTATGAAACGGTTAATTTATAACTGGGGCAGTTTCTCAATAATGCCAGAGCATACGATAGTATGAAAGGCCTGTGTTAAATCCAGTTAGGTAGTGTGCTCCAATTTGTCATTATCCTGTACTTATGTGACTTTCTTAAGAAAAAAACTCACTAGATTAACTGGGCAGATTCTACCTTTCACAAAGCCAAATAGGTTAGGACTGAGGTTCTAAGCTGCCAATATTATTGCTTATGATGTCAATAATGATATGTTAATTAATTAACTACTGGTGCTTTTAAGTGTTGGTGGTAGGGCAGCCATTATGGAGGGGTTCCACAATAGCTATCCTCCAAGATTTGGGTATATACACATTGAAGAGACAAACACTGAACAAGTTAAAGAGAGAATTGATTATGCAGTATTTTATGTTAACTAGAAGACAGCCTGGTATGTAGTCTGAACACATGGGGCTACTCTTTTTTGGATTTCAAGAAGTCTTTTAAGACTTATTCTGCAGTGATTTTAGGTAGCAGTATGGAGTGAATAAAGAGAGGGGTGAAAAAGGGAGAGGATTTTGGGAAGTCTGAAATAAATTTAGTTGCTTTTGGCAATGTCTTTTGGATCAGAGTAGGTGGTAACATTGAAGATCATCTCAGTGCAGTGTTGAGTATTGTTCCAAAGATCCCTGACGTAGTAAAAAAAAAAATCTTTGCAGTTATCCTTGGATGACAGTACAATACGCAATTCATACTTGACTTTTCAGGTGTTAATCTTACATCTGAGTTCTTTGTTTACACATCTAAGATCACTTCGTGTAGGCTAGTTTGGGTTTATTTCTTAGGGCCAAAGATGATTTGTTTTGGGGGAAGGGGGTCATTTAAAGTGTGTAGATACTGAGGTTTTGCCATGGAGTTTGCTTTAAATTCAACATTCGACTTGTGGACTTGTGATAGATAGGAAGCATAAATGAAATGGAGCCACACATGCCATGTATTCCCATTGAGTTGGAGATGTTTAAATATGCTTATGTCTTCAAAAAGTGCTAATATATTAGTCCCAGTGAAATCCCTAAGGACAGTAGGATTTAAGGCCATCTTAGGCCGTATCTTTATGGGAAAAAGGGGAGGATAATGGTCTGATTTTACCAGTGATGGATCAGTTATAAGTGTGGAGCATATTCATGCTATATTTAAAAGAACAAGGTCAAGTAATTTTCCTCCCTCTAAAAGGGGTGGGTATTATATGATCCAGAAAGTTAGGCTTGTTTATATCCATGAGTCCAACATATTTGTTGTGGTATATGTTTTGCCAATTGATGGACAGATAAATGAAATCTGCCAGAATAACGGTGTTGGTTTAAATAGTTAAGGACTCTAATAATTTGATTTGATAGGTGCCATTTACTGTGGAAGGCACAGAAGGCATTCTATAGCTAGCAATAATATGATAAACAGAACTGTTTATAGATAGTAGGATAAGCAGGAGTTCCAAGTCATTATCCTGCTGGATTTCCTATGAGATAACATGATTGTGAATAAATACAAGCACAATCCCACCAGAAATGCAACCAGCCTCAACAAGTGATCTGAACAAGTGTGTCGCATGTCTCTTGTTTTCATGTGAGACAATGAGGCACAAAATAGGTTCAATCACATCAGGAACTGTAACTATAACATATGCTTCTAACTTCATAAGCTAACGGACTGACTTGTTACTTCAAACGCACTCGCATGCGCATCTCCATTCATCCCTGCACTCACTCTGACTGACTATACAAAATGGCACTGATCTTGCACGTGCTCAGTAACATGCTATCTAGCTACAGTGGCTGACTAGGTACAATACATACAACCATCTACATCTTCCCTCTTTGATTTGTTCAACATCCAGTAGGAGAGCAAGACAGTTTACAAGCTAGATATCACATCAACATTTAACAACAAATTAACTCAAGTCCACTGTATATTTCAGATTGGGTCTGGAAATTCTACCCAATCTAGTCACATAAAAACTTTGACTGGATTTAGCAACAGGAATGATCTCTGGGGATTCTTTTACAATTGGAACTTCAGGGATTACATCAGGATTACTTGAAGAAAGTACACAAATTACCCACATAAGTAACTTCTTTCAGTTTAAATTTGCATTTCTGAGGATTCAGTTCAAGATTTACTTCACGTGCATGATCTAGAACTTTCTTGAGGTTTGTATCATGTTCAACTTCACCATTAGCCCCTACAATAATGTCATCTACTATAGTAGCATATGGATAACCAGAAAAAACTGAAAGTGGTTAACAATGATGATTTGTGATACAGTGAAATTTGCCAGAAGGAACTTTTTGCATATAAGACAGAAAATAATGTGGCATTTGGCATGAGAGCAGCTACTTCTTCTACTGTGTGCATTGGATGAGGAGGACATTTAAGTGCTTCATTTAAATCTCTCAAATCAATACATATTTGAATATCATCTGAGCTTTTCTTATGAGCTATGACTATGAAGGATACTCATTCAGTCGGTTCTTTTTCTGGAGTGAGGACACCCAAATTCTCCATTTTGTCAAGTTCTGCTTTTACTTTGCTCTCCATTGCTACTAGAACCTTCCTTGCTGGTCTGGCAACTGGACTTACTTCATGGTTTAACCTCATGGAATATGTGACTGGAAGTTTGCCAAGCTCGACTTTAAAAATATCAGCATATTCATTAAGAATATTCTGTGTAAAACTATCATTGTTGGTCATACTTATATAGTGAAAACCTCCTTACTAATGAAATCAGTCATATTCTCAAACTGTCTTGAGGCCTAACATTGACTGCTTGTGCTTTTGACTATGTAAAACTGCAAGTCATAGTTGTTCCCAGCAGAATGGCATGTGAGAACTACTGCGCTGTCAGTTTGAATCTCTTCACCACCATAAACAACTAGTTTTGCACACTTTTCTGAATCAATGTGTCACCAGCTTTTACTTTGGCAAACGTTTGTGCTGATATAACATTGCACTTAGATCCAGTGACTACTTTAAGCTCCACAGGTTTCCCATTAATTCGCACAGTACAAAATATTTCACACTTTGCTCCCAAATGATAATCTATTGTGTTAACTGTTTTATTGATCACAGGGACAGCATCAACATAGAATGTTTGCTCAAAGCTCTATATCTAATCTACTTGCTTCTTCAAATACTCTCTTTTAATAAACACATGTGCCACTTTAGACTTGCAAAGCCTTTTGAAATGATTCCACTTTTTAGACTTTTGACATCGCTGACCAAAAGCTAAGCACTTCTCTCATTTAGGTTCATGACTGCCTCTACAGTTGTGACAGTTAACAGTAAGATTGTTTGGCACACCATTTGGTTTATATTTCTTTTCCATTTTAGCTGTATGTTGTACACTATCAACATTTGCACTGACAGATACTGCATGCATGTTTTCTCATTCATAAGCATATTCATATGTTTTTCTATAAGCTGATATATTTGACAAATCTCAATGGCTTTGCTCAATGTTAATTCACTATCTAGAAGCAAAATCTTTCTCACTGCATCATTATTAACATCACATACAGGGCTGTATTTTATCAACTCATCTCTTAGATCACCAAATCTGCATGTTTTTGCTTTATTTCTTAAGTCGGTGATAAATGCTGCTACAGTTTCACCAGGCTTTTGATTTCTTCTGCAAAACATGTACCTTTCCATTGTAATATTCATTTGAGGGTCATACATTTCTTTAAATTTACATTTTAACCACTCAACGGTCTTACAGATTTTCAGCCTGTAACACAATATGGTGGTTCTCCCCCTCCTCTGCATACATGTCAGGTGCATTCACAAATGAACATTCCCTCTCAATGGCTTCTAAGACAGTTAAATTAATAGGCATAAATGCTTTTGTATGTGCGTCTTTGTCAGAACATGCAGCCTATATGAAAATATCATATTCTTGTTCAAACACTCATCAATTCTCAGCAATAATATTATCAAACACCAGTGGTTCAAGTCTGCAAAATCCCTCTGCCATAACGACAAAATTAATTTAAATATAAGCATAGACCAGATAGTTGTAATTATGTTACAGATGGGCACAACAATCTCTCTGAAAAGGCTTTACTTTAATGTTGCAAACACTGCGAACATTCCAGAAACTTTGGATACTTCAAAAAGTTTTAGTTAATGTGAAAAAGTAGCACATTTCAAAAACATCAGTCATTTTAGCCTTTTTCATAGATTTTAAACACTTCAGAAATTGTTTTGAAAACCTTTGCAATTATTTTCAATACTTTTATCAGTATGTTGCTATTTCCAACATTTCATTTATCTAGGTAATTATTTTGAACATTTTGAATGTTTTTCCACTTATTTGGTGACTGAAAAATCATTTAAATAAGTTCAAGTACCTTTGAGTAACTGCTGACCTGTCTGTGAGTTGGGTCCTGTATATTTCTTCACTTCTAATTGCGTGCCTCATGGTTTGCAAGCTGAAGCAGCTCCGAATCCCATTCTGACACCATGTCACATGTCTCTTGTATTCAAGTGAGACACTGAGGCATGAAATGGCTTCAAGTTTTTTACTGTGCATAACCACATCAAGAACTGTAACTGGAACATATACTTCAAACTTCATAAGCTAACTGACTGTTACTTCAAACACACTTGCATGTGCATATCCATTCATGCCTGCACTCATTCTGACTGACTATACAAAACGGCACTGATCTTGCACGTGCTCATTGACTTATATACACATGCTATCTAGCTACAGTGGCTGACTAAGTACAATTCACACAATAATCTACAAAGTGCTGCGCATTAAACCCTGACAAAGAAGGAACGTGGTCACTACACTGAAACCAGGGTTTCAGAATTTTACAAATGATTTTTTGAATGACTAGGATAACCTTAAACGTGGGTATTTTTATGTTTAAACTTCTAGTGTTAAGAGTGTTACCATGAGATGGGCCTGATTGGATTTATTATCTTGGTAGATCTCGAAGACTGACTCTACTTATAGAATGCACTGAGGGTAGATAATATCTTAACCAGTATGTAAAAACCCTGTGCGAAATATTAAGCTGTTCCCTGGCAGAGCAGGTAGGACTGTCTACCATCTTCCTCCAAACCAGCACATGTTAGTTTTGATCCTTCTAGAATGACAGCTGTTATTCATTATATGATGTTATGAGGTAGTGTCATCTGTGCCAGGGAAAGTGGGGCAGTACATGTGTACATATGCCAGCATAGCTAGCTGGAGGTTTGCAAAGAATTTTATGTTATTTGACTATCACACTGATTTGTGCAGATATATTTCTAAAGTTACTTGTGTTAAAAATGCATCAACAGTAGGTCCTGCTGGATAGAAGGAATGTATGCATGTATATTAGGTTGAATCATTGTAACTGATCAAATGTGTATGTTTATCAAAGAAGCCTGAAAGTGTGGAAAATTTGAAATTATGTTATAACTTTTAGATGCTGCCACAGATATTTGCAAACCTGTGTGTGTGTGTGCATGTGTGTGTGTGTGTGTGTGTGTGTGTGTGTGTGTGTGTGTGTGTGTGTGTGTGTGTGTGTGTGTGTGTGTGTGTGTGTCAGCTACTGGGAACAGGGATACAGAGCTCCAAAGTGGTCAGTGTGGAGTTTTGTGAGGGTCTGGAGAGAGAAGGAGAGTCCAGCCCATGATCTGAAGAATGCTCCCTGTGTGCTGTTAAGGGAAATTCTGCTTGGTGCTGGGGAGCTGCATCTAAAAATACTGTGTGAATCCATCTTTGTTCTCAGTGACCATCCCTCACTGGAGTCAGTGGTGCGGATTAAGTTTACTTGATTGCTGGCCCAGAGTAGGGACCCATCATACAGTCAATTGTTGAATTAATTTATTTTTTGTTTGTGTTGTGACATCATTTACAGTGCTGGCAAGCTACTGTTCAAGACTACTTTCTTTCCAGCCTCAAAAACTTTCTTTGAGAGCTCTCCCATGTTTGTTTTCATGTTTTCCATAGTGGGATATGTAAGGTTGTTCACTCCCATGTTAACAATGACCAAGTCATATGCATGCTTGGGTCAATATACCCGATTGCTCTTCTTATCACATCATTAATTCTGGCACATGAGAGGTAACTTCTAACCACTCTGTCTTTACTCAGCCTAGTGAGTGGTGCATCAGTATGTCTGGCTTTTGAGTTATTCATGAGTAATTTATTGTCATATGTGGTACCATGCAATGCCAGCATTAGGGGCTTAGGATTACAGTTTAAGGGACCCTTTCCCACAGTGGTAGCATGAGGTGGTGCTGTGATTGCTGTATCAGCTACAGGTGTTGTGAGGTAAGTTTCTGATGTTTAAGTGTCTTGGCATATTGCTTAAGAATCCTAAGAAGTTTAAGACAGGACTCTGTCTATCATATGCCTGGTGAATAATGGTGGCGCAGCACTGGGACACAGAAGGGCACATGCCCTCCCATGAAACTGTGTGCCCCTGTGAGTGTCCCAATCCATAGAATACTAAAAAAAATTAAAAGAAATCGCTTTCTCTCTATTTCTTTCTCAATCTCTCTCCTTTTTTTTTTTTATGTTCAAGCACAACTTTATGTGACCTGGCATCTTAGTATACTTCTTTCATAAGTGTACAGCAATGCAAAAGCAGATGTCATTACTTACTGAAGCAGAATAGCACAGCTATTATATGTGGATGAAACACTGCTATTGTGGGAGAACCAAGGACATCATTATTTAGAAGCATAATCATAATTATTTATGTATTTCAAATGGAGAGGAGAGGACTTTCTATAATGGCATGTGTGGATCTGTTTTCTACCTGACCTCAGAAACAAACTCAGATGTACATGTGGTGTGGTAAATAAATGCAGTTGTGAGAGAGTTCCATTATAACTATTATTCAGAAAATTCTTTCTTTAGCAAGAGGAGCACTGGTTGGTTAAATGACTTGCTCAGAATCACAAAGTCTGCAAATGGAGATAAAATCAAACCCTGTTCCCTTAATTACAGAAGGCAGCTCATTAAGAGCTGGAAGAATTAATTCTCCACACCAACTGCCAGACCTCCCTTATCTTCTTTTTTTGGTTAATCACTGAGAATTTCAGTCAGATGATGTTAGTCATTACAGCTTCATAGTTCTCTTTGTTCAGAAAAAAACATGTCCATACAACACCTGATTTTGTTCTATTAACTTATTAAGTGAATTTCTGTTGTCTAATACTTAAGGCTATTAGCTGTTATCAAAGTGCTTCTCATCAAAAGTACAGGGACTGAATCCTCACAACATCTCCATTTGCTTCCTATGCGACCGTGAGCAAGTCACTGAGACAGCACTCCTGGGTCACCGTTAAAAATGAACACTTTCTCCAGTGATCAAAAATATTTAAAAATGGTCCTTTTTAGAGTCTTCATACCTCCCCTTCCATTATTTTTGTCTTTCTCCAGAATTCCTGAGTAAAGAATTTGAGAATTATTTTGGTCTGTTCGGTGTAACTTTTGTGACTTTCTGGTAAATTGACGTGGATTAAGGATACTAAATAAAGACAGGAGTGTGAGTTTCTGACTTTGTATTTTTAAGAAAATTATTGCTAATGAAATTTGCTATGTAAATAAGAGAAGGATTTCAAATCTGATCCTGATTTTCAGGTCTTTATTTTTAATTCTTGAACTAAAAAGTTGTAGGGGCATGGTGTTGCAATATGATGTACCTTATGTTTCTCAAGGAAGTGACAGGAAAAACACTTCATTATTTATCTTCTGTTCATTCAATTTACCATAAGCAAATATCTGAATATACACAGTCATAGAAGGGGCTGTAACTGACAGTCACATCTGAGAATAAGTGTGTGTTAATGTGTGTGTGCGCTACATCCCAGAGTAGTTATGGCATAAAGGAAGGAATCATTTGCAATAAACAGGAGCATTGTTATATGAACCATGTTCTTTGCTTAAATCCTAGGTTTCATTGTTTTGTTGACTATTGACAGTGTATTTATTATTTGGCAGTAAGTAAACTGGACAGCAAAAAGTTTTACCAGTTTAATGTTAAAATATTAACTATGAATGCATTTTAATTTAACTTGTTTTTATTGCAGGCACAGGATTTTGAAATGTGCTGTGTTGGGCTACAACAATTTATTTGGTACTTAGTGCAGATTGGTAAGGCTGTGATCTGTCAATGAACTGCTTCTATAGTGTAACGTTTGATTTATTCAGCCTTCATTTGTCTAGTGTGAGACTGGCCTAGTCACTTCACCAAATAGTGTTCCTGGGCTGTTGCATGTAAGTTGTCCCAAGCTGTGAGCAAATACATTACACATATGTCTATCAAATTCCTGCTTCCTTCAGACAGTTGCTAATTAATGCTTCATTATATGTTATTTGACTATGAACGCCATTTTGTCTGTTTAGTTTAATGTGGTGCCAGATGCATTTTCAATAAATGTGAGTTTAAAAGGAAGAAGCATTCATTGCTGTTCATGTTGTCTATTTCCAACTTCAGAGTGTTGTTTTGTTCTTTAAATTCTTTTCAGTGTTAGCGCTGAAATATTTTAATAAAAGTTTTAAAATAAATCTAAATATCTCTGATCATTGTAAAAGTAAATAAGCAAACAGCATGCATACTGACAGGTTTAAATAGTGTGTTATGGCAACTGAGGAGAGACAGCTAAGTAATGGGATATTACTATTGCTGTGGTAGTGGTGAACTGGTCCATTACCTTGCCTAGGGAACCATTTGACCCCACTCTAGCTCTGCTGTTATTGTTCTCAACCATCACAGGAGTATTTTGTCTAATATTTATGCTCTGTCTTTTTTGTTTTATGTCTTTTAAACCAGATAAAGGGGCAACCCAGGAGTTTTGTCTGGCTAAGCGACTTGTACAAAGTCACAGAGTGGGCATACCGAGGTAGAACGAATCAAGCTCTGTACCCTTGACTACAGAAAGCAGCTCAATAAAAGCTTAGAGCCTTAATTCCCTGCACTAGCTGCTAGACTTTCACTAATGCCTTCATTTTCTGTTAAATCTCTGAGGGTTAAAAGTCACTGAGGTTTACTTTAATGAATATTTCACATTAATAGAGTCTCATAGTCTTTATTGCTCAAATGTTCTGAAAATGCATGCTGATACAAATTACATTGCTCTGTTAAATGTATAAGAAAATTATACTAGTCTGCTTTTTATCTGTCTTCAGTTTTGCAGAATATTAGAGATTTGCCTCATTAATGTTTTGTCCCTTGTGAACTTCTTTTTTTGGGAGGGTAAATCACTGAGGATTACTATCACTCAATAATGTGATTCATTACAGTTTAATGGTTTTGCTGTTCAGGCAGTGCATTTCCATACAGCATGTATTGTCCCATTAACATTTGAAGTGATTTGGAGTTGTATTACTTTTATGTTAATGAACTGCTTCCTATAAGCAAAGGTATGGGGTTTGAATCCTCTCACCTCCATCTGCCTACTGTGTGATTTTTGAGAAAGTAACTTAATCACACAGTGCTCCCAATTTGCCCCTGAAAAGGGGAAACTTAGTCCATTGGGTTGACCTGGTTAACAAATGCATAAAATCATATTTAAAATGTCTCCCTTTTGTCCCCTCATTATTGTTGGCCTTGTCAAGAATTCATGAGGAAAGAAACTGACAGCTATTGTGATCTGATCCTTGTAAAATGTGTGACTTTTTGGAAAACTGTTGCAAACTGCAGTCAATAAATAATAACAGAAATATGAGTTTCAGACTTGTATCCTTCAGAAAATGCTTTCTAATGCAAAGCTTGTTTTCTGTCACCTTTCTAAGTATATGAGAAGAATATTTAAAACCTGTTCCTGATTCTGTGTTTTGTTTCTAATCCTTCAGCTAAGAAGTGTAGAGGGTGGAGGAGAGTTGCAATGTATGGTTTTGACATCAGTAAGCTGAGATACATTTCATTTATGAAGCCATTCATTCACTTGATATCAAGCAATACCTGTGGTGTTCAGTCATACCAGTGGCTGTAGCTGATGACAGTGTGTGTGTGTCTGTGAGGTTGTGTGTGCTTGTGTGTAAAAGGTATAATTCTCAACTGTCTCTAATTTCCCCTTATATTTGTAAAATGTTCTTATGAAATTTGATGCTTTCTGAAGTGTTGTGGAATGCAGTCACTAAATAATGACAAACATGTTAAGTTTCAGACTTAATACTCTTCAGAAACGGTTTGCTTATGCAAAGCCTGCAAAGGTAGCAACTTACACATTGTATAAGAGTAATTTTTAAAATGTGTTCCCGATTTAAGGTGTCTGTCTCTAATTCTTAAACTAAGAGGTTGGAAAAGCAATGGGATGCAATGGGGCGCACTGTACAGTTCTCACAATAGGGAGGCCAAATAAACCTCAAGTTATTAAGTATCTCTGAATTCATTAGATCGCAAGCAAACATTTGATATGTATGCAGGCATATAAGGAGCTGTAACTGATAGTCATGTCTGCATGCACAAGTATGTGTGTCTGTGTGTGTGTGTGTTTGTGCATGCATGTGTGTGTGTGTGTGTGTGTGTGTGTGTGTGTGTGTGTGTGTGTGTGTGTGTGTGTGTGTGTGTGTGTGTGTGTGTGTGTGTGTGTGTGTGTGTGTGTGTGTGTGCTCGCACAGATTTGTGAATTGTAAGTACATAGTTCCTTTATCTCAGAGATAATCTGGTATAAACAAAGGAATCAATGCAGTAAACAGAAGCATTATCATATGAGGCATGTTCTTTGGGTATGATCCTTGGTTTCTTTGTTTTGTTTTCTTTCCTCAATTATTTTTATTGAAAATTTTTAGATCAAAACAATAATGTATAACATAAAAAATTACATGACTAGAAAACAATGAAAAAACGAATATCAAAAGACAATTAGAATAATTATTTCCAAAGGTGTCTACTATACAGCAAAAATTCTAAAAAACAAAAAAATCAAATATTAACTGTAATTATTTAAATATTAAAGACTGCTTATCAAGCAGTTCTTTAAATTTCAAGCAAACATTACATGAAGAGGTAACTCTGGATGTTCTTGTCTTGATCGTGATAAGTTCATGTGTATGCACACAGATTTATGAATTGTAAGTACATAGTTCCTTTATCTCAGAGATAATCTGGTATAAAGGAAGGAACCAATGTAGTAAACAGAAACATTATTATATGAGGCATGTTCTTTGCGTATAACCCTTGGTTTCCTTGTTTTGCTTTCTTTCCTCAGTTATTTTAATTGAACATTTTTAGATCAAAACAGTAATGTATAATATTATAATTATAAAAAATTACATGACTAGAAAACAACGAAAAATGGATATTAAAAGACAACTAGAATAACTATTTCTAAAGGTGTCAACTATACAGCAAAAATTCTAAAAAACAAAAAATCAAATATTAACTGTAATTATTTAAATATTAAAGACTGCTTATCAAGCAATATTTTAAATTTTAACCAAACGTCATATGAAGAGGTAACTCTGGATGTTCTTGTCTTGATCATGGTAAGTTCCTGTTGACATATGTGACAATAGAAGGTACTGCCAGCCATGCCAGAAGAAGTTGGGCAGTGAATGGATAACACATGCCAGCACAGCTAGCTGGAATTTTGTAAACGATTATATGTCATTTGTATAGCAAACTGATTTTTAAAGATGCTTGTGCTGAAAATGTATTTGTGAGGTTTGCTTGCGTTAAAAATGTATCAACAGTATGCCCTGCTGGAAAGAAAAGAAATGTACATGTATTATTGTAACTGAATTAAATGTATGTTTTAATAGAGGATACTGGAAGGGAAGAAGTTAATCACAATCCAACTGCAGCAAACGTTGAAAAATAATTGAAATTAAATTAAGCCATAAAGACAGTATACCTCAGTTATGGTTACAAATGAGTGGTGCAGTTAGTGCTCCAAAAGAACTAAGTAACCAACAATAAGAGCACCAAAGTTGCGAGTCCTCAGAATAAGTTTAATAGAATAAATGTTGAGTGCTTTCATCAAAAAGCTTGACTTCTTCAGAACAAAGAAACAATTCACAAAATCAAGTTTAAATATACAATACTAGTTAGCTATTGGTTCAACTCTAACCAATACTGCTAAAGAATGTTTTCAGTTCATGAATATTAATAAAACAAATCCAAATACTTAAAAACTTAAAAAGGGGACAATTATTACAAAGAACCATATCATGTTATTGAACAATATTTTTGAAAAAAAGAACTTACAATATATACAAATATTGTTGTATTATTGACCTGTATTTTAAAAACATACATTTGCTGTTATATATAGAACATAAAAGTCTTTAATTTGATAAATACTGGGATTACTATGGGCATACAAACTTCTCTGACTGATTTTTTTAGAAGGATATATTGTATAGATATTATCGAATATGCATAAAAAGTATATAAAAAAGAATTTTCAACATGTATGTTGTTTCAACAAGTGCTATAAATGATAACACTGTTAAACTTGTTCTGCCTTCTCTTTTAAAACGGGCAGTATGGTTAGATGCTCATTTAATCCTGGTGGAAAATCTGCACCTAATCTTAACTGCCATAACAATTCTTTTTTATATAAAACATTTTTCCAATCACCCCCTCTCACTTCCACATGTACAAAGTCAAGGATGGCAAATTTAAAACCTACAAAATTCATACATGACATACTGTGTTTATATAAAGCATTAATCTCTTTTTTGGTTCTTATGTCATATAAATGTTCGTATATCCTGGTCTTAAGTAGCCTCTCTGTCTTTCCTACATAAAATGAAGGACAAGTATTACACTTGGCTATATATACCAGTTTACTAGAAGAACAGTTACCACTTTTTAAAAAAAATAATACTCTTATTCTGATTATCAGTTCTAATGGAGTTATCCTGTAGGATATATGCACAATAAGAACATCTACCACAAGGTTTGCTTACACCCATTTTCACTTGTATACCTTGGGGTGCAGTACCCCTCTCTAATGTTGATTTTAAATTGGGTCCTACTTTTGTAGAGAATAGAGGTTTGTCACCCAATAAACGGAATACTTCACTATTGGTTATAAAAATGTTCCAGGTTTTCATTAGTATTCCCTTAATTTGAGAGTACAGAGGACTGTACTGTATCACACAGGCTTGTTGGAAATCAATTTGATTTTTTGCTTCATAACTAATCAATAAATTATTAGTAGATTTATTCCCTTTGCCAAGCAAAGGCATATATTTCTTGCCCCATTCACCTAGAACATCTGCAAGTATAGGATCTATAAACTTACTAGGGTAACCTCTTTCTAAAAACATATCCTTCAGGAAATCAAACTCCCTAATCACATCACTTTTTAAGCATGTCATCCTGGCAATTCTAATAGCCTGTCCTTTAATAATGATTTTTTTCTGGAAAGTAGGATGATGGCTATTAAAATGTAGATAGTTATTATAAACTGTATTCTTCCGGTAGATTCTGGAAACATATCTATCTTGAGCTTTAATTATCTTGGTATCCAAGAAGTTGATCTCTTGCTCATGAAATTCAAAGGTAAGTTTAAAAAAATCAGTAGTTTCGTTTAAATATTGTATGAGTGGGGGTATGGTATCTGAACTCCCTTTCCATAAAATAAATATGTCGTCCAAGAATCTACCGTAAAATAATATATTGGACAAGAAGAACTCACTTTGAAAAACATGTTTATTTTCCCACCCTAATAGAACCAAATTTGTATATAGGGGGGTGCAAGCTGCTCCCATAGTGACTCCTTTTAGTTGTTGAAAGTATTCCCCCTCAAAATAGATATAATTATTTTCCAATATAAGACCCATAAGTTCACATATCAAAAAAGCACTTCTTCAAAAAACCTTAAACCTTCTTGTTTTGGTATACATGAAAATAAGTCCTGGACATCTATTGTTAGAAATAAGCATTTGGAACACCACAATTCCTTTTTCACTTGTCCAAGAAAATCCCATGAATCCTTTAATAAATGTGGAAACTTTTCCACAATGTGTTTTAATTTTTTGTCTATATATACTGCTAAATTATGTGTTTTAGAGCCTGCAACTGCTACAATTGCCCTAAAGGGTATTTTTTCTAAGTTCTTGTATATTTTAGGTATACCAAAAAAAAAATGGTATTTTAGGATGTTTATTCAAAACAAAGTCATAATCATTTTTAGATATCCTTTGGTCCATAAGATATTCATAAAAAATAACTATCTAACCTTTGATATGAGATGTGAATCTCATTTTTTGAACATAAAAAATAATTTTCAGCATTAAACAAAATATCCTGCATAACATTAGTATAATCTTCTGAATTGTATAATATAATCCCTCCACCTTTGTCAGGTGTCATGATACGTATTCTCTTGTCTTCTCTTAAAGTTTTTATCAAGTTTCTTTCCTCCTGATTTAAATTTGAGAAGATTTTATTTTTCTCTCCCCATGCCCCATATATGTCTTCCTTCACTATTTTTTCAAAAGCAGTAATAAGTGGATGTAAAGGGGGATTAAAAATACTGTTTTTTTGGAATTTCTTTAGATTTAGTTTTAATTGTTTTGTCTGAAAACATAATGTTCAAATTAAATTTTCTCAAATATAGTTGTAAATCCACCATCACAGTAGCTATATCAGGTGTTTTAGTAGGAACAAACTTGAATCCCTTAGAGAACAGAGAAAAAACTCTTTAGTAATAGTAATCCCAATATAGTTTTATATATTAAATCCATTTAATGTGTACTGAACCTTGTCTTTGCACTGTATTGAGTTAAATGTTTCTACCACCTTGGGCAACCCTTGTGTTGCTGTGATACTTTGCTGTATGTTTTGTATGTCTCCTGTTTGCGACTGGCTATTCTCTAGGAGTGTCTTGGGAGCGAAAAATCCTGAAATTCTCCCAAGTTGTTACCATCATCTTCCCTAAGGTTTTCACTTTCCAAGTCAAAGTTAACATTGTCCAACTCCTCTGATTGTAAATGAGTTGTTCGGCCATATTCACCTTCATAATTAAAAACTAATTTATCTGTAGGATACACTCTACATTGTTTATACTGTCTAAAATCTCTATCTAATTTTTTTACTTTTTTTGTTGAATATATTGTCACATTTCTTGTCAACCCTATTAATAATCTTGTAATATAAATTCTCATATTGTATAAATAACAAGTCAGTAATAATTTTTTTCATTCAGGACATTCACTTAGTACAAAGCCTTTTTTCCATTTTCTCATAAAAAATACATGTTTACCTAGTAGTTCAAGTCCCCATTTATCAAACATGTCAGTAAAAGTTTTAATAATATCTATATCATAATAGATTCCAAAAGGGAATTTAAAAACCCTTAACCCTTGTGGAACCACTTGTTTTTTAACGCATTCATTCATGTAACAAATCTCCATCTGGCACATTTTAAACTTAAATAACTTTTTTTCAAAAGTATAGATCATATCTTTCAATGATCTATACCTATAATGTCCAGCATCTCTATTTTCTATTGTCCCATTACTGGCTTTCGGACTCGAAGAGGAGAAAGCAAAATGCTTTTTGACTAAAGTACCATAATGTCCTTTTGTCTTGTCATAACCAGCATTGTCTTTTCGATGTATAGTTTCCTTACAGGTACAAACTGAACATGTTTTAGTATTTAATTTAACATGTTCTCTTTCACCAGTATACATATCTTTATGACTAGGTACACTGTTACTGATAACTTTGCCATGAAAATTGTTAGTACCTGTATATGTAGCTTCCTCTGAACGTGCTGGGTTTAAATTAAAGTGGTCGTCTGAAGCAAGCTCTATTTCACCGTCAAACTGTACCACACAGTTACTTTTTAAATTGTTTCTTGGACGAAAGGGAACCTGCATACCTCTACCCTCGTCAGTATGGTTAACATCACAAGGAGAATGCCGCTCAAACTCTCCGTAATGTATCTGCGCCGTCGCTGTGATGTCACCACCTTTCTTGAAGCGGCATGGTGATATATTCATATTGCCGACAATAGTGTCCTCTCCAATGTTGGAATTGCCCATTTTAGAACCATCAGATACAACAAAACAGTCTAATTCTCTCCGTGGTTGCGAAAACAGTTCAATCAACCTGGTTAACTCTCCTTTTAGTTCAGCCACATCCTTTTTTAAGGATATCAATTCCACTTGCTGTCCAGAATCAAGTATAGGAGAGAGGTTGAAAGATTTTGGGGACCCCATAGCAACACGCACTGCTGAATAAACACAAGAACCAAATGAGTGGCGCAGTTAGTGCTCCAAAAGAACTACGTAACCAACAATAAGAGCACCAAAGTTATGAGTCCTCAGAATAAGTTTAATAGAATAAATGTTGAGTGCTTTCATCAAAAAGTTTGACTTCTTCAGAACAAAGAAACAATTCACAAAATCAAGTTTAAATATACAGTACTAGTTGACTATTGGTTCAACTCTAACCAGTACTGCTAAAGAATGTTTTCAGTTCATGAATATTAATAAGAAAAATCCAAATACTTAAAAACATAAAAAGGGGACACTTATTACAAATAACCATATCATGTTATTGAACAATACTTTTGAAAAAAGAACTTTCAATATATACAAATATTGTTGTATTATTGACCTGTATTTTAAAAACATACATTTGCTGTTATACATAGAACATAAAACTCTTTAATTGGATAAATACTGGGATTACTATGGGCATACAAACTTCTCTAACTGAATTTTTTAGAAGGATATATTGTATAGAAATTATCGAATATGCATACAAATTATATAAAAAAGAATTTTCAACATGTATGTTGTTTCAACAAGTGCTATAAATTATAACACTGTTAAACTTGTTCTGCCTTCTCTTTTAAAATGGGCAGTATGGTTAGATGCTCATTTAATCCTGGTGGAAAATCTGCACCTAATCTTAGCAGCCATAACAATTCTTTTTTATATAAAACATTTTGCTAATCACCCCCTCTCACTTCCACATGTACAAAGTCAAGGATGGCAAATTTAAAACCTACAAAATTCATACATGACATACTGTGTATATATAAAGCATTAGTTTTTTTTTTGGTTCTTATGTCATATAAATGTTTGTATATCCTGGTCTTAAATAGCCTCTCTGTCTTTCCTACATAAAATGAAGGACAAGCATTACACTTGGCTATATATACCAGTTTACTAGAAGAACAGTTACCACTTTAAAAAAAAATACTTTTATTCTGATTATCAATTCTAATGGAGCTATCTTGTAGGATATATGCTCAATAAGAACATCTACCACAATGTTTGCTTCCACCCATTTTCACTTGTATACCTTGGGGTGTAGTACCCCTCTCTAATATTGATTTTAAATTGGGTCCTACTTTTGTAGAGAATAGAGGTTTGTCACCCAGTAAATGGAATACTTCACTATTGGTTTTAAAAATGTTCCAGTTTTTCATTAGTATTCCCTTAATTTAAGAGTACAGAGGACTGTACTGTATCACACCAGCTTGTTGGAAATCAATTTGATTTTTTGCTTCAGAACTAATCAATAAATTATTAGTAGATTTATTCCATTTGCCAAGCAAAGGCATATATTTCTTGCCCCATTCACCTAAAACATCTGCAAGTATAGGATCTATAAACTCACTAGGGTAACCTCTTTCTAAAAACATATCCTTCAGGAAATCAAACTCCCTAATCACATCACTTTTATGGATGTCATCCTGGCAATTCTAATATCCTGGCCTTTAATAATGCTTTTTTTTCTGGAAAGTAGGATGATTGCTATTAAAATGTAGACAGTTATTACAAAATGTATTCTTCGAGTAGATTCTGGAAACATCTATCTTGAGCTTTAATTATCTTGGTATCCAAGAAGTTGATCTCTTGCTCATGAAATTCATAGGTAAATTTAAAAAAATCTGTAGTTTCGTTTAAATATTGTATAAATGGGGGTATGGTATCTGAACTCCCTTTCCATAAAATAAATATGTCGTCCAAGAATCTACCTTAAAATAATATATTGGACAAGAAGAACTCACTTTGAAAAACATGTTTATTTTCCCACCCTAATAGAACCAAATTTGTGTATAGGGGGGTGCAAGCTGCTCCCATAGCGACTCCTTTTAGTTGTTGAAAGTATTCCCTCTCAAAATAGATACAATTATTTTCCAATATAAGACCCATACGTTCACATATCAATAGAATTCCATCAGAAGTAAGAGAAGAACTAGCAAAAAGCACTTCTTCAAAAAACCTCAAACCTTCTTGTTTTGGTATACATGAAAATAAGTCCTGGACATCTATTGTTAGAAATAAGCATTTGGAACACCACAATTCCTTTTTCATTTGTCCAAGAAAATCCCATGAATCCTTTAATAAATGTGGAAACTTTTCAACAATGTGTTTTAATTTTTTGTCTATATCATCATCATCATCATCTTTCGGCTTTTCCCGTTAGTGGTCGCCACAGTGGATCATCTCTTTCCATTTCTTCCTATCCTCTGCATCTTGCTCTGTCACACCAACTGCCTGCATGTCCTCTCTCACCACATCCATAAACCTTATCTTAGGCCTTCCTCTTTTCCTCTTACCTGGCAGCTCCATCCTTAGCATCTTTTTCCCAATATACCCATCATCCATCCTCAGCACATGTCCAAACCAACACAATCTCATCTCTCTTGCTTTGTCTCCAAACTGTCCAACATGAGCTAACCCTCTAATATACTGATTCCTAATCCTATCCATCCTAGTCACACCGAGTGCAAATCTTAACATCTTTAACTCTGCCACATCCAGCTCTGACTCCTGCCTTTTTGTCAATGCCACTGTCTCCAACCCATATAACATAGCTGGGCTCACTACCCTATTGTAGACCTTCCCCTTCACTCTTAATGGTACCCGTCTGTCACAAATCACTCCTGACACTCTTCTCCACCCATTCCACCCTGCCTGTACTCTCTTCTTCACCTCTCTTCCACATTCACCATTACTCTGAACTGTTGATCCCAAGTACTTAAACTTGTCCACCTTTACCAACTCTACTCCCTGCATCCTCACCATTCCTCTACCCTCCCTCTCATTTACACACATATATTCTGTCTTAGCCCTGCTGACCTTCATTCCTCTGCTCTCTAGAGCATATCTCCACCTCTCCAGAGTCTCCTCAACCTGATTCCTACTCTCACTACAGATCACAATGTCATCTGCAAACATCATAGTCCACGGGGCCACCTGTCTGATCTCATCTGTCAACCTGTCCATCACCACTGCAAATAAGAAAGGACATAGAGCTGATCCTTGATGTAATCCCACCTCCACCTTAAATGGATCTGTCACTTCCACTGCAGTCCTCACCACTGTCACACTACCCTCGTACATATCCTGTACCACTCTTACATACTTCTCTGCCACTCCCGACTTCCTCATACAATACCACAACTCTTCTCTAGGCACCCTGTCATATGCTTTCTCCAAGTCTACAAAGACACAATGCAACTCCTTCTGACCTTCTCTGTATTTCTCCAATAACACTCTCAGAGCAAACATCGCACCTGTAGTGCTCTTTCCTGGCATGAAACCATACTGCTGATCACTAATCATCACCTCCCTTCTTAACCTAGCTTCTACTACTCTCTCCCATATCTTCAAGCTGTGACTGATCAATTTTATTCCTCTGTAGTTACTGCAGCTCTGCACATCACCCTTATTCTTAAAGATAAGTACCAACATACTTTTTCTCCACTCCTCAGACATCCTCTGACTTTCCAAAATTTCATTAAACAATATAGTTAAAAATTCCACTGCCATTTCTCCTAAGCACCTCCATGCTTCCATTGGGATGTCATCTGGGCCAACAGCTCTTCCATTCTTCATCCTCTTCATAGCTGTCCTTACTTCCTCAATGCTAATCTGTTTCACTTCCTGATTCACTATCCCCACATCATCCAACCTTCTCTCTCTCTCATTCTCTTCATTCATCAGCCTCTTAAAATACTCTTTCCATCTACTCAACACACTCTCCTCTCTTGTGAGTACCTTTCCCTCACTATCCTTTATCACCCTTACTTGCTGCACATCTTTCCCTGCTCTGTCCCTCTGTCTAGCCAATCGGTACAGGTCCTTTTCTCCCTCTTTAGTGTCCAATCTCTCATACAACTCTCCATACGCCTTATCCTTAGCTTTTGCCACCTTTCTCTTTGCCACGCACCTCATCTCCTTATACTCATGTCTACTTTCTTCATCTCTTTGACAATCCCACTTCTTCTTCGCCAGCCTCTTCCTCTGTATACTCTCCTGTACTTCCTCATTCCACCACCAGGTCTCCTTGTCCTCCTTCCTCTGTCCAGATGTCACACCAAGCACCTTTCTAGCAGTCTCCCTTACTAGTTCTGCTGTAGTTACCCAGCTATTCGGTAACTCTCCACTGCCTCCCAGTGCCTGTCTTAACTCTTCCCTAAACTCCACTTCACAATCACCCTTTTTAACTTCCACCATTTAATCCTTGGCACTGCTTTCACACTCCTCCTCCTCTTCTTGATCACCAACATCATCCTACAGACCACCATTCTATGCTGCTTAACTACACTTTCCCCTGCCACCATTTTACAGTCTCTAATCTCCTTCAGACTGGCCCTCCTACATAGGATATAATCCACCTGTGTGCATCTTCCTCCACTCTTGTATGTCACCCTATGCTCCTCCCTCTTCTTAAAATACGTATTCACCACAGCCATGTCCATCCTTTTCGCAAAATCCACAATCATCTGACCTTCTGCATTCCTCTCCTTAACATCATACCTACCCATCACTTCCTCATCCCCTCTGTTCACTTCACCAACATGCCCATTAAAGTCCGCTCCAATCACTAGTCTCCCACCCTTGGGTACACTCACCACAACTTCATCCAACTCACTCCAAAATTTCTCTTTCTCATCCATCACACACCTAACTTGTGGAGCATATGCACTAACAACATTCATCATTACACCATCAATTTTGAGCTTCATAAACATCACTCTGTCAGACACTCTCTTCATGTCTAAAACACTCTTGGCATATTGTTCCTTTAGTATAACCCCTACCCCATTTCTCCTGCCATCCACACCATGATAGAACAATTTGAACCCGTTTCCCAAACACCTGGCCTTACTTCCCTTCCATCTGGTCTCTTGCAAGCACAATATATCAACCTTCCTTCTCTCCATCATATCAGCTAGCTCTCTTCCTATAGCAGTCATACTGCCAACATTCAAAGTTCCTACCCTCACTGCTACACTCCTAACCTTCCTCCTCTTTTCCTGCCTTCGGGCATGCCTTCACCCTCCTCTTCTCCTTCAGCCAACAGTAGCCCAATTTCCGCCAGCACCCTGTTGGCTAACACTACTGGTGGCGGTCATTGTTAACCCGGGCATTGACCGATCTGGTATGGAAATATGAAATTTTCATGCCATAAGTTATGTGGCAAAATTTTTACACCGGATGCCCTTCCTGACTCAACCCTTCCATTTATCCGGGCTTGGGACCGGCACAAAGAAAGGCACTGGATTGTGCATCCCCAGTGTCTACATATACTGCTAAATTATGTGTTTTATAGCCTGCAAATGCTACAATTGGCCTAAAGGGTGGTTTTTCTAAGTTCTTGTGTATTTTAGGTATACCAAAAAAACAGTATTTTAGGATGTTTATTCAAAAGAAAGTCATAATCATTTTTAGATATCCTTTGGTCCATAAGATATTCATACAAATAGCTATCTAACCTTTGATATGAGATGTGAATCTCATTTTTTGAACATAAAGAATAATTTTCAGCATTAAAAAAAATATCCTGCATAACATTAGTATAATCTTCTGAATTGTATAATATAATCCCTCCACCTTTGTCAGGTGTCATGATACGTATTCTCTTGTCTTCTCTTAAAAGTTTTTGTCAAGTTTCTTTCCTCCTGATTTAAATTTGAGAACATTTTCTTTTTCTCTCCCCATGCCATATATATGTCTTCCTTAACTATTTTTTCAAAAGCAGTAATAAGTGGATGTAAAGGGGGATTAAAAATACTGCTTTTTTAGGAATTTCATTAGATTTAGTTTTAATTATTTTGTCTGAAAACATAGTGTTCAAATTTAATTTTCTCAAATATAGTTGTAAATCCACCATCACAGTAGCTATATCAGGTGTTTTAGTAGGAACAAACTTGAATCCCTTAGAGAACAGAGAAAAAAACTCTTTAGTAATAGTAATCCCAGTATAGTTATATATATTAAAATCCATTTAATGTGTACTGCACCTTGTTTTTGCAGTGTATTGAGTTAAATGTTTCTACCACCTGGGACAACCCTTGTGTTGCTGTGTTACTTTGCTGTAAGTTTTGTATGACTCCTTTTTGCGACTGGCTATTCTCTCGGAGCGTCTTGCGAGCGGAACATCCTGAAATTCCCCCATGTTGTTACCATCATCTTCCCTAAGGTTTTGTCTTTCCAAGTCAAAGTTAACATTGTCCAACTCCTCTGATTGTAAATGAGTTGTTCGACCGTATTCACCTTCATAATTAAAAACGAATTTATCTGTAGGATACACTCTACATTGTTTATACTGTCTAAAATCTCTATCTAATTTTTTTTTACTTTTTTGTTGAATATATTGTCACATTTCTTGTCAACCCTATTAATAATCTTGTAATATAAATTCTCATATTGTATAAATAACAAGTCAGTAATAATTTTTTCATTCAGGTCATTCATTTCGGTACAAAGCCTTTTTTCCATTTTCTCATAAAAAAATACACTTTTACGTAGTAGTTCAAGTTCACATTTATCAAACATGTCAGTAAAAGTTTTAATAGTATCTATATCATAATAGATTCCAAAATGGAATTTAAAAACTCTTAACCCTTGTGGACCCAGTTGTTTTTTAATGCATTCATTCATGTAACAAATCTCCATCGGCACATTTGAAACTTAAATAATTTTTTTTCAAAAGTATAGATCATCCCCAGGATTCACAAAGCCTCCATGTAAGAGTTATAACTCTTACACGGAGGCTGCAGTTAAATGGAGTGATGTCAGCATGCTTTGCATATTCATGAGAGCATGCTGAATCACACCTAAGTCTAACACGGTCTGTGTAAGACAGTAGGGGGCGTGTCCGTAAGCTGAGCCCTGCAAGTGGACATGCCCCCAGAAGTGTAAAAGTGCCCAAAGTAAACACCCAGAACAGAGTCCACAGAAATGTGAAAAAACACAACATAACACATGCCCCCACAGACTATGAACATAAAATATACATAAATGAACATGTTATTTTTTTTTTTAAATTGTAAAGATGTTTAACCGTGAGTGCGCTCGTTTGCGCGGGCGTGCCCGTAGCGCAGCTACAGTTAGCAGTCAGTGGGAAAGCATATAAGAACTAAATATGCAAAATAAGCCAGGAAGCAATAGCGTAGCGGTAGAGATGTTGGCTGCAGAGCAGGCATTCATGGTTCGAGCCCCCACAACACCAATTTTTTTTTTCAAAATAAGCAGGAAACAAGTCCCTGACAAATATGTACACATAAAACCACAAGTTATGTAAAATGCAATGAAATAGCCCATTTATATTGAAGACATGTGAGGTAACAAAAGAAGAAAAAATGCCAGATATGCCCATAGCTGAGCTACAGTTTAACAGAGTGAGTACATGTGCCTGTAGATGAGCAGTGGTTTAACTGGTGCAAAATGAGTGCCCGTAGCTGAGCAGTGGTTTAGCATGCTAAATCTATGTGCCCCTAACTGAGCTAAGCGTAATATGCGTGCCTATGGCCAAATGAGGCTTAAAGCAGCGTACCCCGTTTGCAGCGGAGCTGCGCACAGCGCAAACGAGCTAACCGACGGGCAACATTGAGCAAGCCGTATCAAAACTGCCTTTACACAGACACACCCCTCAGCATGTCTAGACAGTCATGAAAAATAAAAAGCAGTGGCCAGGTTCGAACACAGGATACTATACACCATAGTCAAGGTACAGAACCACTAAGCCATGACAGCAGTACCTGTAAATGCAATAATAGCTAATATATAGGAATGAATACAAACTAGAGCATGACAATGCAGGTTTACTGAAGTTGATACAATTTCAAAATGGCCAATCACAGATATGTGCGGGAAAAACGGACTATATAAGCCCCATAGGCGGGAATACACAGCATAAATGATTGTAGAACTGACCTGCAGGCAGAATGACAGGAGTAGGAGAGGGTAGTCGCTTTCGAGCACAGAGGTGGGGTGTTGAGGAGTCCAGGTACATGGTCTGGCTTCTAGTCCATAATCATGAGGCCCAACTCATGCAGGGCCAGGTCCTCTGGGGAGCATACAGGGCTGAGGCGTGGGACCGGTTGGCTCATGATCTCACCAGTGCCACAGGGATTCCAAGGACTGGTGAGCAGGTCCGTCACCACCATGTGGACCTGAAGAGACGCAAGCAGGACCAACTAAACCTTTGGATCCAGGAGGCCCAGCAAACACCCAATGCCCCAATACTGAGTAAGTAACATTTAATTATGTATGTAAAAAATTAAACTAGCTGATATTATGGAGATGTGTATTCCAATATTACTTCATTTATATTACAGCTGCAGGTGTCCGTTCTGCGAACCGTAGAGCCTATGGCAATAGGCTGGTGCGGTTGCGCCACCAGGCAGGTCAGTAATCCACTACCAGTAACTGTAAAGAAATATAAAAGTATGACAGTCAGCAAAAGAGTGCAGTGTAGTCAGTAAGGAATAAAATCTGCAAGTAACAGTGTGAAAGTGTATGCAAGTATTGCTTGATTACAAGAGTTTTCAGCCTGTAAGTTTAACCTAAACATGAAACTGTCCGACATATATTCTGAAATAAAAATGCCCTGCCTGTAAGAAAATAGTACACAACCTGCAGCAGGCTGAAAAGTATAGCTGCAGAAGATGATGAAATCACATGTGTGAAATATATCCCTGTGGAAATACTGAAACATGACAGAAGTGAGACTGCTGGAAAGGATTGCAATAACTACTGTTAAAACATGTCAATAAAGCCTAGAAGTACCATCCTGAATAGTAAAATGAAAGCAAGTGAGAGAGTGTGAGAAAGTGCCATGAATCCAGCAATACAGTAGTAATAACCCCTGAATAAAGTATACTGCAGTCAAGACAGAATGAAATGCATGTGAGATTCAAAACCAAACAGCAAAATCTGTTCAAAGTGTTGCTGCATCTGGAATGTGTATCCCAAAATCAGGATATGTTGCTCTCAGTCTGCAATATGCAGATAGGATGTTTGTCTGATATACCAAACATCCACACTTGTCTACAGCTATATAAAGCAAATGTAGCCCTGATGTAGCTGAACAAAGCTAGATATGAATGTGTATGAAGAACCATAAAATGTATATTGATGTTGCATTAACAGTCCTATCACCAAGTTGAAATAGTTATCATATAGGAAACTGTAGTTAGAACAGTAGTGTGTATATAACTGTAGCTATTAGAAATGTACAGCATATGTATTGTTATTGAAGGTGTTAATATTACTTTCTTCACCCCACCCTATAACCACATATAACCCATTCCACGTGAAAATGGTATGTGCAATCACAATTAACACCCCTGGACGTTTGTCCTGTTGGGTCATATATATTTGCATGTCTGTTGATGCATCTGCCCTGTTCATACATCCACACCTGATGGCCTGTTGCCATCAATTAACCCTGCATGTTGTTGGACTGTGTATTTCTGTTCAAATTATGCATGTGTTATGCACGCTGTTCAATAGTGTTAATATCTGGGTGTTTGGTTAATGGGAATACTAATGCATGCTGTTACAACTAATTGTGAATGGTATTATATGTCACTAATCCAAACTGTCATGACATAATGCAAAACATAGTACGACAGGGAAGGCGGGTTCCAGCGGACCCACCTCTCCCACCTCAGCTGGCGAGTGCACCTGGCACTAGTGCCGAGTCCGGACCCTCCTCCGGTGGCCCTGTGCCACCTGCGGGTGGAAGTGCTGCAGGGGATGGGGCTCGCCCCCCTCTGCAAGTGTGGCCAGAGGAGGACCACCACTCACCCTCCGTAGCATCCGGACTGTGGTGCGTAGGGAGATTCGTGACTCTGTTCTCGAGCCCCTACGCCAGCTCGAGGCACGGGTGGCGCAACTAATGGGCATGCCTGTTGCCCCACCTACACAGCCCCCAGCACAGCCCCATCCTGGGCAGTGAAGGAACAGTGGCAACTGCCTATGGGTGGGGATATCAGTTCCACTGTTGCCATCTGTGGGCTCATGGGCTCTGGATATTCATACCTCCGTCCTCGTCAATTGTGTAACCCCCCCCACACGTGTCATACACCGCCCCTGTATGCGTCTTGTTTGTCTTGTTTGTTTACCTACCCAACCTACCTCCCCAGCTGTACCGACTTCCTTCACCTGACATACCACTCTCACCTGAAAAAAAAAAAAAAGGGCACTCTGTACCCACAAAAAAATTACGCCCCATACATAGCTGCCCATTCCGCACACATGTCTACTGGACATGGAACCTATCAATTACAATTGGCTGTACAACAAGTATTATTGTTGTCCTGACACCTCTCTCAGGGGTGGAAGGTTTCAAATGTCACACCAAATTACATACATATGCACAGCTGTTGCTGATGAAGAAATGGGCAGCTATGGGCCTTACCTACATCCCTCCTGCACATCCCAAGCTTGTTTCCCTACTGTCTTACCCTCTTTGTGACCCCTTTTTCACCACTTTCCTGTCTCCCCATTTTCTTTTCTTTCAAAGAAAATAGCGGGTGTGCGCAAGAGTAAGCACGTTTAAGCGGTTGTAAGCGGGTGTGCGTAGAGCTAAACGCCAGTGCGCATGCGTAAGCTCCGCGCAAACCAGCGCTAACCTGGTTACAACTGCTTAAAAGTGCCTTAGTCACTTTGATTGACAGGTCCTGTACTCAGCTCAAAAGCAAAATAAAATCCCACTGTGAGTCCCGAACCCAGGACCTTGGAAACAGTAGTTTGCATGACTTACCACTAAGCCATGACTCTTATACAAGAACAGTGTGCTAAAATAAATATATCATGTAATAGTAGGAATGAATGTAAAGGGAATATAGATGTGTAGTACACAAAGCATGCCATTTAGAATTACTATCAAAACTAGTGGATTTCCATAATAGTAGTGTGTGAACAGAAACAGCCATGCTAGTTGGAAGCTAGTAGGTAATAATGTCACTATAGCACCTTGCAAGCCACACACATACTCACAGCAGGATAAGCACTGCCCATACCCCACAACCTCTTACAGCAACACATCTGGACCAAGTAATAAAATATGTGGTGCAAAGGCCCAAAACCAGGGACACATTACAAATAATGTTACAACAAACGCAGACAGTTCAGAGAGTAACAGGGTCTGCACTTTGTGGGATGTTTGGAAGGGTATGCAGTCTGAAACTTGAATGTTTGTCACCATATTCTGACTTGAGCCCAGAGTGACTTGCCAGAAAAAGGTGTGCATGAGATATTGACCAAAATATGAGGCAGAAATGTGGACAACCTGCAAATATCTGTACACATGATGGGTCTGACACCACCATATTTGAATAGTTAAGAGCCTAGACATAGCAACAGTGAATGACTTACAGGGATGCCCCACAGACCCCATGTGAAATGTACAAACAGTAGGCAGAAAGGTGTAACACATGCAATGGTAACTATGGAGTCCTGAAAGTATTCACCACTTGCATGGCAGAAAAAGTGTAGTAATACATATGCTCATGCTAACCCACAGTCACAACTGCAGCATACCAGACATTTTAATGGGTGTACCCCACTGATATGTACCATTCCATGAGGCACATAACAGATGAACCTGAAAGTCTCTGGGGCCTACTCAGCAGCATACTCAAATACCCTAATAGATGTCAAGGCCCACACCATGGCCAGACCACACTGCATGCTGTAACACCCTACCAGATATAGCAAGCATTCCAAGGTGTGAATGTACATGGAAATAGGAAAGCTACAGCAGCACACTACAGTCAAGACACCTAGCAGGCATACAAGTAGTGACTGTAAAGGGCAACTATTGAAGCCTTAGCAACAAAGTGCAAGCAAAAGTGAAAGGAAAGCACACACACACACACACACACACACACACACACACACACACACACACACACACACACACACACACACATTAACAGTAGTAGTAGTTGTAGGTGTCAGTGTACATACACAGTTAGTACAGGAAACTGGAGAAATGAATGGAGGAATGTTAATCTACAACACACCTGGAAATATGAGAGAGATACCAACCTTTACACTCACAGAACATTGTCCACAGCATAACAGCCTGGTCCCTGCCCTTAAAATCTGAAAGGGCTACGCCTATCTCACATACCTTTTTATAGCACTGTTCTGAAATCACAGTGAGAACTGCAATCAGTACACAACTGGCTGCATGCAATTAGCAAATGCTGGCTAACAATTGGTGCAGAGGCCATCACATGGGCATATGCAGATACCTACAAAAGTATGCTGTACTCCCAGTCCACACATGCAATACTTTCATTGCACCCTGAGAAGGACGTGAGAGACAGACAGAGAGAGAGAGAGAGAGAGACAGAGAGGCAGAGACAGAGACAGAGACAGAGAAAACTGCAATTAAGCAGACAGAAACAAATTGTTCAGCAACAGCTACCTGAAAGCTGACAACTGGGAAGTGGAGCAGCAGGACAGAGAAACAGACAGCAACACAAGCAGCTGTGACAAACACAGGTAATGTAAAGTAATACTATAAAGGTCTACATACTGTGAACCCTCCATATGTGTCATTGGTCTGTATCCATATGTATATGAAGATGTGTAAAGGGCAGGGGACATACAGCAACTATCAGTGAAGGCTGTACATACATTTGTACGTGAGAGCATCTATGTGCACATATCAATGTTGTTTGATTGTAGGTTGTAGTGCCATGTACAAAGTAGGTTTCACAGTTATGTATGTTTAGCAGTATGTTAGTGTGTGTATACAGTATGGTAGACAAATATGTTGATATACCTGTCTAACATATGGATACGTATGTATGTCAACATATGTATGTGTATATATATATATATATATATATATATATATATATATATATATATATATATGCATATATGTATACATACATAGAGAGAGAGATGTAGGAATACATAGACAGATGTAGATAGAATATTGTACAAACATATCTATGTAATGCACACATGCAGATATAGATATATGTAGATACATATACATAGACAGACTGATCTGACTACCTACAGGTATGACTGTATATGATGACCTGCAACACAGCCTGTCCCACCCCTCTGTCACTCACACCCCTCTGTGCCCCCTCCACATCTATAGCAATATATGTACATCAATATATATATGTGTATATGTATACGGACATATAGATATATATATATATAGATATATACATATATATATATATACATATATATATATATATATATACATATATCTATATATATATATATATATATATATATATATATATATATATATAGAGAGAGAGAGAGAGAGATGTATATAAATTCTGAGTGAGGCACATGTGTACAGATGTATTGCAACAGGTGCCTGGTGACAAAGGCATGGAGTGAACACCAGTGTCAAAACCGGAGTACCCTACCACATTCCAGATCACCTACACCAGTAACCACCAGATATGTGATTGGCTGCCCACCACTGCATGTGTCAGGGGTGAACAGGGTCATAAATGTGTACAATAGTGGCCCCAATGATATTCACAGTGGCACACTATCCCTGGAATACCTGCACATGGTATGTGTCAGCGGACATGGTGAGTCAGCTATGGACATGTAGGTCGGTGTACCCCTCCACACCACATAATGGATGGCATGGTATGGACCTCACATGACAGCTACAGATATGGAGAAGGACACAGTGACATGTACAACACTGTGACAATGCACTCAAACACATTACCAATGCACAGTGACTGACAACACCACAGAGTACACATATGCTACCCACATAGAGGTTACCACTCCCGGATTTACATATGTAAGTCACACCCATGACAGATGTCCAACAACCATAGTAACACCTCACACCATCCACAACCTAAATGTCTGCTGTGTGCCGTCCGTGCCACTGCAATAGAGTGCACATGTGGAGGTAAGAGTTCCTACCCACAGATAAGACATACCCTGCAATAAACCACACAGTGTTAAGAAGCAAGACTCCCCATGAGTACATGTCACACATACCCCTGCTGAATGTTAGTCAGATAGGTAATATGCCATATGAGTCACCCTGTGTAACTGTGTGACAGCAGCAGGTACCATCACACCACATGTGTCACAATGGTCAGGGTAGCAGAACAGTACACTGCTGTAGTCCCAGAGGCAATAGCATATTGTATAGTATTGTATTGTAATGTAATGTATTGTGTTGTATTGTATTGGTATGTTGAGGTGCCTCCTTCATGGAGTGGAACCACTGCTGCTGTGCGCCAGTGTACAGGTACATATCCTGTAGTCAGGCTAGTGTTACATAGCACTTCTATATGTGTGTTTAGCTCCTGTCGGAGTTTATGTAGCATGCAACTGGGGATACCATCAGGTCCCATCCATGTTGTGTATTCTACTGTCCTGAGGGTGGCTCTCACCTGGACATCTGTGATGACAGGGAGGTTACAGTCAGCTGGGATAACTATGCCTTATTTTGGGGGAGAGGGGGGTGACACCTGCACTGAACCTGTCTGCCACAATGTTGTCGATATCTGTGGTGTCAGTGAAATATTTGTTGTTGTGTACTACCTATGGGCATAGAGGATGGATCCTGACCAGGTTGCTAACATAACTGAAGAAGGCCTTCTGGTTATCTGTAGTGTCCCTCTTGATTTCCCTCTCAAAGTTGCCCATGTATTTTGTATGATGGAAAATAGATCCTTACTAGTGCTGCTCAGACATGCCCTCCCTTTATGGAATTATGCTCTGTCTTGCAGTAGCTTCCATCTTCTGTAATACAATCTGTCTATGGCTGGGTCCACCAGACAGGATGCTGTCCCTTTGTGGAGAGTGTCTTGGTCATATATGGGATTGCATGATCCATGCATTCTTGGAGATGTCTGTAGAAAGCAATTGTGTAGGGGTCAGCATTGTGGGTTGTATCTGCCACTGGCCCAGTGGGCTGAAAGGATACCATGTCACTGTTACAAAGTGTAAAATTTGTATCTGTAATGTTATGCACTATAGTCGTTTGTGCTGGTGGTGGAGGTGGGATATGTATATCCAGGGCAATCAGTGTGTGGTCAGCTCACAGTAGTTGATGATGTAGGCCATACAGTACCTAGATACAAACCCCCAGAGTGAGGAGGTGCTCTTGACCTGAATCAGTGTTATGACTGCTGTGGTTTGGTAGTATGTCGTATGTAGTCTGCCAGGTACTGTTTCACAGTTGCTGGCTGAGCACTGATACCTGGCCATCTACATGTGTATCCACCAATAGACAGACAGATGCTACATATGTGAGATATGTTGTATCATAACAGTCGAGTAGCATGTGTAGTATGTGTGCCAAATTCTGCTGACATATATTGCTGATACCAGGTTATTTTCTTTCTCAGATACATGGCCCATCCGCAGAATCCCACCTACTCCACAGCTGAGGATGAGGAGATACACCAGAGCCTGGTGCGGGATTATGCAATACTCTTTTCCCGCACCAGCCAGAATCAGCAGGAGAGGGCTGCACTGTAGCAAGACCTTGTCCGCCGGGTAAATGACATAGGCACGCATAATAGGACATATGAGCAGGTACGACATCACTGCAGTGATTTAATCAGACATGTCCGTCAGCGTATGTTGAATATCCACAGGCAACAGGTCGCCACAGGTGGTGGGGTGGCTACACATCCCCCACTCACCAGACTGGAGGGACTACTCATGAGTGTAGTGGCTCCAGTCCGCCAGCAACAACAACAGCAGCAGACATGCATTATGATGGAGGCTGGAGCCACACAGCAGCAAGACAGTGAATGTGCAGGTAATATGCCATATGTATAGTTGACTGTTGTGTACACTGGTAGTTAATGCATGTGTGAGGTGTGTCCTTGGTTTGTAGCTGTCACCATAGTATTTAATGTGCAAGTGTGATATCCTCAATATTAGCAGCTGACCTGTGAAAGGTGACTGTTGTACTACTGACCTGTATCATACTCAGTAACAATGGCACAGTTGTGCCCACTGACATTAGTTTCTTCACGTCTGCAGGACCCTCTGGTATAACAGCAATGCAGCCTATCCATGCTGGTGAGTGTGTATTAACAATTCCTGTAATAGTGTTGATAGTAATAGTACTATTTGGCTCACTTAGTAGTGCTCTTTGTATGCATGTAGGTGTGTCTGTGTCTGTGTGTTGATATCACGCATACTGAGTACTGTACAATTGTGTGAAACCATGTGCATGTGTGCATGTGTGCATGTGTGCATGTGTGCACCTGTGCATGTGTGCACGTGTGCACATGTGCACCTGTGCACCTGTGCATGTGTGCATGTGTGCACCTGTGCATGTGTGCATGTGTGCACCTGTGCATGTGTGCATGTGTGCACCTGTGCATGTGTGCATGTGTGCATGTGCACGTGTGCATGTGTGCATGTGTGCATGTGTGCATTTGTGCACCTGTGCATGTGTACATCGCTGGTAATGTGTAGACATTGTAAACTGTGTTTCCTGTTTCCCTCCCACAGGTTCTGTTGCTGCTCTGGTGTCATGTAACAGGGAACCTGAGTCAGGTGCCGTGGGTACTGATAATGATGACATCTGTGTAATGGCACAGGAAAGTATACCAGGGTCCGCCATTGGTCAGCCGATTGACAGTACACAGCTGTCGACCCCATCAATGTGCACAGTTATCCTGCCAATACACCCTTTGTCACCAATGTCCCTAGGTGATGGACAGCATACAGTGGGCATTGACCAGGGTAATGTGGTATCTGTGGCACATGCCTCCCCACACAGCAGCCATGGGCATGGCCCAGAGATGGTACCACACAGACAGATGTCCAGGGGTTCTTGTGGGAGCATCCATGGGCATACTGCCCCTGTCAGACGTGCCCACAGAGGTCTTACAAACTCAGCTATGTTTTGGGCTGTCATGCAGGCACAGTCACGTATGGAACGGTACACCAGACAGGTTCTGAGGGAGCTAACAGCATGTCGCACAGCCATGACTGACAGTATGCGTGACATTTTGGCTGCCATCCGTGATTTCACCGATGTCATAGACAGACGTTGTGGGGACATATTAGACCGGTTCCACAACTACATGTCCATGAGCCAGGGTGATGGTGGGTGGTTGAGGCGTCGACGTGGCTGTATGCCAGCAACAGTAGCAGCTGGCAGTCATCGCGGACGACAACAGGGCCGCGGCCGCCCCACGTAGTGCCAGCAGCAGCCCAGCAATGCTGGGTCTGTGCTGTAATCAGACCACCCCAGGAGACCATGTGCACGTGGCTCTGGCTAGGCCCGACAGGGATCTGTGTCCAGTCAACGAACACCTGCTTCTGATGACAGTACCCAGTCTGGGTTGGTACTGGATATGGTCCGTAGCACCCCTGCAAGGCACAGGTACTGTGTCCGTGGCCAGAGATACTGATCTGTATGACCTGGCAGGTACAGTCTGTGGCTGTCCACAAACACCAGTAAATAGCAGCCATGAGGTGGAACTGTGTGCATCCATACACACATATGAATTGACAACACCTAGGGCTACCGCATACATGCACACACTGCATCAACATTGCCCCACCTTCTACTGCTGTCCCTCACCAACCCACATACACATACATGTCAATTGGTGGTATCGGTGGCTGACTCAGGCATACCAAGTTCACACCCTGTGCATATGATGAAACTGTGCCACCTCCTGCAATCTGTAACAACTGTGCAGGTACAGGTTAACATGTTGCTGATGCACAGGGTGACCACATAGATGTGTAGTAATAGTATCATGTTGTTAACAATACTGTGTGCTGAATTAATTGTGGGTATATCACAGCATGCCTGATGCAGTAAGTGTGTGATTGTCATGTCCTGTTGTCTACACCCATGGTAAGTACCATAGTGTATCATCTGCACATGTTGGCATACTGGTGGTAATGATGTCAACAGAAGGCTACATACATAGGTAGCACAGGGATAGGGTAATGAATGTAGTAATACACAATGATGGACATGTAAATTGCAAGTGGCATGTTGCCCACACTAGACTCTGCAATGCAGATGTTTGAGGATGTTGATATGTGTGCAGTACTAGATGACTGGTACAGGAAACACAGGAGCACCCTAGCACTGCATGCTCACATCTCATACCATGCTAGACAGCCCCAACACACATAACTAACTGTCACAGGAGGGAGAGTCCTCATATATGTCAGGGATACTGTGGTGGCAGGCCAGGGAGCATACATCCTACTAAGTATGGAACCACTGAGTGAAGGCTCAGTGTCTGTTATTTGACATGTGTATTACTGCAGGTATGAGCACATGGGTTTCTATCCAGTTATTGTACATCCTGACAGTACATGGTCTGTACACTTGTGTGCACTGAGACTGGACCCTAGCCATCTGACCCGTGTATTTCCATGTACATGTGCATAGTGCCTGCATATTTGCAGTGTTACCTAATGGAACTGGTACAGCTTGTTTGTTGTACAATGGACTACATGCAGCCCTGTTTACTGTAGCTTTGTTTGCATGCATGTTTGCTTGCAATTACCTTGGAATACTGATCACACCTGCAATGCATAGTTATAGAGCTTCTGTGGACTCCTAGTGCCATCTGCATAGCCTACTATATGTATGTCCATGTCCCACTTGACATGATGTCACTGTTTGTCCTGTTCACATGTACATTGCCTGTGACACAGTGCATATAACTTACCTGGCATGTGTCCACGTGAGCAGTCATATATGCTACTGCTAACTAATCACAGGCACTACACCTTCACATATTCATCTTCTGTTGAACTACCTGCTTTGCTAGGGACGGCCTGCACCTGTCACCCCTGGGCTTTCAGATATTGGCAAAGGCTCTTGCTACCCCCATAGTGCCTATGTTAGGCAGGGCTCAAATGACAAACCCACCTTCATAGGTATCACAAGGGATAAGAAACTAAGAGCAATGCTACCCAATGCCAGAAGTCTAAACCTCCAGATGCATGCACCCAAAACACTCCTTGGCATGGAGAACATCAATATCTGTGCAGTAACAGATGCCTGGTTCAGGGCTACTGAGAGCACACCAGCACTACCAGGTTTAACCCGGTTGATTTCTTTGAAACAGTCACCAAGGCCATTGACGAGGGGAAGGTGGTTCACACAGCCTACCTGGACCTTGCAAAACCTTCACAACAATACCCCACTTGGGCATTCTAGAGAAGCTCACCAGCTTAAATATAAGCCCCTATGTCACTAGATGGATTGGACAGTGGCTCAAGGACAGAACCCACATGGTTAGCATTGCTGGAGCCATGCCAGACTCCAAACCAGTTACAAGTTGTGTCCCACAAGGCTCAGTCCTGGGACCTCTCTTGTTTGGTATATATTTATTGGAGGTACAGGCCAACATGGACGGACTGTGGCTGACCAAATATGCAGATGACTGCAAACTGGCCACCATAATCGACTCTCCAGCCGACACAAGCATCTTCCAAAGGGGCATCATAGAAACAGACAACTTGTGCCAGAGCCATGGCCTTCAGCTGAACAGTGTTTAGAAAGGGGAATGTGCATCCTGTAGTCTGTTCACCTAGTTGCCAAAAGCGACATTGTCCTCACACACACTAACCCCCCTCAGCCAAAGACACACACTTGCCAACTGCAGGTTTCAAACCCCGATCTGACTATGTTATGACACTCGAGACGGACACATTAGCAGAGTGTGCTATTCGCATTACTGGGAGGTTTTTCTTCTCTTGCTGTACTTACAGGGTGCTGACATCATCAGTGTTTAGAAAGGGGAATGTGCATCCTGTAGTCTTTTCTCCTAGTTGCCAAAAGGGACATCTTCCTCACACACACTAACCCCCCTCAGACAAACACACACACTTTCCATTCGCAGGATTCAAACCCCTATCTAACTATGTTATGACAGATGCATTAGCAGAGTGCACTATTTACATAACTGGAAGGTTTTCCTTCTCCTGCTATACTTATAGAGTGCTGACATCATCAGTGTTTAGAAAGGGGAATGTGCATCCTGTAGTCTGTTCACCTAGTTGCCAAAAGGACATTGTCCTCACACACACTAACCCCCCTCAGCCAAAAACACACACTTGCTATTTGCAGGATTCAAACCCCTATCTGACTTTGTTATGACACTCAAAACAGACACATTAGCAGAGTGTGCTATTTGCATTACTGGGAGGTTTTGCTTCTCTTGCTGTACTTATAGGGTGCTGACATCATCAGTGTTTAGAAAGGGGAATGTGCATCCTGTAGTCTGTTCTCCTAGTTGCCAAAAGGGACATTTCCCTCACACACACACTTGCCATTCGCAGGATTCAAAACCCTACTTAACTATGTTATGACACTTGAGACAGACGCATTAGCGGAGCGCGCTATTCGCATTACTTGGAGGTTTTTCTTCTCCTGCTATACTTATAGAGTGCTGACATCATCAGTGTTTAGAAAGGGGAATGTGCATCCTGTAGTCTGTTCTCCTAGTTGCCAAAAGGGACATTTCCCTCACACACACTAGCCCCACTCAGACAAACACACACGCTTGCCATTCGCAGGATTCACCCCCCTAACTAACTATGTTATGACACTTGAGACAGACACATTAGCAGAGCGCGCTATTCGCATTACTGGGAAGCTTCTTTTCTCCTTCTTTACTTATAGGGTGCTGACATCATCAGTGTTTAGAAAGGGAATGTGCATCCTGTAGTGTGTTTTCCTAGTTGCCAAAATGGACATTTCTCTCCCACAGACTTACACACACACCAACCCCACTCACATACACACACTGAGCATTTGCAGGATTCAAACCCCTACCTAACCATGTGATGACACTTGAGATGGATGCACTAGCAGAGCACACTATTCGCATTACTGGGAAGTTTCTTTTCTCCTGCTGTACTTATAGGGTGCTGACATCATTGGTGTTTAGAAAGGGGAATGTGCATCCTGTGGGGAGGCAGACACCAAGCACACTCTGGCTAAGCTGTCATTCCCTAGGGCAAACAGCCTAGTGTTGACCTCTACACCCATATGTTTAATTGTCAAATGCACATTATTTGTTGCTGATAGACTGTTTGCACATCTTTATTGCCATAGCATTCCCTGTTTGTATGAACAACTTGTGCATCTGTGGAAGATGTTTGCATATGGGAGGGATCCACTATATCACATATGTCTCTGTAGTCATTTAACTGTGTGCACTGGGCAGACTGCTGTAATGTGGTTGGTTCCTGGAATAACACAGAAAAATACCAGATATGTGTGTCCAACTGCTAAACTGAGATTTGGCCTAAGTGTGTGAGCATGCCCAGTTCAGCCTTCCCATGGCATGTTGTCTGACATATGTCTCATTTATCAAAGTGTGTGAGCATGCCCAGTGTGAGCATTCCATATGTTGGACTCTGCAGCCCACCACATTTGTGGATGAGTGTGAACTTCAACAAATATCACCTGTTTATGGTTATGTGTTGTGTGTCATGTTGTGTAGTTACTGTACAACTGCTTTGTGTGTGAACACAACAGGATTATACTGTGCCTGCAGTGTTTGCATGGGATATTTTGCATACAGTTGTCAACATCCTTTCACACTGACCTAACACTGTAGTACTGTATAGTGTACTGGTAGTACTTTGACTGTGGTGGACAGTATCCTGGGCTTTAGTGCTATCACTGCTTTACATTTCGATAGTGGGCACAACAGCCTGGTTAGGGGCCAGTTGTGTACATCTGACCATGTTGCATTCTGTTCAGATATGAACTACTTAAACCAGGCTTGTCCAACATTGGTAGTGTATTCCACAACATAGGTGTACATTTGCAAACACTAGCGATGTGCACTAGTCCATGTCTAATGCTAGTTGGAGAGTGTGTTTGTCCTTCAACACACATTGTAAGTGGAGTTTGCCATGACATATGTCATGGTTAGTACACTGTGCCTCTGTCTACCTGTGACATGACAGTGATACCCAGGATAAAGCTACCATCTCCCATCCACTCATCAAGATTCCTATTGAGGAAGACTGATAAGTGACTCTATGGGTAGCCTGTACTGGGGGTTCACTCATGGGTGGGGGTGGCATCTATGTTATGGATCACGCAGTACAGCTTGTCCTATGTAAGTCAGTGCTGGGGTTCAGGTCTCTCATGTGCATAGCTCACTGCCATTCAGATTGTACAAGGTGCAGCATGTTTATTGATACCAGCTTGGACATGGCTTTATACATCAGGCACAGCTTGCCTCTGGGTGGGCAGTATGGCAGTGTGTGTAGCTGCAGTTTGTTTAATCAGGCAACACATGGCATCTGTGCAAGCTCTTTAATACTCCTGGTGAGGTACTGTTGGGGACTTTACGGTTGATGGAGGTGTCTGTTGAGGTACATCCCACAGGGGATATTGTAGTCAATTGTAATGCTGATGAAGGATGACTGCAGAGCCACAATGACCTCCCCTTATCTAAATCTGACAACCTTCATGATTAGGTGGGTATATGGTATGTTTCTGTAAACAGTACAGCACATGTTTGTCCAATGCAGGATATCTATCACCTTGTGTCCCCAGGTCTCTCATTAAATGTTAACTACATAATGGGTTAACACCTATGTGGTAATTGTGGGCACTTACTGTATATCCACGGGGGTTGACTATACACGTTTCTGCAATTAGCTTGCTGACATGGCTATGGCACCAGTTGTCTGTTTCTATGTGGCTCTTTTGTGGGATGCTTGTGTCAGCTGGTGGATCATATGTGGTGAACAGTTTGTAGTCCTCTGCAAACATGTTCGGACACAGTCCTTCCATGTTTGCCTGTACCTATGGGACATATATACCAGACGAGGGAGATCCCAGGACAAAGCCTTGTGGGATGCCAGTTATATCTGGTTTGTAGTCTGACATGGCTGCAGCATGTCTGACCATGTCTGTTCTGTCCTTGGTCTGGTTTGCAACCCCTCTACTGACATGTGGGTTTATATTTAAGCTGGTGAGATTATCTATAATGAACAGGTAGGGTATTGTATAGAAGCCTTTGCAAGGTCCAGCTACGCTGTGTGGACCACATTGCCCTCATCAATGACCTTAATGACTGTTTCAATTGAGTCAAACATGTTTAGGGGCAGGATCTGCACTTGAGAAAGCCACACTGGGTAGGGTCCGGTGTCAGTAGGTCCCCAATATCTTTATGTCTGTGGTACATGCTGATCCTTTCCACAGCTGTGCAGACCGAGCTTCTCAGGATTCTGGGGTAGTAGTTTTCAGTATCCATTCAGGCAACACCTTTGTTGAGAAGGACCACTGTAGTTGTACACTGCTCTTTGGGTACATATTCTGTGGTAAGGCTGACATTGAGCAATAGTGTGGTTTGGCATTCCATTCATCTTGGAGTCCATGTTGCACTAAGCCCAGGACACCATCTCATACCATTGCTGCTGTGTGTTTTGCTTTGTAGATGTTGGCTGTTACCTCAGCATCTGCAATGTCAGGGGGCCAGCAGTCTGCTGGGATAGATATTCTGCATTCGGGGGGGTGGTTTGCACTGCACCTGTCAGGATGTATGTTGGCAATATGTGTGTGTATTTGTGATATTTGTGTGATTCAGGGCATATCTGTGAATTCCCAACATGGTTCCTACCATCAGTTGTGAAAGCCTTGGGATTATCCTTAGTGGCCTGTACAATTTGTATCTTCATAGGTTCATAGGTTCATACTTGGCTATCCACCCTAGGACATTTGTTAGCCTAGCCAGAGTGTGTGTGGCTTTTGCCACCCCTTGCTATGTGAATATTATGGCCATTTATGATTTGCTTTGCTGTGCCTCTGTCTGGACATGACACAGTGAAGACCCCCAGTGTAACTCTACAATCATCCATCCACTTGGCAAGATTCCTGTTGAAGAGTGTCAGTGAGGGGCTCTGCCTAACATGGAGTGGGATTCTGGTCCAGGGTGTGGGGAGCCTCTGGATTATGTATCTGTCCCACCAGCACATCCTATTTCATTATTTGTTGAGGTTGACATCTCTCACTCTCACAGCTCTGATGGATTTGAGTTTTCTGGGGTGGAGCATGTCCATTACTCCTGTGTTGGGCATTTCCTTCTACAACAGGCATGCAATGCCTCTGTGTAGGCAGTATGTGACTGCATTCAGCTGGGGTGTCTACAGCCAGGCAGCATATGACATATATTTGAGACCCTTTATCCTCTTGGTGAGGTACCTTTGAGGTCTTTCTAACTGCTGCAGGTGTCAGGTAAGGTACATCCCATATGAGGCATTGTACTAGATTATGGGTGTGATTAGAGAACAGTATAGGTGCACAATGACCTCTGTTGACGTAGATGTGAATCCTTTCCTGATACGGTGTCAAATGTAGACAGTCTTCCTAGCCACATTGGCAATGTGGGTGTCACATAACAGGTTACTGTCCACTTGTGTCCCTAGGTCCTTGGTTACTTCTTCCATACATAATGGTTTACCACCTATGTGGTAATTTGTGGTACCTTGTTTGGTATTTGGTGGGACATTCATACTGTCCAGTGTCTTCAGGATGGCTGGGTGGGGTTCCTGTGTGTGAGAGTGTGGTCTGTAGCATGCTACAGACTGTACAGCAGTCTTGCCTACAGTTAGTTGCACATGGGTGGACTCCAATGCCTTGTGCATTGTCAGTTACCTGGACGTATGGGTGTCTGTGCTGACTATGGATACTCACCCTCCTTTTATGTTTTGTTCCAGGTTTTGGGGCCATGACACGTGATATGTGGTATAACCTGGTAGTGCTGGTGTGCTGTCAGGAGGCTTGCAGCAGGTTTCTGTCACTGCACAGACATCGATGTTCTCCATACTGGCGATGGCCTCGGGAGCATGCATATTGGGGTTTACACATCTGGCATTGGTCAGCATTTCCCTTATGTTTCTTCCCACTTATATTTTCTAGGGTGGTGGGTCAGTCTTTTCAGCCTTGCCTACAAAAGGCTCTATGGAGGTGGCAAAGGCCTTATCCAATATTCAGACGCCCAGGGGTAACAGGTGCAGGCCATCCCAAGAACAGCTGCGTGGCTTGTCAAGCATGACATCCCAAGCAGACAGACATTGGATCCCCTAGGAATGACACCAGTAAATGTGCCACTTGCTATGACTGATCATTCCGTGTTTGTACTGTGGCATTATTCTTGGTAAGGGTAGGATGCTGCAAATGGTGAGTGTCATACCGGCCTGGACTACATAATCAGAGAGCTCATCTATGTCTCTTTTCATGTTGTCTAGGGAGGTACATCTCAGGTCATTCACACCAGCATGGACTATGACTGCATCATATTTCTACTTGCTTTGGAGTGACCTGCATACTTCTGTTATGTGGCATATTGTGGCAGCCTACAGGCAGCTTACTGTACCCTTTCCCTTGTTCAGTCTGGTGTGTGGGACAGCAGTGTGTCTGACTATGGAGTCACCTATTACAACTGTATCAGGCATGTTGTTTCTCCTTCTGGCCTGTGAATGTTTGGCACACCAGCTTTGTGTACTATGTGTTGCATGTGCTATGTTTGGAGGTTGTTTGATTGGGTGTCTGCTTTAGAGGCCTCTGTTGGTGTGCTGTGTTTGTAATTTGTGCCTCCGGGAATGTTTTTCTGTGTTTATGTGTTTGGTTTGCAGTTGTGATAGGTCTATGTGGGACTGTGTTTGTGGTGTGTGTGGTTACCTTCTCCTCCTGACTAGTTTTGGGAGTACTGAGTTGAGGGAGCTCAGCCTCCAGTTTGGATAGATGGTTGCATCTCTCACATATATTTGTATTTCTTGGGTGGAGTTGGGCGTTGTCTGTGTACTTGGGGCAGGTGTAACATTGCCTCAGGATTCACAGATTCAACTTGTTGTGGCTGGCCTTAGTGGATTGTATGTGTGGACATATTTTATTGCCATACTACTGATCAGTGATTACTTCATTGTTTATGTTTGCTCTATCATGTAGTAGCTTCCTCATTCTCTTGCATGGTTTGGTTATGGCTGGTGTCCACCATGCCATATTCCTGCGTGTATGGCATTGTGTCTTGTTTTAATTTAGGATTGCATAATCCAAGCATTCCTGGCAGTGTTCATGGAATGGCTGTATTACAGGTTCTGAGGTATGGCCCATATTTTGCACCTGCACAGGACCTTTAATGGATTCCACATCAGTTTGGAGGAGTGCAAATATTGCTTAACACATGTTTTCCACTGTGGTTTTCTGGCCAGGGACTGTGGTCAGGATTTGTATATCCAGTGTGATTACTCTATGGTCTGGTTTTACCAGTGAGAAATACACTTCTCATGTTGCCATCCAGTACCCATGTTGCTGATTATCACATCCAGTATGCTTACCCCTCTTGTGGGAGTGGTACGTTGTTCCTGGGCCTTTTGGTTTATGGATTCTATGAACTTTTGTCCTACACTGTTGGAGATAGAATAATGCTCCCAGTCTATGTCTGGGTATTTTCAGTCACCCAATATAACGTGGTTTGGAGGACTTGATATATTCATGTATTCCAGCATAGGCCAGGTGCAGTTCCTGGTGTTGGGACAGTAGTCTGTAGCAGGCTATAAACTGGGGGGGCAGTTTTAGCCACTGTTACTTTACCATGGCTAGTCCATGCTGCTTTTTGTTGTGGTACCAACATGGGGGTGTGGTTATCCTTGACAATTCTTGCTAGTCACCCTCCTTTTGTAGCTTGTTCCAAGTTTTGAGGCTGTACAGCACAGTATGAGGTGTAACCTGGTAGTGTTAGGGTGCTGTTGTGAGCCTTGGCTCAGTTTTCTGTTACAGCGCAGATATCAGCATTCTCCATACTGGGTGAGTTTAGACTGCATGCATCTTGCTGTTTCGACTTATCCCTTATCTTATTCTTATCCCTTCTGATACCTATGGAGATAGGTTTGTGTTTTGAGCCTTACCTATTCAGGGCACACTGTGGATGACAACAGCCTTTGCCAGTATCCATACGGCCTGCACTGATAGGTGCATGCCAGTCCTAGCAGGTGGTGCATCATGTCATGCTCAGCATGTCATCCCAGACTGGCACACATTGGATCCCCTTTGACTAACTGTGATACTTCAGTCAATTATTGCACTTGATCATCTCATTGTCATGTTGTGGCATGATGCTTGGTGAGGGTAGGATGTTAGTCAGGGTCCTCAGGTGTGCATATAGTACATGGTGTTACATTACTTAACACATAGCATTCATGCCTCAGGTGGTGCTGCAGGGCTGCCTCTGTCGGATGCGCATATTACACTTCCCTGTACATGTTTGAGAGCAGGTTGTGTCATGTTAGGCATCCCTGTTACTATATGAGTGAGTCAGAGAGGGGTATCATTCCCAGGGTTCCTACTGAGCCAGTGTATGTGCTATGCGTTGCCTCTTTGCCAAGGCCAGGGCATACTGGGCATGCCTCCTTCTGCCTACTGGGGCAGGCTCAGGTTGTTCCTCCTCTGAGTCACGCTCTGCCTGTGATGGCATTGGCAATGGTGAGGGGCTGTTTGGCCTGGCCCTATGCTGGTCCTGCTGCAGCTGTTTTCGCAAGATCATATTATGTAGCATAGCACATACCATGACAATTTGGGTACATGTAGTTGGTGTGTACTGCAAGGCTCCACCAGATGTGTCCAGACACCGGAACCGTGACTTGAGCAGCCCAAACACACGCTCTATTACATTACGTATTTGTGCGTGTGCCTCATTAGGGTGGTCCTGTTCAGGTGTGTGTTTGCTGATGGATGTCATCAGCCACGGCTCCAGTGCATAACCTGCATCCCCCACTAGTTGTCCACATGGGATGTCCCCATTGGCAAATGTCTAGTACAGCTGCGTCAAATGCCAGATGTGGGAATCATGGTAGCTCCCAGGACAGCCAGCACACACATTCATTATTATGCCCTGGGCATCACACACGACCTGGGAGTTGATGGAGGGGAAGCCCTTGCGGTTGATGTATGCCCTACCCTGCTCACCGGCTGGTGCTTTGATGCGTAAGTGCGTGCAGTCTATTGCACCCACTACCTCAGGGTATTCCGCTATTTGCTGGAAGAGACGCATATTGCTGGCCAATACCTCACAGGCATTGGGGAAATATACATGATCACTGACATGTGCTGACATGGCATCCAGGAACTGGTGCAGTACCCTGGAGGCTGATGCCTGTGATATCCCCATCGTATCACCAGTTGGTCTCTGGAAGGTACCTGTTGCTAGTATTCTTAGGCCAACACATACCTTGGTTTCCACTGGGATGGGTTCCCCTCTGTTGGTTCTGTGTGTGATCCGTGGCCTGCACAGCTCCACTATTTGCTGCAGTAGCTCTCTGTCCACTCTATAGCGCTCTACTATCTCCAGCTCATGTAACCTGTGGTAGGTGACCCTGGGCCTGTACACTCTTCTCCATCTCCTCACTGTGGGTTGTCTGGCACCATCTGCATTGTCACCACCCTCACAAGTCGCCTATGTCTCATTATGACAGCTATGGCAGCCCCTAACATTTCTGCTCTGAGTTCAGCTTTTTCAGTTTTCACTTCTGATAACTTAACTCCTGTCTTGCAGTGTCTCTTGAGAGAAACATCCTGCACTGCTGTTTGCAGAGTTTTAAGTGCTGGGCTGGGCTACTATTCTGCCTGTGTAATTGCCTGCATCTAATTGTTTTCACCTGCTAGCTCCAGCAGTATTCCCTGCTAACTTCCTACTAAATCTGTTGCTTCCTTTTTCCTTTCTGTTTCCTCAGGGTGGAGCCTTGTGTAAACCAGCAGAAACATGGTCACAGTGGCTTACATGCGCTCACACATACTTACGCGGTTCAGAATCTGCTTATTCGGATTAAAACGCATGCGCGCCTGCGCAAACGGTGTTAAACATCTCCCAACACGCTCCCACATGCTCAGTCTGCCTTACACACGCGCACACTGCCTTACACGCGTGCACACTGCCTTACTCGCGCTTCGTGGCACGCACACGTGCGCATACACATCCAGCAAGAAACCTTGGTGTAGGCAACAGAGTACACCTTCCATTTCTTGACTTTCTCATGCTTAGTTAGTGGCACACCTCTTTCCATGATATCTGTTTCACATCTGTCATGTAACTCTAACCTCCAATGAACTGCATTTCTTTCTACCATTCCCCCCTGTGATGTCACCTATCTCCTACTCTGTTCCTCCCCCTTCTGTAACTCTTACACTACTCAGACTGTGCTCATTTGCTATGTGACAGTGGAATTCAGTATCCTTACACTCATTTGCATCAGATTGCCTACTAATGCTTAGTTACATGTCTTAGACTCAGCTTCCCCCGTTAGCAACCACTACACGGTGGCCATGTTGGTTTTGGTCTGCTGGTCCCTCATTGACATTCCATGTATTGCATAAAACCTACATTTGTAGGTTTAAAACCTTCGTTTTTATGTTTTATATAGCGCAGCCCGTTTGCGCAGGGCTGCGCTGGGTTTAAACATCGGCAATCGCCGAAAAAAAAATTATATTTTTAATATATTTGTATCAGGTTACCTTGCCAATGGCCACATATTTGGCCATTGGCATGCTGCCTGACACATATGCACCCTTTATTTGAGCTGACATGGCTCCATTGCAGTTTGCAGAAACGTACTCAGTTGTCAACTGAGTACATTTCTGCAGCTAAAACGGCTCTTACACGGGCTGTTCTGGGCTTCCTGGATCGCTAATCATCCTCATTTGCATGCTATTCGGCTGCAAGTGAGGTGATTAGCTTATCCACACCCACTCCGTGTAACAGCCGTTTTAGCTTGTCTCTTACACGGACTTTGGGCTGTTCCTGGATCGCGAAGGCTGCATGGAGTCTTACACTACTCTTAGACTCCGTGCAAGCCTTCGTGAATCCGGCCCCATATCTTTCAATGATCTATACCTATAATGTCCAGCAGCTCTATTTTCTATTGTCCCATTACTGGCTTTTGGACTCGAAGAGGAGAAAGAAAAATGCTTTTTGACTAAAGTACCATGATGTCCTTTCGTCTTGTCATAACCAGCATTGTCTTTTAGATGTATAAACTTTTACAGGTACAAACTGAACATGTTTTAGTATTTAATTAAACATGTTCTCTTTCACTAGTATACATATTTTTATTACTAGGTACACTGTTACTGATAACTTTGACATGAAAATTGTTAGTACCTGTATAAGTACCTTCCTCTGAACGTGCTAGGTTCAAATTAAAGTGGTCGTCTGAAGCGAGCTCTATTTCACCGTCAAAATGTACCACACAGTTACTTTTTAAATTGTTTCTTGGATGAAAGGGAACCTGCATGCCTCTACCCTCGCAAGTATGGTTAACATCACAAGGAGAATGCCATTCAAACCCTCCGTAATGTATCTGTGCCACCACTGTGACGTCACCGCCTTTCTTAAAGTGGCATGGTGATATAGTCATACTGCTGACAATAGTGTTCTCTCCAATGTTGGAATTGCCCTTTTTAGAACCATCAGATACAACAAAACAGTCTAATTCTCTCCGTGGTTGCGAAAACAGTTCAATCAACCTGGTTAACTCTCCTTTTAGTTCAGCCACATCCTTTTTTAAGGATATCAATTCTGCTAGCTGTCCAGAATCAAGTATAGGAGGGAGGTTGAAAGATTCTGGGGACCCGATAGCAACACGCACCACTGAATAAACACAAGAACCAAATGAGTGGTGCAGTTAGTGCTCCAAAAGAACTAAGTAACCAACAATAAGAGTGCCAAAGTTGCGAGTCCTAAGAATAAGTTTAATAGAATAAATATTGAGCGCTTTCATCAAAAAGTTTGACTTCTTCAGAACAAAGAAACAATTCACAAAATCAAGTTTAAATATACAGTACTAGTTAACTATTGGTTCAACTCTAACCAATACTGCTAAAGAATGTTTTCAGTTCATGAATATTAATAAGAAAAATCCAAATACTTAAAAACTTAAAAAGGGGACAATTATTACAAAGAACCATATCATGTTATTGAACAATACTTTTGAAAAAAGAACTTTCAGTATATACAAATATTGTTGCATTATTGACCTGTATTTTAAAAACATACATTTGCTGTTATATATAGAACATAAAACTCTTTAATTGGATAAATACTGGGATTACTATGGGCATACAAACTTCTCTAACTGAATTTTTTAGAAGGATATATTGTATAGATATTATCGAATATGCATAAAAGGTATATAAAAAGCAGAACAATCTGCACATTTTGTAATCGCTATACATATTCTTTTTATATAAAACATTTTTGTAAATCATCCCTCTCACAAATGGGATACCAAACATAGATGCTCAAATGATCAACTACAAAAATTCATTATGTCATATAAATGTTTTATATATTCTGTTTATATATTTTTCTCTGTCTTCATATCATAAAAATGTTATCCCTACAAAGTCTAGCCTCTCTAATTTATAACCATAAAATGAATTACAAGCATTACACTTGGCTATATATCTTTTTAGTTTTCAGAAGAACAGTTACCACTTATAAATTAAAATATATATTACTTTTAAATGCATTATCAATCTAATGAGCTTATTTTGTAGAATTACCTGCACAATAAGCAAATCATACCCATGAAGGTTTGTATTTCACAAAATTAAAAAAACACAATACTAAAATTCTGATTAATTTAAAAAGAGATTCATTGGGATTCTTGTGGAAAACAAAAAGGAATTGTGGTGTTCCAAATGCTTATTTCTCTAAATAGATGTTCAGGACTAATTTAAATGTATTTAATGCTATAGATAGACAAGGACTTTTTTTTGAAGTTTTCATGTATACTTCTTTTCTTTTTTTTGAGGTTTTGATTTTTGTGCTTTTAACTAGAAAAAAGAAATTTGGAATTGATATGTGAACTTATGGGGGGGATACTTTGAAAAGGATTATATCACCGCTAGGGGAATCTTTTCACCAACTAAAAGTTTTCGTGGGGGGAGGCTTGTGTGCCCTTTTACAAATTTGAGGTTCAATTTGGGAAATTGTACATTATTTTTTTTTACTGGGCTGACTTCAATATTTTTTTTTATATTTTATGGTAGATTATTCATATATTTATATTTATTTTATATAAAGGGAAAAACTATTTTTTAATTTTATTTATATACAATATTTAACAAGACTACGACTTTTAACTTTAGATAATGAATTTCGCTTGTTAAGAGATAGATTTCAATCTAACCAAGAAGAATACTTTTTTTAGTAATAATCCATCTACATTTTAATAGCCTACATCCTACTTTTCATCTAAATTTTTTAATATAAAGGCTCCATTTTCCAGAAAACAGCATTATTAAAATTAAAATTAGAATTGATTTGGTTGATTTCTGAAAGTGAGATTTGTTTTAAGAGACTTCTGGGAAGTATATGTTTTTAGAAAAGACTTTGTGTGAGCTTATAGATGCAGAGGGCAGAAATATATGCCTTTGGCAGCAAAAGTGAATAAATCTACTAATAATTTATTGATTAGTTCTTTTAAAAAAAGTCAAAATTTCAAAATCAAATGTCTTTCCAACAAGCTACAGCCTGTATTCTCAAATTAAGGTATTCTCAAATTAAAGAATAATGAAAATTTTTAAATTTTTTAAACCAATAGTGAATTATTCATTTATCAAAAGTGACAACCTCAAACCTACAAAAAGTAGGTTAAAGTTTTATTTAAAGAGGGAGAGACACCCACCCCAAGGTAAGAAGAAAATGGGTGAAAGCAAACCTTGTGGTAGATGTTCTTATTGTGCATATATCCTACAAGATAGCTCAGAATAATCAGAATAAAAGTATTATATTTTTAAAAAGTGGTAACTGTTCTTCTAGTAAACTGGTATATATAGCGAAGTGTAATGCTTGTCCTTCATTTTATGTAGGAAAGACAGAGAGGCTATTTAAGACCAGGATATACAAACATTTATATGACATAAGAACCAAAAAAGAGACTAATGCTTTATATAAACACAGTATGTCATGTATGAATTTTGTAGGTTTTAAGTTTGCCATCCTTGACTTTGTACATGTGGAAGTGAGAGGGGGTGATTGGCAAAATGTTTTATATAAAAAAGAATTGTTATGGCAGTTAAGATTAGGTGCAGATTTTCCACCAGGATTAAATGAGCATCTAACCATACTGCCCATTTTAAAAGAGAAGGCAGAACAAGTTTAATGGTGTTATAATTTATAGCACTTGTTGAAACAACATACATGTTGAGAATTCTTTTTTATATACTTTTTATGCATATTCGATAATATCCATACAATATATCCTTCTAAAAAATTCAGCTAGAGAAGTTTGTATGCCCGTAGTAATCCCAGTATTTATCCAATTAAAGAGTTTTATGTTCTATATATAACAGTGAATGTATGTTTTTAAAATACAAGTCAATAATACAACAATATTTGTATATATTGAAAGTACTTTTTTCAAAAGTATTGTTCAATAACATGATATGGTTCTTTGTAATAATTGTCCCCTTTTAAGTTTTTAAGTATTTGGATTTTTCTTATTAATATTCATGAACTGAAAACATTCTTTAGCAGTATTGGTTCGAGTTGAACCAATAGTTAACTAGTATTGTATATTTAAACTTGATTTTGTGAATTGTTTCTTTGTTCTGAAGAAGTCAAACTTTTTGATGAAAGCGCTCAACATTTATTCTATTAAACTTATTCTGAGGACTCACAACTATTGTCAGTTATGGTTACACCCAGAGACAAAATGTGTGGGAAGCCAAGTATTAGGAAGCCTTCTTTATTGTCTCTATAAGGGAGATAATTGCTACTCTGGAAGGCTAGAGGTTTGGAATTGTTTTATGACTTCCAGGAGCAGCAGCAGATCTGAACCAAGCTCTGTCTGTGAGTATGGTAACACATATGTTCTAAATTCTGACAGCTTCTAGGAAAGAGGGATGCATGGAAACCAGAAGCCAAAGACCAGATGTATGTGATGTAATTCTGTACATAAATAACATTTTAATATTAGAGGAGACTGAGGTCTCAGGAGCAGCCTGTTCTTAGAAACTGACAAAGGAGGAAGACCACTCATCTTGCCTTGTGCTTGTAAATGACCAAGGATAGTAATTCTTAAAATCAGTTAGGAAAATATAGTTATGTATTGTTTTTCTGTAACTGTGTGAATCTTTCCAGCTTTGTTATTTTTAATATTTCCTGTGATTGAAACTCTGGTGTTTACTGTGAATTGATGTTTAGTATTTTTGTGTCTTTTTATTTATTATTAAATATATTTAAACATCTCATTGTGGTTGGTCCTTTTGAAACATTATTTAAGTTTTGAGAGTATTTGCACATATTTATTTGGCGATAACTGTGGCCACTCCTAAAAGCCTTACCATTTGGTCAACATTTCCATTTGTATTAATATTAACTTCAGTCAGTATAATTGGATAATCATTTAAGAGCCTTATAGTAACTAACTGGTGGCAATAAAACTACCTTATAGTCTGGCCAGAAGGGTCTATATTATTTCTTTGACACCTTAAGTTGTCAAATGCTGAATGATTGACACATAAGCGTCAAAGTTTCCAAATTGCAAACAGCCATATACACAAATTCTTTCCTCGGGCGCTTTGCCCTTTCCCCAATGTAGAGCAATCTTGGAGTTGGTATATTTAGTTAGGGTGTGTGTGGGGAGCACAGCCCCCACTATATTTAGGTTGAAAAGTTAATTTTATTTCCAGACAGCCTAGTGAATTATTTCCCGAGGAAAGACTTTGCATATATGGCCACTCACAATTTTGAAACTTCGATGCTTACGTGTTGATCATTAAGCATTTGACAACCTAAGCTGTCGAAGAAATAATATAGAACCAGGGAGAAGGTGGCATAGCTAGTAAATCTGTGTCAGCCTTTCTTGTGTGTGTGTGTGTGTGTCTGTGTGTGTGTGTGTGTGTGTGTGTGTGTGTGTGTGTGTGTGTGTGTGTGTGTGTGTGTGTGTGTGACAATTAAATCTCAAAGAGTGTGTGCGCCAGCTACTTGGAGCAGGGACATGAACACTGGTTTCACAGAGAGGGTGCTGGAGGACTTGGCTTGGACACTCAGCTGAGGACCTAACCATACAGCTGTGCCAGTGAAGAGTCTTATTGGGAACTGGAGGGAGACAGATAGAGCAACACTGACCCCAGGCTAAGTGTGTTCCCTGTGTGCTCTAATAGGAAATTGTGCTTGATGCAGAGAGATCTGCATCTGGAAATGCTGAGTGTATTATTTTATATTCCAAGTGAATGTCCCTCTCCAGTGTCAGTTGTGAAGATTCAGGCTCCTTGATTACTGGCCATAGAGGACATCACAACATACTTCAGATGCAATGTTTACAAATTCGTTCATAGTTGGAGTAGACTATTTTTTTCCAATTTTTGGAAATAACTTTCCTTGCTATTGTTAAGATGCTACATAAAAGAGAGTATTTTATTCTCATAACACATGCAGGAATTGGTACATTTAGGATTTAGTTAACATAAATGTATAATTGAAAATAGCCTGTAAAAGAGACTTTATATTATCCCAAAATAACTTAAGCCTTTCACAATCAAAAAACATATGTTGACAATTAGCTTTAACATTTAACTTACATCTCCAACATCCTATAACTTTTTTTGTACATTAATTCAATTTATGTGGTATAATGAAGATTCTATGCATGAACTTCCAAGAGAATATTCTCCAATTTGGTGAAGAAATATTTTTTTTTATGATAGAAGTATTAATTTTTTATCAACTTCACTTGGAGAATAATCATTAATATGTCTAAAATAATCCCACTAGTTTTCTTTATAGTATTTTATTGTGTCCTTAACCACTTTATATATTTAGGTAACAATCCCTTCCCTATTATATTCTGGTGTATCAGGATTGTTAAAAGATCAATAAGTTTAGGGGATGAGTTTCTCACTGCCAGTTTCATTAACTTAATCTTAAGTTCAACTAAGTGTCTACAATTTTGAATGTCTAACCACATATATTTGTTTAACTCAAACTTATCTTTAACATGGTCAATAATTTGTGTCTTCCCATTTTCCCACAACTGATACCAATATATCAATCTGTTTTACTGAAATGTAATCATTGTTGTTAGGTTGAATGTATTAACATTATATTGAGTGTAAACAACAGGAAATAATAAATAAGTCCATGGTTTATATTATGGGTTCTTTTAAATAAAAATTTTAAAGGTGACTAATATCATGTTAATATATAATGAGAATTAGTTGGTTTATTTTTACTTTCTAAGAAATAGTCTTTTAATAACCATTGAAAATTATTAATAGAATTTTAGAATGATATGGTTTTATCAAATTATTAGATTTTAACCAAATGTTTTCTTGAATCTCTTTCCAAGTGGCATTATAATTATCATTTAACCAGGAAATTATTGTCTTAGTAACTGATGATAAATAATATATTTCTAAATCTGGAACTCTAATACTACCCAATGTCCAATATCTAATGTGATGATTTAAAGCAAACCTAGGTTTCATAGGTTCATAGGTTCATAGGAGGGTACTAGGTTATTGGCCCTAGGGCCTATATAAGCCTAGCCAAAAATGTACCCTGGCTTTCGCCACCCAAGAAAATTATTTTCCTGTGCTCCTGTCGAGCAGAGCCACAGAACTAATCCCCGGGGTGAATTTCCTATCTCCCATCCAGTCATCAAGATTTTTCTTGAAGAGTGCTAATGAGGAGCTCTGTTTGACATAGATAGGTAGTCTGTTCCAGAGTATGGGAAGTCTCTGGGACAGGAATCTATCCCTTTAGCATGTTCTGTTTATTGTGGTGATAAGGTTTAGATCCCTAGCTAGTAGCTCGGAGGAATCGGGATTTCTTTAAGTGGAGCATGTCCAACAGCTCTGGGTTTGACATAGCTTTGTATGTCAGGCAGAGAACGCCTCTGAGTAGGCGATATGTGAGGGAGTAATGCTGGAGTTTTTTGAGACGGTTTGCATAGGGCATCTGTTTGAGGCCAGTAATCCTCTTTGTCAGGTATCTCTGTAGATGTCTTGTGAGGTACATACCAAAAGGAGCATTGTACTCTATAATGGGTCTAATGAGTGGCGAGTAGAGGGGAACAATGACCTCATTTTTTCTGGATGAGAAACCTTTTGTGATGAGGTGTGCCATGTAGAAGGATTTCCTGACCACTGTGGCGATGTGATTATCAAAGGAGAGACTACTGTCCACCTGTGTCCCAAGATCTCTTATCACATTTTCAGCATTAAGTAGACTACCAGCTATGTGGTACTTCATGGGTACAGAGTTTTTACCAAAGGGTATGACAATACACTTTTTGGCATTGAGCTTCAGGCCATGGCTTTGACACCAGGCATCTGTCTCAGTGAGGCTCTTTTGTAGTATGTCCACATCGTTAGGAGTTTCGATTATAGCTCCTAGTTTGCAGTCATCTGCAAACTTTGTTAGCCAAAGACCTTCTGTGTTAGCCTGTACTTCAGAGAAGTAGATACCAAACAGGAGAGGACCCAGGACTGAACCCTGTGGTACTCCACTTGTCAGTGGTCTGAAGTTGGATTTGGAGTCTGCTACTTTCACAGTGTGGGTTCTGTCCGTGAGCAAGTTGGCAACCCATCTTGTGACATAGGGATTTATACCTAGTTTAGTGAGCTTGTCTATAATTCCAGAGTGGGGGATGGTGTCAAAAGCCTTGGTGAGATCTAGATAAACTGTGTGAACCACCTTACCCTCATCTATGGCTTTGGTGACTGCTTCAAAGAAGTCAATCAGGTTTAGGAGACATGATCTGCCTTTTACAAATCTGAACTGGGTAGGGTCCAGAGTTTGGAGATTACCAATGTCTTTGTTTATGAGTTCCATGATGATACATTCCATGGCCTTGCAGACCAGGCTCATCAGGCTAATGGAGCAGTAGTTCCTGGGGTCCGTCGTGGCTTCCCCTTTGTGAAGTGGGATAACCATTGCAGTGTGCCATTCAGTGGGCACAAAGCCTGAGGTGAGGTTATGACTGAACATGGTACTTAGGTAGAGTGCCAGTTCATTCTGTAGTTCGTGTAGAACGCAGCCTGGGATATTGTCAGGTCCCATGGATGCTGCATTCTTGGCTTTGGAGAGTGTGTTTATTACCTGTGCAGCCATGATTACAGGAACTTTGCATTCTTCCGGTATAGAGATGGGCCCTCTAGGGGGTGAGAGGGGGGTAAAGTTAGCACTGAGCCTATCTGCCAGGATGTTGGCAATATCAGTTGGTTCTGTATATTTAGTGCCATTGTGCTGTAACTCAGAGCAGATCTGAGTGTTGCCATTGAGATTCTTGACATAGCTATAGAATGCTTTGTGGTTGTCCTTAGAGTCAGTGGCAATTTTGTTTTCATAACTAGCTTTGGAGGATTTTATGAGGGATCTCAGCTTCTTATTGAGGTTGACCAGGGCTTCCCTCCAGTCATGGGATTTTACTCTTTTTTGCAACAGTTTCTTTCTTCTGTTGTAGAGTTTGTTTATGGCAGAGGACCACCAGATTGGCTTCCTTTTTTTGGAGGATAACATCTTGGTTCTATTAGGGATAGCATGATCCATGCACTCGTGTAAGTGCTTATAAAGTGCATTTGTGTAGGATTCAGCAGTCGTAACTCTATTGTCCATCTGCATGGGTGTCATGAAGTTTGCCACTTCTGTCTTAAGAAGTGTAAAGTTGGCTTTGGAGAAGTTTTTTATGGTGGTTTCCCTAATTGGGGGTGGGGGCGGGATGTGGATGTCTAGGGTGATTAGCTTGTGGTCAGATCTGACCAACGAGGAATTGACCTCTGGTGTGGAATACCGGTTGTCCATGTTGGTAATGACCAGGTCTAAGATATTACTGCCCCTGGTGGGGGTGTGAATAAGTTGATCCAAGGCATTGGAATTTATGAATTCCAGAAAACGATGAGCAAAAGAGCTGGTACATGAGTAGTTTTCCCAGTTAATGGTGGGGTAGTTGAAATCGCCCATTATTAGGGTGTTAGGTTGCACCCTAATACTTTCCAGTGTATCAAGAAATGAGGAGTGGGAATCCTGGGGCATGGTGGGGGGTCTGTATCAAGCTACAATTTGGATTGTGGTCTTGCCCAGATTTAGTTGCACTTGGATAATCTTGGATGCATTATGCTGTTCAACTAGCCTGGGGTGTGGATATCCTTAATGAATATGGACATGCCTCCACCTTTAGTGCTTTGTTTTGGGTTAGGTGGCCGAAAGGTGTAGTATGAATTATAGCCTGCTAATGCAGGGGTGCTCTCTGGAGCTTTGAACCAGGTCTCTGCCACTGCACAGATGTCGATGTTCTCCATTTTACGAAGTGCCTCGAATGAGTGCATTTTGAGGTTTAGACTTCTAGCATTGAGTAGCATTACCCTCAGCTTTTGCTTGCTTGTACCTGTTATCGTGGTGAATTTGTCATTTGAACCTTGCCTAAGAAAGGCACTATAGGGGTGGCAAGAGCCTTAGCCAGTATCCGGAATCCCAAGGGTGACAGGTGCAAGCCATCTCTGGCAAAGCATCGTGGTCTGTCGATCATGTCATCCCAGGCAGACAAATACTGGATCCCCTTAGAATGACACCAGAAGCTTAGCCAATTGTTGAAGTCAATCATTTTGTCCTTGTACTGTGGCATCATTCTGGGTGATGGCAGGATGCTATTCAGGGTCAGGGTCATACCTGCCTTGGCTACAAGATCGGAGAGCTCTTCCATGTCTCTTTTCATATAGTCCAGGGAGGTATGTCTCAGGTCATTCACACCAACATGGACAATGACAGTGTCATATTTGTACTCGTTGTGGAGTGACCTGAGTGTGTGCGTTATGTGGCGGATCCTGGCACCTGACAGGCAGCTGACAGTAACTTTATCCTTGTTTAACCTGGTGAGTGGAACATCAGTGTGCCTGACTATAGAGTTACCTATGACTAGAGTGTTGGGTACGTTGTTATGCCTTATGGGCTGTGGTTGAGTGGCACACTGCATCTGTGGGCTATGTGTCATTTGGGTTGTGTTGGGGTGGGTGGAGTTTGCTTGCGTTTCTGCTTTGGAGGTCCCTGATGCTTGGGCAGGTTTTTGAGAGCCTCTGCGAATGTAGGTGTGTGTTTAGTGTTTCTATGTGTGTGTTTTGTTGGTGTAGGTTTTGAGGGACTATGTGATGAGTGTGGTGTGGTGCAAGTATTTACTTTCTCCTCTTGACTATCTAGTCCAGTCTTGGGTGAAGAGAGCTTTGCTTCCAGTTTGGCAATATAAGTGCATCTCTCACAAGTTGTAGTGTTGGGTGGTAGGAGGAGAGGGTTGTCTGTGTACATGAGGCAATTGCTGCATTGCCCCAAGATGCCCAGATTCATCAGATAGACAGGAGAAATCACCAGGAGCTGACCCTTAGACATGCCTGAATAGGTGCTTATTTATTAAGTACTAAAAACTGCTTTCCTCTAGACAAGTGCGGAAAGTTGAGTGCTGCAGTAGTTTGCAACTTATTTAGTACTTACGAGTTCTGAACATGTGCTGAGTTCAAAGAAACAGATCTAAGTGCTGAAACTAGAAAACTGGCTAGTTCTAAGAAACAAAATTAAGCTAGAAGGCTTCCCTCCAAAACAGAAAGGCTTGGGGGCTCAGAAGCCTACACACAGTCTATACCACTTACAGGAAAGGCAGGAAACAAGTTTAATATTTTTTTCTTTACCAGATGCCCTCTTTGTACACAGTAGGAGTGCCTGAAATCAGAATATGATCTCACTGCACTCAGTTGAGTGAGCAAATGAGATGGGCCCAGAAGGAGTATCCAAACACAAACTTACAAGAGGGGCGGGCGGTTTCAAAGCTACCAAGATTAACACCAAAACAAAAACAGGGAGGGTGGATGGGGAACTAACTGACAAAACAGAGTCAAAACTTCCAGTTCAGTTAATATTCAATGTAACACAAATAACTCAATTTAAATGCCATATTATTTGAAAAATGTGCAGATAAAAGGTACTTAAATTCTCTTATACGTCCAGTTGAATACAGCTAGATCTTAGCTGGCCAAAGCTCAGGTTTTAAGCAAATTTTTCAAAATCAGGTTTTATTGGGAAACCAGATCAATTTCAAGAACAAAGAATTATACTCTTGTATACTATCTTTTGGGGTAGAAGAGATAAACCCTCGTATTCATTATGCCCTGCACGGTGTGCTGCATCAGTGCAGGAGCTCTAGCAGGCAATATGTCTGCCGTGCAATCCAGGAACAGCCTGCAGGGGCGTGCACCAGAGCTCCTGCACTAATCCTGCACAGACTAAGCCCTTGTATGCAAATCACCCCATTTGGAGGAGAAATCCATGCAAATGAGGTGATTTTGTGATCCAGGAAGCTTGCGACCGTCCGTGCAGGACTAGTGCAATCTGCAGAAATGTACTCGGTTAGTAACTGAGTACATTTCTGCAAAATCCCTAATGGAGCTGTGACAACTGCAAATAAAGGCTGCATATCATTGAGGAGGCATGCCAATGGCCAAGTATAAGGCCATTGGCACTGCAAACAAAATAAAATTTTAAAAAAATCAACTTTTAATTTTTTTTTAGCCGATCTCGGCTGTTTAAGCGTAGGGCAGTGGCACGTAAACGGGATCGGGGGAAAATAACAAAATAAACCTAAATTAAGCATTCTAACTAAAATCAGTATTCTGCCATGCAAGTCAATGGCAGGCAGAAGACAACATGGCCAGTGAGTAGTTGTTGCTAAGGGGGGAGGCTCAGTGTGAGACATGTAATTATGCATCAGCAGGCAATCCTAAGCAAATGAGGGGAATGATAGTGAATCCCAGTTTTCCCCAGCATGTGAGTCAGGTCCCAACAGTGTAAGAGCAGGAATAGCTTAGTGCAAGCCCAGGAGTTAGGTGACATCATGGGGAGGGTGTCAGGTATACTCTAAGCTGATTGGAGCCCTGTGTCTCGGGTTTGCTCCTAGCATAGCACAGCTAAGCTAGGGGGTGTGGGAAAACCTGCCTAGCACTCTTTGCAAAGTCTAAGCAAGTGTGCGCACCACGCACCAGTTTTATAGGAAGATAAAAGAAGTTAAACCAGGAAATAGCAGCAGTGTTCACATTTGAGCACTATGTTTGCACGGCGCGCACACGGGCTCAAACAGGAAGGCAATGGGAAGGGAAAACAGCAGTAGGAAGATAATCAAGGAGAACTAGCTTAGCTGGCATGTGAAATGTATCAGAATCAACCAATTACACAGGCAGCAGACCAGACCAGCCCAGAACAACACAATAAACTAAGCAAACAACTTCCCCTCTGGTTTTTCCCACACTCTACACCACTGGTGTAAACAAGCAGAGAAATTTTAACACTCACAGCAGAAAATGATGGGGGCTGCAATAGCTGTCATACAACTTGTGGAAGAGGCTGAGGGTAGTGAGGATGTGAATGCTGTCAACCAACCCACAGTGAGGAGATGGAGAAGAGTGTACAGACCCAGGGTAACCTACCAGGGGCTACATGAGCTGGAGATATTGGAGCACTACAGGGAGGACAGAGACCTCCTTCAGCAAATTGTTGAGCTGGGCCAGCCACGCCTGACACACAGAACTAACAGAGGGGAACCCATCCCAGTGGATACCAAGGTATGTGTAGGCCTAAGAATACTAGCTACAGGTACATTCAAAAGGCCAACTGGGGATATAATGGGGATTTCACAGTCATCAGCATCCAGGGTACTCCACCAGTTCCTGGATGCCATATCAGCACATGTCGGTGAGCACATATATTCCCCCAACACCTGTGAGGCTTTGGCCAACAATATGCAACTGTTCCACCAAACAGCAGAATACCCTGAGGTAGTGGGTGCTATAGACTGCAGACACATATGCATCAATGCACCACCCGGTGAGTGGGATAGGGTCTACATCAACAGCAAGGGCTTCCCCTTCATCAACTGCCAGGTCATGTGTGATGCCCAGGGCATAATTATGAATGTATGTGTGCTGGCTGCCCTGGAAGCTATCATGATTCCCACATCTGGCTTCTGACACAGCTGTACCAGAGATATGCCAATGGGGACATCCCTCATGGTCACCTAGTGGGGGATGCAGGATACAAACTGGAGCCGTGGCTGATGACACCCATCAGAAATCCACACACATCTGAACAAGAACTCCATAATGAGGCACATGCACAGACCAGAATTATAGTAGAGCGTTTGTTTGGGATGGTCAAGTCATGGTTCCGGTGCCTGGACACATCCAGTGCAGCCTTGCAGTACTCACCAGCTACATGTACCCAAATCATCCTTGTATGTACCATGCTACACAATATGATCCTGCAGAAACAGCTGCAGCAGGAATAACACAGGGCAGGGCCACACAGCCCACCACCATTGCCAAGGCCTGCACAGGCACAGAGTGACTCGGAGCAGGAACAACCTGAGCCTGCCCCAGTAGGCAGAAGGAGGCATGCCCAGTATGCCCTGACCTTGGCAAAGACACAACGCATAGCACATACACTGACACAGTAGGGACCTAGGGAATAACACCTCTCTCCGACTCTCACATACAATAAAAGGGATGCCAAACATTACACTACCTGTGCCTAACCATGTGTAGGGAGTGTACTATGTGCATCCAACATAGGCAGCCCTGCAGCACTACCATCAATACTGGGAAACCCACAAGGTAAGTGACTTACACATGCCAGTCAGGGGGGTCACATAACCAACAGTCACAGCCAGCAGGACAGGTGTAGACAAACACAAATAAATGCTGTGCTATGGCCTCTGAATGAGGCCTATAGGTAACCTCCCCCCAGGCCTACACAAACAGACTACAGCAGGACAGGCAGTGGGATGTCAGTTCTGAAGGGTAGGATGTCAGAAATTAATATATAGGTAATTAAAGCTAAGATGTGTAGTACACTGGTATGCCTCTAGCCAGCACAATAGGTAAGACTACAGACTGAAATGGAATACCCAACATACCAGTACAGTCCTAGCAAATTTGTTCAAGTGTCAGGTGTGCCCCCCATCCTATGTAGAAATATAGTAACAGTCAGGTGTGCCCCCCCCAATCCTGTGTAGAACTGTAGAAATAGTCAGGTGTGCCCCCCCATCCTATGTAGAAATATAGTAACAGTCAGGTGTGCCCCTCCAATCCTGTGTAGAAATGTAGAAATAGTCATGTGTGCCCCCCATCCTATGTAGAAATATAGTAACAGTCAGGTGCCCCCCCCCCCAATCCTGTGTAGAAATGTAGAAACAGTCAGGTGTGCCCCCCCCCCCGGCGATGCAGAAATGTAGTAACAGTCAATGCAAAATGATTGATGGATACACTGCAGAGACAACATGCTACCTGTCTGTGTACAACACAAAGGCCAGCACTGCAGTACAAACTACCTGGACTTGATCCACACATGCAATATAGATGACCATACTGGGCATGCTCACACACAGAGAAATGAAGGCAATGTCAGTCAACAACATACTGAAAGGTCATACTGGACATGTTCACACACTTAAACACATGAAGGCCATGTCTGCAAACACCAGTGGACCAGACATATATGGCAGTCGCAGTTAGTGCAGACACTCATCAGTATGCACCATTCATGCCATATACACATAGTGGATAGGAATGCAGACATATATGTAAGGACAACACACTATAATAAGCCAAAGGTAGAGGGACATAGATGTGTGGAAGAGGGTGACTGTGACAAGGAGCCATTCAGGCCTGTCCCACCCAGCACACAGCCAAAAAGCCCCAAACGCATGAGCAGATGTCACTCACTGCAGATACTAGCCACCAGTATCTGTCAGCATGACAGACTATGTGGTGCATGTGCCAGCTGTGCAACATAACTGTACAAGGAAGTAGGCATCTAGCAGCTGTATACACGTACCTGTGAAATATGACCCTGTGTGTGCCCGCATGTGGTGTGTCAACCCATAGATGAATGGGTTATGGCCCATGCACATACACTGCCCTCCCAATAGCCCTACTATGACAGGCCTGCTGAGGTCATCAAATGTGAAATACATCTTTAGGAAAGTTGTAGCCCAGTAATCTCTGTGGCACGTCCCATATCTTTGTACTGCTGTAGTGTGATGAAGTAGTAAGGTAGGTATTCTAATCCCAGACATGGCAAGTGTGTGTGTGTCTGTCTGTGTAGAGAGCAATGCCTTTTAGGGTACTCACACTCCCTACAATTCATATACTCAACTTTGGCAAGGCTGCTGATGTCATCCACCTAGAAATACACCTCTGGGAAGGTTGTAGCCCAGTAATCTCTGTAGTGCATCCTGTAACTGCATACTGCTGTAGTGTGATAAAGTAGTTAGGTAGGTATTCTAGTCCCAGACATAGGTTCATAGGTAGGTACTAGGCTATCTGCCCAAAGGCATTTATAAGCCTAGCCAGAATGTGTTGGTTTTCACCGCCCCCTTAGATTAGTTACCTGTGCCTCTGTCCAGCAGATGCACTGAAGTGATCCTCGGGGTAATTTTTCTGTTTCCCATCCACTCATCAAGGTTTCTCTTGAAGAGTGCTAGCAAGAAGCTCTGCCTAATGTAGATTGGAATCTTGTTTCAAAGCATGGGAAGTCTCTGGGACAGGAATCTATCCCTCCAGTACATCCTATTTATTGTTGTGGTGAGGTTTAGATCCCTAGAGTGTGTGGCTCAAGGGGATAAGGTTTTCTTTAGGTGGAGCATGCCCATCAATTCTGGGTTGGACATGGCCTTATATGTCAGGCAGAGATCACCTCTGTGCAGGCGGTATGCAACTGAGTACAGCTGGAGTTTCTTCAGTCGAGCTGCATAGGGCATCTATTTGAGGCCAGAGATCCTCTCACTGAGGTACTTCTGTGGACTTTCCAGCAGTTGCAGGTGTCTTGTAAGGTACATCTCAAATGGGACATTGTACTCTATGATGAGTCTGATGAATGATGAGTAGAGGGGCACAATGACCTCTTTTGATCTGGATGCAAACCCTTTTGTGAATAGGTGGGCACATAGAAGGATTTTCTAAACACTTTAGCAATGTGATTAGTAAAGGAGAGATTACTATCTACTTGGGTTCCCAGATCCCTTATTACATTTTCTGTATTTAGGGGACTACCACCTATGTGGTAGTTTGTGGGTACTTTGTTATTTCCAAAGGGAATAACTATGCACTTTTTGGCATTAAGCTTGAGGCCATGATCTTAACACCAAGTATCCACCTCAGTGAGGTCCTTTTCAAGGATGTCTTTGTCAGCCGGTGAGTCAATTATAGCCCCTAGTTTGCAGTCATCTGTGAACTTGGTCAGCCATAGTCCTGTGCTTGTCTGTACCTTTGAGAAGTATATGCTGAACAGGGGTCCTAGGACTGAGTCCTGGGAATGCCACTTCTAACCTGTTTAGAGTCAGACATAGCTCCTGCAACTCTCACCATGTGGGTTCTATCTGTGAGCCAATTGGCAACCCATCTTGTGACATAGGGGTTTATGTTCAGGCTGGTGAGCTTGTCTATAATACCAGAATGGGGAATGGTGTTGAAGGCCTTTGCGAGGTCTAGGTAGGCTGTGTGTACCACCTTTCCCTCATCTATAGTCTTGGTAACTGTTTGATGGAAGCCCACCAGGTTTAGGAGGCATGATCTGCCCTTAACAAAGCTGAACTGGGTAGGGTATAGTGTCTGGAGGTTCCCAATGTCTCTGTTAATGAATTCCATGATGATGTGCTCCATAGCCTTGCAGACCAAGCTAGTCAGGCTTATAGGGCTTTAGTTCCCAGGGTCTGTTGTGGCTCCACCTTTGTGGAGAGGAATAACTGTTGCTGTGCACCCCTCTATGGGTATGTAGCCTGTGGAGAGGCTGAGTTTGAACAGTGTTTTTAGGTGAGGGGTTAATTCGTCTTTGAGCTCATGTAGGATACAGCCTGAGACACGGTCCGATCCCATTGAGGCTGTGTTTTTGGCTTTGGAGAGGGCTATTTTAAACTGAGTGTCTGTGATTTCAGGGGTTCTACATTCTTCTGGTATGGTTATTGGCCCTTTTGGCATGGGGGGGGTAAAGTTTGCACTGAACCTGCCTGCCAGGATGTTGGCAATATCGGTTGTTTCAGTATATTTTCTGCCATTCTGCACTAACTCCGAGCAGATCTGAGCATTGCCACTTAGATTCTTGACATAGCTAAATAATGCCTTGTGGTTATCTTTGGAGTCCCTGGCAAGTTTTCTTTCAAATCTCGCCTTGGCGATTTTATGAGGGATCGTAATTTCTTGCTGATACTGATCAGGGATGTCTTCCCTTCTTGGGATTTTACTCTTTTCTGTACTAGTTTCCTCCTTCTATTGTATAGCTTGTTTATGGCAGGGGTCTACCAGACTGGTTTCCTTTTCTTGGAGGAGTGAGTCTTGGTTTTGCTTGGGATAGTACGATCCATGCATTCTTGTAGGTGCCCATAGAATGCATTAGTAAAGGATTTTGCAGCTTGGACAGGGTTATCCTTTAGCATGGGGGCTTTGAAACCTTCCACCTCCGTCTTAAGTAACATGAAGTTTGCTTTTGAAAAGTTTTTCACGGTGGTTTCCTTGTCTGGGGGTGGGGGCGGAATGTGGATATCCAAAGTGATTTGTTTATGGTTATATCTAACCAGCAAGTGATTGACCTCCGGTGTGGAACACCGGTCGCCCATGTTGGTGATGACCAGGTCCAATATGTTGTTACCTCTGGTGGGAGTGTTGACCAGTTGTTCTAGGGCATTTGAGTTTATAAATTCTAGGAAATGTTGGACAAGAGAGTTAGTACTTGAGTAGTTCTCCCAGTTAATGTTTTGGTAGTTGAAATCACCCAATATTAGGGTGTTTGGTAGGACCTTTATGTTACTCAATGTTTCCAGAAATGCAGAATGGGGGTTCTGGGACATGGTGGCTGATCTGTAGCAAGCTACAATTTGAATTGCAGTTTTGCCCATTGTTAGTTGCACGTGGATAATTTCTGAGGCATCGTGCTGTGCCAATAACCTGGAGGTGTGGGTATCCTTGATGAATATTGATACTCCCCCCGCCTTTTGTATTTCGGTCCGGGTTCTGTGGCTGAAATGTATGATATGAGTTGTAGCCTTGTAGTGCTGGAGCGCTCTCTGTAGCCTTAAACCAGGTTTCTGTTACTGCACATATATCGATGTTCTCCATACTGAGGAGTGCCTTGAGTGCATGCATTTTTAGGTTTAGACTTCTGGCATTGAGTAGTATTACCCTCAGATTTTTGTTACTTCTGCTATTTATGGTGGTGGGTTTGTCTGTTGGTGCAAGTGTGTGTCTTTTGGTGCAGAGAACAATGCTTTTTAGGATACTCACACTCCCTACAATTCATATACTCAACTTTGGCAAGGCTGCTGATATCATCCACCTAAAAATACACCTCTGGGAAGGTTGTAGCCCAGTAATCTCTGCAGCGTGACCTATAACTGCGTACTGCTGTAGTGTGATTTAGAACTGTGGTAGGATTCTATCCCCACCCATGGCAGTTCTGGATGTTTTGTGCATGTTTCAATGTCTGTGTATGGAGCAATGCATTATAGGCTAGTCACACTCCCTACAATTTGAAGGTCCCAACTTTGGCAACCTGCTGATGTCATTCATTGTGAAATACACCTTTGGGAAGGAGATCTCCAGTCATTCCTGTGGTGCGTCCTATAACAGCTCCATGCTGTAGTGTGATATAGACTTCTGTTAGGGTTTGTATACCCACACATGTCAGTTGTGGATGTTTTTTGTGTGTGTGTCACTGTCAGTGTAGGGAGCAATGCATTTTAGGCTAGTCACACTCACTATAATTTGAATGTCCTACTTTGGCAATCCTGCTGATGTTATTCATTGTGAAATACACCTTTGGAGAAGGTGTTCTCCAGTAATCTTCATGCTGCATCCTATAACAGCGCTATGTTGTAGTGTGATATAGACCTCTGTTAGGGGTTCTATAACCACCGATGTCGGTTGTGGATGTTTTGTGTGTGTGTCACTGTCTGTGTAGGGAACAATGCATTTTAGGCTAGTCACACTCACTACAATTAGAATGTCCTACTTTGGCAATCCTGCTAATGTCATCCAATGTGATATACACCTTTGGGGAAGGAGTACTCCGGTAATTTCCGTGGCATGTACTATAACTGCGTAGTGCTGTAATGTAATAAACTAATTAGGCAGGGGTCCTACTACTAGACATGACAGGTGTGTGTGTGTGTTTGTAACTTGTATCTTGTTTGGAGGTGGCTGTACCTGTGGCCAATGTGGAGTGGCTTTTGCATAATTCATATATGGTGGCCATACTATAAATCTCAATGTCCATCGTGCAGGGATAAGATATGTGAAATAGCTAGGAAGCTGGGGTGCAAAGCCATACCCATACATGTGACATCAAGGTGAGGCAATCACAGTCAGCAACCCAAGTATTACCCAGAGCACACTTTCAACTCATGTCTCATACTCACACACATGCCTAGACAACAGCCAATATGTGGGTAGTACACTGCATATTGGCCACTGATAGTAACTATGGAGTGATAGCAGTGGGCTACAGAGGGCATGGCACTCTGTCCAATATGCATGTAAATGCAGACAGTGCACCCTCCCCATGTTCCCCAATGGACACCTGTTACACCTGTGATGCAATCACATGACCCACAAAGGACATACCATGCCTGACAACATGTCCTGTATGGGCAGATGCCACTGACACCAGGGAATGCCATTAGCATGCTATCAATGCAGGTGCAGGGTAAACCTGCTGCCCATTACCAGTTCCCACCACTGGTGGGCAAGATTGGCACATCTGATGATAATCTGTGTTCACAACATGGGCTAGACACCCCAGGTACAGTTCCACATGTCACGGTACATGCATGTGGGAGGTGTGCATGTCCCAGACACTGTCCATGTCATGGACTAAGGAACACATACATGGCAAGTGATGCACAGCACTGGCCACACAAATAGTCATCCAGGTGACTGGATGGGGGATACAGTACCCACCTGTGTGGGCAAATGCAGATACCACAGCCCTGAGCCACAATACAAATCATTGTCATGTGGCCTGATGCCAAGGTATACCTATTGCCTAGCCTTGTATAGCCGTCTGGCACAGTCGACCACCACACACCCATGCAGACATGTACCCATGCATGTCAGTACTGGCACCTTGTGTGTTTGTGTGTGTGTTGTCTGGTGCGTATGTTCACATCCACACTCACTACAACCCCCATTGGCCTACTGAAGCATGTTGTCTGATGTCAGACACCTCCCCATACCCTTTGCCCATACAACCTTCATATGACCCCTGTGGTGCATGTGATACCTGCACAGTGATGTGTTGTGGCAATCCCACTACTGATGCATTTTAGTCCTGGCCCTGCCAAGTGTGTCAGTGTGTGTGTGTCCCTGTGAGAGTGTGGCTGTGTTGACGGTGGCACCTGTTCATGCAGACAGGCGTGTGTACATCAACTACCATATAGCTACCGTATCCTTGTTGCAGATGTCACTCACCATCCCATATATGTACTGAGGGTTCCACAACAGGTAACCCATGTGGCGCATCCAATAACTGCATAGAACTGTGATAGCACTACATAGTCGTCAGGGGTTTGATACACTGTGCTGGTAGGTGTGTGACACAAACATGCTTAGGTTTTACTCTCCCACCCCTCCCTGACTTGTCTTTGCCTCTGTATGCCTCTCCCTCTCCCTCTCTGGTGGATGTGGAGACCTACACCTGCTTTGCTTAGGCAGCAACATGTATATTTTAAGTGATGCTCATGATCAGCTGACGGCCTCTGCACAAATTGCAGCCCTCTCTTAGCTGATTGCATGTGGAACAGCTGTGGTGACATTCCCATAGCCAATTGCATGGAAACACACTCCAATATCTAGGAACATCATGTTGGTATTGGCCGTTTTCATTCAATGTGAGCAGGAACTAGATCTGTTGTTTGGCAAACAGCATCTCAGATGGATTGGGGATTTACCTCTATCAACATACACTGTGGAAACAGGGCAAAACACAGGAGGGTGATGTGCCTGACCTGACTACAGACTGCAAGTGCTGCTATACGGCATTTGGAGTAATGTTGGTTTAACAGTGTGTGTGTGGATATGGCTGTCCTACATGTCTCAATACCTGCCATGTCAGTTCTATGTTAATGAGGAATCCCCATCTGCAGTGTCATCTGCAGACTGGGCAGTGTGTTTTGCCTTTGATTTCATGTGTTACCCATGGAGCATCTCTCTGTGGACTGCAGAAGGTAGTGTGAGCATTGCAGTCTGTAGATGGTGAAAGCCGTGTCAGTTATTGACTTCATATCCCTCATAGGACATATGTTGCAACAAACCATGTTACAACAGTAAATGTATGAGGTTATCACAGCAACATGTCAATATTGGCCCTGTGTAAGTGTTTTCAGCGCCAACTCTGTCAACCTTTGCACATATGTCATGCATGAAGATGTGCATATGTGCTGTACACCATAATTAGTGTCATCATATCTGATTAACCAGTGATATATCAGACTGCTACACATGTTATGTACAGTAGGGGTTATATTTGATGACATAACCTGGACATACTGTGGTTGTTTGTACAGTACTGAGGTCTGTGTACTTATGGTGAATGTCGACAGTGTGTGTATCGTTAATATGTACCTAGGCCTGTGTACAGACTGTGGTAGTTGTCATCATCCTAGGTCCCATCGTATCTGATGTTACATGCTGCTCCACTGTATGTTACCGTATTGGCTTACATGTTTGTAGGGCCATACACACACATGTCCCATACCATAGTCAGCCATCAGACCAAACTGTGTAGTGGCCCAGTATATGTAGGGTTAGTGTGTGAGTGGCACATATGAGGATGGTGTTGAACAGGTAGTCCATATACTGTAATATTATGCTAGCTTGCCATATGTGGCTATGGCTCTGTTCTCATTGGTTGTGGTTATGCACTTTTACACTGGTGTATCTTACCCTGTGCTGTGACATGCCTGTACAGCCTGCTATATATGCAGGTACATGTTCATTCCCCCATAGGAGATGTAGACCAGTGTTGAGCCAGTCTGCCTGTAGTCTGCACAGTACATTGCTACATGCCTAACAGATTAGTGTACTTACCCAGTGAGATGTCATGTGCAGATACTTGCCAGATGTAGTGCTGCCGGGCCTCCCTTAACAGTCATGTATGTCAGACAGAGCAGTGGGATGCTGTACAGATGTATGTCAATATCTAGTGGGTAGTATGTGGCCATGGCACCCCTATACCAGTGGGTAGTACGTGTGAGGTCAGACAGGTGTGTGTGAATGCATAACCTATGGCAGCAAATGTATACCAGTTGTTATGTGTTATACCCATCTACAGGGCTGTTAACATCCATGTTGTCAGGAATGGTGCACATGTTTTGCACTAAGGGGTCCTGTGTATACCTCTGAACTGTACAGAGTGTGTCAGAATGTCCACACATATTGGCCAATATCTATGCTGCAGTCAACAGGGGCAGTACGTGTTAGCAGCGATACGTTACTATGATGTCCTTAGGATGTCTGTCAGTAGCCAATGGTACACATATGGAAAGCAGATGTGACCCCTCACACACATCATGTCTGTGAAGAGAATCCCAATTGCAGTAGCAATAGTATATAGAACTGTAAAAGTACAAAAATAAAGGATTTCCATTCCTGCAAACCTGTGTGTGGTGTTTTTTCCTATGACCTCTCTGCGGGTATATGTTGCAGTCAATGATTATCATTTGTATGGGTCCAGTTGTTCAGGTGTGAACTGTAGGCATAGTGGCTGCTCCATATTTTGTGCACCTCCTACATATGTATCTTACTGTACATATCTCTGCGTGTGAATGTGTAGTCACATGTATATGTATATATATATATATATATATATATATATATATATATATATATATATATATATGTATATCTGTATCTGCATATATGTGTCTGTGTATATGTATCCTGGGGATGTTGATAGCTTCCATATTTTACATTTCCTATGAGAGCCAGACTGTATTGTATGATATGTTACCAATACCAGCCTGACATCATACACGTGGGATGTAGTACTGTTAACATCTTGTGCCCATGTCATGTTAGGTCCTGGTTATGGGATCTGCAACACTTGGTAGTTTATTGCAGGGTGGATGTGTTTGACTGGGGGTAAGCCTATTCGTACAAGACGTATATTGTTTGGGACCTCTCAACCCCATTAAATATATATATATATATATATATATATATATATATATATATATATATATATATATATATATATATATATATTAGCTTACATATGTATGACTATGTCTGTATATATCTACATAGCTATATACCTGCGTACATATATGTACCTTGCTGTGCATATGTTGACATATAGGTGTAGACATATATACGTGTCGATGTAGGCATTTACATGTATATTTGTTTATATATATTTATATATATGTATATATTTCTAAAAAATATTTCTAATAAAGTTAACAGTACATTTATACCCAATATGCCCCCGCATGTTGAATGCTTCCTGAAGGCCTGTGAACATCAGTATTATTTGATGTTCAGTAAAATAAATAAGAAAGGAAGATACTATAATCTTAGTCCTCTGGAAGTAAGCAGCCTGAACTATCTTAAACAGGATTCACGAATAGTAGTGAAACCAGCTGATAAAGGGGTGCTGGATAGAGAAGATTACCAGAGAGGCATGCACAGCATGCTGTCAGAAGTAGATACATACACATCCATTACTCACAAAGAAGTGTTACACATTATTAGCACGGTCAAGGATACTTTATATGACTTAGTTATGTGTCAAGTTAGTCAGGAGATCTACAATTTCTTATATATAGAATTTCCCACCATACCTACCATCAAAGGCCTACCTAAAATCCACAAGGAAGTAACTCCTATTCCTTATAGACCCATTGTGTCGGGTGACAATTGGGTAACAGCCCATATATCTAAGTTTGTGGAGGACCTATTAAGACCGGTAGTCAGTCAGTATTCTACCATATTAAGAGACACTTATGATCTCTTAGATAATATCAAGGACATCAAGTTAGATAATAACCAACAACATTTATTTATTGCTTTAGATGTCAGAAATCTATTTACGTCAATACCCAACACTGAAGGGATGGAATACATTAGACAGCTTTTGAGTAAAGAAACCACCTTTAGTAATGATAGAATCATTTTGGTGTGCCAACTATTAGAACTCATTTTGTATAATAATGTGTTCTTGTTTGGTGATAGGTATTATTTACAGAAATGGGGGGTAGCCATGGGCACCCCCTGTGCTAATACCTACGCCAATTTGGTTGTTTTATGGTGGGAGAAATTGTTCCTTTTTACACATGAAAGCTTCAAACACGTAAAACTCTACAGACGTTTTGTAGATGATATTATCATTGTATGGGAAGGCACCCTGCAATTGTTTGAAGCTTTCTTAGACTACTTAGAAACTACCAGTAGTTTCTTGAGGTTCACTCAGGAATCTTCTGCTACTCATATTAATTTCCTTGACGTGACACTTAGTTTTACACCTGAGGGTGGGATTATCTCATCATTGTATAGGAAACCTATGTGTTAATGCGCTATTGACCTTTGACAGCATGCACCCCAGGCATGTGTTTCAGGGGATAGTAAAGAGCCAGATTCTTAGGATTATGAAACTATGTAGTAATGAAGTAGATCTTATCAAGGAGGCTCAAATATTAGAGGACTTATTTCTTGATAGAGGCTATGACCCTATAATGATCGGGAAAATCAAACATGACATTTTGGAACAGAGAATATCAGTAGAACCATCTAGCACTGAACCACATAGTCAGGTCGTCCGGTGTTATAATAGAAAGAGATCTCTCTCTATTAACTATGTCAGGTATGTAATAACCTACACTAGTGACATTAATAAAATACAACAAGTCATCCAAGACAATTGGCATATATTGACTACAGATGCCAAAACAAGAGACCTGGCAGGCAGGAATCCATCTTTTTTATACAAAAACAGTAAAAATTTAAAAAGGATTCTATGTGGTGATATACACACCATAATTGATGGCAATAAAATGACCCCTTATAATCCCATTTCCTATAGACGAGGTACTTTTCCATGTTATAGTTGTAGTAGATGCAATTATATCACCAAAGAACAATCATTTGAACATCCATCTATGGATTATGTATTTACACCACTTTTTGCTAATTGTAACACTAGTAATCTTATATACCTTGCCACCTGTATCAAATGCCAGGCTTTCTACATAGGTTTAACTAAAAGGAAGCTTCAGGAGCGCATTTACAACCACTTATATGATATTAGGAAGAAAATAGAAACAAATGCGTTAGCTAAACACATTGTGGAATTTCCATCACATTCTTTCACTTTTAGAGTGCTGCAAATAGTCATTGATAATGGTAGGGAAGGTAACAAGGAGAACAATCTGGCCATTAATGAATTACACTGGATACTGAAATTAGGAGCACATCTGACACCAGGGATTAATAATTCTATATCCATAAAACCGGTTTTGCTATCTAGATAGGAAATCATTACCATCACATATATACAGCCATCATGCAAGCTGGTGTCTATGGATTTATGCGCATTAGTCAGATTATATATAAAATACATAGTATGTTTTGCTTCAGCAAAGAAAGATTGCTTTCTTGCAGCAAGATAAAGATTTTTTATTCCTTATTGTGTTGGTTTAGTACATAGTCATATATATTCTTTAGAATTTATTGATTTATTAATACAGACATTCATTTAGTATTATTGTTTTATTATTCTGTGTACATGCACTTTTTAATGATAGAAACAATATAAAGTCCTAATTTTATAAATATCTTTATGATTGGATACATACATATATATAAAAAACATATATTTGCTTTACTTGTGAGGTTTTTAAGCTTTTCTAATTACTTGATGGAAGACAGTCTTTGGTTCTGCTTCTAGGCTTTTGGTCCTTCTGTCGACATGTTTTCATAGTTTATTCTCTTCTGCTTGGTTTTGCATCCGTGTTATAGTTAGTAAACTAATTTATTCAGAGATGGCTCTATCTCATTTAACTTCTTTTGAGATATAAGCCCACATAATAACATACTTTTTGAAGATTTAGGGGTGCACAAGCGTCTGAGCATTTTTTCATAGTAATGATATGCGGTTAGAGTTTTGTTTGTTCATTGTTTTTAATATATTCTATGGTATTTTTATACCAATTTTCATGCACTTAGAAGCATTGATTTCAAGGAGCTGCTCTAACAACGAGTTAATATTCTCGTTCTTTTTTAATTTGTTTCAGTTTTTAATTTTGCCCACGGTTTAGTCCCTATTTTATCATTTTCTGCTGAGGCCAGTATAAATCTCCATGTTTACATAAGCAATGTCTGAAGTATGTGCTCGGTAATCAATGTGTACTTACTGAGCGTTCTGATTTTGTTACTTATATACTTCTTGCATTTCTTAATTTGAATTTGCACAGATTTTACTAACCATTATGTTTGCTATGACTGTTAAGTTCGTTTTGCTAACTATTTCAGCAAATATTTTGTGAGACGTTATTATTTATGATTTTTGAGAGATTGAAGGAAGTTTTTATTGCATATTTAACGTCAGGCAGTTTGGCTATTGTTTCCTTTTAAGCTTTAAATGGAAATATAAGTTATTGCTATATACATATTAGTATGCTATATTATATGATTTTTAAACATTTTTAGATATTTTTGATTTCGTTCGTTTGTCATGTTTTGCTTACCTAGCAATGAGATTATCGTTGCTCAATGAACACTCATTTAGTGCTTAGCAACATATACACAGTTGTTTTACCTTGAAATTATTCAATTAATTAAAGGTTAAATAGCAGAATATTTGTATTTTTAATGATATCTGATGAGCGTGGACTCACCACGTGAAAGCTTATTCTCTGTATTCTAATAAAGGATTGCTGGGATTTTACAACAGACTGTTATTATCTTCTTCAACCAGATTATTTGTGGTTATACGAACATTTTTGCTGCATATTCCTGGTGGTTGGTTCATCACTTTTGTTCCTAATATATATATATATATATATATATATATATATATATACATATATAGATATGTTGCATCTGTTTAGATATTAATATATTTACACACACACATACATCTAGATGTTGGTTACATTCTCTGTATTGTAGCATGACTGGGCTGGATGATATGTTTCTGAAAACATCAGACTTATGTATATCTGTCATGGCTTAGTGGTAAATCACTTTGTCTATGGTGTGCAGGGTCCTGTCTTTGAGCCTTGCAGAGGCTGTTTATTTTGTTGCTGGGAAGAACAAGGGCCATTGAATACGGTGTGACTGAGGCACTTTAAAGCAGTTGTAAGCGGGTTTGCGTGGGTTTGTGGGGAGGTAAGTACTGCTAAGTTCCGGTTACAGTTTCTTATGCTCAGCTTCTATATTGCTTAACCTGTGTAGGCATAGCTTACCCCCACGCAAACAAGCTTAAACCCACTCACTGCTGCTTAAAAGTGCTTACTCCTGCTTAACCCAGCGCTAATTTCTTTAAAAGAAAAGAAAAAGTGGTTGATAGGAAAGTGGTGAAAAAAGGGGCACAAAGAGTGAAAGATGGTAGAGAAAATAGCCAGGGATGTGCAGGAAGGATGTAGGGAAGGTCCATAGCTGCCCATTTCTTCTACAGCAACAGCTGTGCATATACACTGAATTTGGAGGTAGATTTGGACACTCAAACTCCTGGAAGGGGGTGAGGTCAACAAAAATAAGTTGTGATGCCAATTAGACCAGATTACATGTGTCCAGTAGACACGTGTGCGGAATGGACAGCTATGTATGGGGCAAGATTTTTTGTTGGAACAGATTGCCCTTTTATTTTATTTTTCAGATGAGAGTGGGATGTTGTGGAGGGGTAGTAGATATATTTGGGGAGGTAGGTTGGGTAGGTTAACAGACAAGACAAACAAGACGCATATAGGGGCAGTATATGACACATGTGGGGGATAAACATCTTGGACAGGGAGGGGTATTTGGAAGTCACTAGACCATGAACCCCCAAATAGAAACAGTGGGACTGAGGTCCTCGCCCATGGGCAGTCACCACTACAACTTTATGGCCCCAAGGGTGGCTGTGCTAGAGCTGGGTAGGAGGGGCAGGCTCACCCTCTAACTGTACCATGTGGCCATCAAACTGGTGTAGCCGGTTTCAAAACTCCCTTTTCAGCTCCCTATGCACCATGGCCCGGACCTGATGACGGGTGACAGGTACCTCTCCTCCCCCGCTCCCCAGGGAGGGCCGAGCCCCATCCCCTGTGGCGATTCCACCTGAAGATGGTGCAGGGCCAACAGAGGAGGAGGTCCCAGGCTGGGCCCCAGAAGTGCTGATGCCTGGTGCCATGGCCAGCTGAGGTGGGACAGGTGGGTCCACTGGGACCAGCCTTCCCATGTAAGCTATAGTGTTGCAGTTTTAAGAATGATATGGGTTAGTAATAGTCAACAGCATTCAGGTTTAGTTATAACAGCATGCATAGGTATTCCCGTTAACCTAAGACACCAGATTTACAACAGTTGCAGAGCAAGCAGAACACATGCACATATGGGACAACAGTTGCCATTAAAACAGCATGCAGGTTTCATTGATGGCAACAGGCCACCAGTATGGGGGGTATTTTAACATGGCACATGCATAGAACCAAATGTGAATATTTGTAAACCAGTAAGCCATATGTGCCAACAAAAGTATGGAGTGTAGACGTACCCATTGAGGTGTGTAATTGGGTTATTGTTGCACATATGGTGGGGGTGAGAGAGAGAGGTCAATTAACAAATAATATATCCCTGCAGTTTTCACAACTTTCTTAGTCACTGCAGTGATCTGTCCCTTACATATATTATTACACTACCCAATGGCCTTACTTTGTACAATGGTATGTTTGTAGATTAGTATATATGTGGACTGTGTCTTACGTATAGTCAACCCCTCTTACCTGTTATAGCTGTTGAGAAAATCATTGTTAACACTACCTGACAAATACTACACATACTCCCAGATGCCATGCTTGTAGACAAGTATATGAGTGAACTGTGTTGTAACTACACTCTACACCTCTTACCTGTTATAGCTGTTAAGAAAATCATTGTTAAGACTACCTGACAAATTCTACACATACTCCCAGATGCCATTCTTGTAGACAAGTATATGAGTGAACTGTGCAATAACTACAGTCTACACCTCTTACCTGTTATAGCTGTTGAGAAAATCATTGTTAAGACTACCTGACAAATTCTACACATACTCCCAAATGCCATGCTTGTAGACAAGTATATGAGTGAACTGTGTTGTAACTACAGTTTACACATCTTACCCGTTTATAGCTGTTGAGAAAATCATTGTTAACACTACCTGAAAAATACTACACATACTCCCAGATGCCATGCTTGTAGACAAGTATATGAGTGAACTGTGTTGTAACTACACTCTACACCTCTTACCTGTTAAAGCTGTTGAGAAAATCATTGTTAAGACTACCTGACAAATTCTACACATACTCCCAGATGCCATTCTTGTAGACAAGTATATGAGTGAACTGTGTTGTAACTACAGTCTACACCTCTTACCTGTTACAGCTGTGGGGTAAATCTTTTTTAACACTACCTGACAAATTCTACACATGCTCCCAGATGCCATGTTGATGTTATACACATACCTAACAGTCCTTTATTGCACACACGGAGATCAAGGCTTGACAGGAAGCAAGTGTTAATGTGACATATTTTGGAATAACTGTCATACACTTTTGGTGAGATGCTACAATGACAGGTTTATTTCCATATACATTCTCTTTTTATATTCAGGTCTGACTATCCATTATATGTCAGTATAAGCTGCCTACATTTCTTGGATCATCACACTCAGGGGGAACAGCACGGACAGCAGATTTGGGGGCTATATCTGGACATGGACAGATCAGAGACAACAGTTGAGTATACTATATGCATACAGCTTACTACCTGAACATTCTATACACTATTACCACTCCTGGGATTCAAAGCCCTGCTGTGTGCAGTAAAAATATTGCAGTCAACATCACAGTACACTGTGCTATCAGGGAAATTTTGTAAAGTATTCCAATGCTTTCTAAGACTCCCTCAGTTGTTCTATATGACTGACCTCTTGGGACTTCCAACATTGTTATACTAAACTTCCTACACATTTTAACTGCATTCAGCAGTATAGGTAACGCTGCTTAATACAACAGCACTATTTATAGAATGCAACACTACAACAACATATGAAAGCAGAATGTACACAAGCACTCCAGGGGTTATACTTTTATTCACAAGATATTACACCTTTATTTCCACACAACCTATATGACAGTCTCCCTGCCATATTGTCTGGTTTATTCAGTACATCCCATATACAATACATTTTTATACTGGTAAAACACGTTATAGTAATGTTATATTTATTTGTTCTGACAGTACATGCTAGAATATTACTAGCCTGCAACAAAGCCTTTGCACTCTAGCAGCATGGGCTTGCTGGTTCACAGTCTGCTGATCTGCAGCTGTCGGAGAAATACAGTGATATTTAGCCATTGCGTATCCATAGTGTACACAAGCTAGGCAAGCATTATCTATGTAGTAGAATGAGTACTTAGTGGTGGGGCATCAGCCATCTGCCTGGATTCTTGGATCCACTGCTCCAAGAGATCACCCCTCCACCGATTCAGGTCAGCATGGTGATGTCTGACCTGCTCACTAGTCTGGGGATACCAGTGACACTGTTGAGGTCACGAGCGAGACTGTCCCAGGCCTCTGCTTTATACTGAGAGCCCTGGTACTGGCCCTGTAGTAGTCTCTCCTCATGGTGTTTTACCAGGACCTATACCATGAATCTGGACTCCTGCGTGCCCCAGTGCTGTGCTCTAAATCAAGTGCCTTCCCCAACTCCAGCCATTCTGCCTACAGTAGGGAGCTGCAACCAGTTATGGGAATTATTGGTGCCTGTGGGGTTTAAATACGCCTGATTTCATGCACTTTCCTGTAATTGGACATTTTTGAAAAGGCTAATATATGGGCACACCTGCTTACCTAATGTTGGCATTGCTTAAAGGGGCATACCACTGGGCAGATTGAGTTAGCTGGCCTACACATTGCTTACACCATATAAGCTGACCTGTGCAATGCTTAGCTTTGCTTAATATCTAATTAGCATTATATTTTCCTTTTGACATTGATTTATTATTTGCTACATGTTATATCTGTGTCTGGTATCTGTGATTCATGCGTACATACACTGTATGGGGTTCTGGGGAATTCAAAACTTTATTACAATAATGGCTCACATCTGGCCTTACTGCAGTACTCCAGTTCACATATTTATGTTATGTACCAGGTTATACAACATCACACTGTACATAGATTCATTTCACATGTTCAGTTTGATTTTCCTATGGTGAGGATTTGTTTGTTGAAACCTCAATCATATGTACTGCTGTGATGGCTTAGTGGTTAACTACTGTGACTGTAGTGTACAGGGTCCTGGGTTTGAGCCTTGCAGAGGCTGTTTATTTCCTTGCTGGGCAGAACACAGGCCATTGGATACAGAGTGATTACGACACTTTAAAGCGAGTGTGCGTGTGTTTGTGCTGAGCTAAGCACTGCTAACTTCCGGTTACAGTTTCTTATACTCAGTAAGCTTCCAGATTGCTTAATCTGTGTAGGCAGTGCTTACTCCCATGCAAACACACTCAGACACACTTACTAGTGCATACATATGCTTACTACTGCTTAGTTGTGCTTATACCTGCTTACTAGTGCCTTATTCGTTATGAGACTGATACTTCACATGTGCATTTCCTGCAGTACTCTAGTTCATAAATATGTGCTATTTCATGGGTTTTGCAACAAAAATATTGGTTATAACGTGCTTTGCCATGTAAAATAGAATGTGCTGCAGTGGAACTCGAACCAGGAATGCCTGCTCATTAGGTGAAGGCTCTGCCCACTTCACTATTGCTGTGCTGTTTCATTTGCATATATCTTCCTTGTTATCCTCTTCAGCCTTTTAAGCTGCTTTAACCGTAGCTAAGCGATGTGCACAACCTCGCACCTATGGTTAGCTTTAATCGGATTTAAAAAAAAAAATAAAAGGGTTTCTTCATTTACTTTTTCTGTACTATTGCTGTTGTACACATGGGGAACTGTTGGTGGGGATCTGCGGACACCTATGAGCGATCTCGCTCATTTCTTCCCACTTTCTGCTGTTCTACATTGCAGGGGCATGTTTATTCTGAGAGCTCTGCTCTCAGATATGCCCCCTGCACTCATACACACTCTGTGTAAGCCTAGGAGCTCAGGCAGCTCACCTTCATTGATATGCATGGCGCACTGCCATCCTGCTTCTAAACAGGCACTTTCATATAGGACTAAGCTAGTCCTGCACAGAGGATTGGTGAATCCAGGGGAAAGATTGCATTGCATATAAAATTTTAGGAAGAATAATATTTTTAATTAAAGGAAATCTCTTTTCCATAGCAAAAAACACTTATTCCATTTATTAAGAATATGTTATATGGAATTCGAATTATTATTGTAATTAACAGTTATTGTATTTTTATTATCTGTTAAAGTTATCACTAAGTCATTCATTTTCTTGTCTTCTATAACATATTTAGAAAATGTTTTTATCATTATTACAATTTACAAGTAATATTTTAGTTTTATTTTCATTAAAACTAAGTCCTGGTTTTATCTGGAAGGTTTCTATGGCACTAAATACAACAATAAGAGAATAATTACAATTGTTCTGCGTCAATAAGATATCATATGCAAACAAATGTATTTTGGTCATTAAATTATTGTTTATTTGTATGCCTTTGATGTCTATATTTGATCTTATATAATTTGCAAATGGTTCCATAACTAAGGTAAAAATCAATGGTGATAGAGGATAACCCTGTTTACTACCTTTACAGATTATATCTGACTCAAAAGTATATGGGCCTATTTTGATGTAAGCAAAAGAATTTTCATAGAAAACTTTAATAAGTTATATAACATATCTAAAAATTACATTCCTCCAACACTGATAATAGATACTCCCAATTAACTGAGTCAAATGTGTTATTAATATCTAAACTAACTAAAGTTAACTTATCTTTTGTATTATTAACATTATCTACTATTGTAAATACTCTTGTAATATCCTAAGAATTCATATTTAATATAACAACAGTCTGATCATTGTTTATCTATGTAGGAAGAATTTGTTTTATTCTACAAGCATGAATAGCCATGAATATTTTGCAATCTACATTCAATAAAGATATTGGCCTATATAAAGAGCATTTTGTTGAATCCTTGTAAGCTTTTAAAATTAAAGATCTAAGAATGTATTTCCAGGATGTTGAAACCTTTGCTAAACCTGTAACTACTGAAAATACTTCCAGCAAAATATTGAAAGCATCTTTGGACATCAATGTATATTGTTCAGGTGTTATGCCATCATTTACAGGCGCTTTACTAGGTTTCAATTTATTAATTTGAGTTTTGAGTTCAGACATTGAAATAGGCTTATCAATTAATTTCATCTGATCTTCCAATAGTCTGTTTTTAGCATACTTGTTTTATAAATATTTTAGTTATATATTTTGTATCAATAGTTAATTTATATTGATTCATTTTATTAAGGTGGCACCTGAATAAATCTAGTATGTCTTCTATTTTAGTAACCTTTTTTTTACTAGTAGTAGACTATATCTCCTTAATATGATTAGATTTAATGATCACTTTAGTTCTAGTAGCTAGTTTATGCATGAATGTAGGAGTTACAGAATATTTAATGATTTCAATATTTTCTAAATTAATCATAGTTTTATGTTGCAAAATTTCTAAGTACTTACTATTTAATCTATTAATCCCTTTTGATAACTTATTTCCTTTTCGACTATCTAATTTTAACTTATCAATTTTACCTTGTAAAACTACTATCTCCTTGCCCCATTGCTTTCTCTTCAGAGTTTACCATCTTATTATCATTTTACAAACTAAATATGCTTTCAAAGAATCACATACAAATATTCCAGAGGCATTACCTATATGGTTAATTTCAATAAAAGACTGAGTCTCTTTATTAAAAAAAAATCAGTAAATTCTTTCATATTAGTTATATAGGCAGGAATACTTTTGAAGGATATAGTATTATTAAAATTTAACATGGCTATGAATGTTATCGCACTATGGTCTAATAATGGGCAGGAGACTACTATAACCTTAGCTAGCCTACTAGTGATATTGTTTGAAACCATGCCTCTCAACTGTACAGATTTTTGCAGAATGTCCAGATTTTTGCCTCATATTTTTTGTCCCTTTTTCATAAAATTGTGGTTTTCTGGCAAATCATTGGCAAGTCATTAAATACTGGATGGACATTTGAGTTTCAGGCTTCATGCCCTTCAGAAAATTCATGTTAACACAAAACCAGTTATTTTATCATCTTTCTAAGTTTGTAAGAGCAATATTTAAAAATTGTCACTATTTTTGGGACTTTTCCCCTCATTATTTATGGCTTTGTCCAGATTTCTTGCTCTTTGAGGTTGAGAGGCATATTTGAGACATATACTTTATCTACTCTAGATTATAGTCCATGTCCATGTGAGAAATGTGTAATGGAAAGTGAGTCTGACACGGAAAATTGATTAATATCCCTAATAATAAATAAATCAATAAATTCCATTAATACTTTTGCTGAAGCAGGTCTAATCCAGTTATTACTAGGATTAGAATGCTTATCATGTACTATACAATTAAAATTTCCTGCAAGGATAATGCTTCCTTTTGAAATTTGAATTATTTCTTCTAATTGGTGTTTAACAGCTTTAACTCCTATTCCAGGTATCCAAAAAACATTAATCCATGTATATAGTTTCCTTTTAATCTCTAGAGTCACTGAACAAAACATTCCCTTTTCATCATTATGTGTATTTAGGATTTTAGGTATTGGTATAGAATTCTTCCATAATATATCCACCCCTCTTTTTCTGTTTATAATGACATCTAGTTAAAACAGAAAATACTTTGTATTGAGTCTATCTATATCTTCTTGTATTAAATTTGTATTGTATTAAATTAAATTTTCCTGTAGAAAAATTAAATATCTTTAGAAATTGATTTAAGTTACCCGTCTTACTGCCATTATGCAATCCATTAACATTAATGGATATACAATTTAAATAAGTCATGTTAGAAATATAAACAAAATACAAATAATATCCTCAAGCTTTTGTAAATATGATATTACTAAAAGTACCACACCAACAAGCCCTGAACCACTTATTTATAAATATAAATCTAACAACTTAGTAACTGTTTACTACATGCATACTATTACTTAAAGTAGACGCCAATAAAAAAAATATGTTGCAAAATATTAAACATAAATTTCTATTTTCCCTCTCTTCCCTGATGGTGTTTAATACTCCTGGCTTGAATAGCAATCCTACCCAAACACTCTTACCAATCAACAAGTAAAAGTCAAACACCCTCTACTACTAATTGAAAAATAGGATAAATGAAAGGTCTTAGTCATTGGCAAAATAAGAGAAAATGTAGGTTGTATGGTATTATATTTTAAACTAATTAGCAAAATTCTATACTAGATATATATCTTTTCTCAACATAATATCTCTTGTATTTGAAATAAGTTAACTTAACAATCAAATTTATCACTGAAATAGTTTGTATCCCATTAAACCTACTTAGTTTATAACTGTATAAGTGAAGTACTCAGATTCCTAAAGTGTTAACTAATAATACATTATTAAAACAGAAAGAAAGCAACTGACACCAGTGTAATCACCATAAAATCACCTTTTTAATGATCTGAGCACTTTCTTCAGTAGTTTTCACCCGACTTCTTCAGAGACAAAAGGCAAAAGGCACAACCCTTAAATATCACAACACAAGAAATCATATGATTTCACACCTTATTAACCAATCGTCAATCAAATGAAGAATATATTTCAGATACATAATAAAAACAGAATCATATAATAACCCCTAGCAAAAAGTGACTTAAAAAACTACAATTATCACATAACAAACTTTGCTTTTAGTCTCAAAACACTATTTGTAGAAATTACTTCATTCAGTCCCAGGGGAGAACTGGCATTGCATCTAAGTTGCCATTACAATTCTTTGTATTTAAAATACAAGTCAGAAGGACCTCCCCTGGGTCCTAGGTCAGCCTTGTCAATAGCTATAAACTTAAAACTATGTGAGTGGGATTTTTAAATGTGCTTGGGAAAGGTGTTTCTTTCGTCCCCTTCTGGATATTGTAAAGATGTAGTTATATCCTCCTTCTAAGTTTCATTTTGGCCTACCCAATATAGAAACTGCCACATTGTTGACACCTAGCCTCATATACACCACCCCATGCTCTAACAATAAAATATGTAAGCAAATTTAATTACTTCCCAATCTTTATTGTAAACCTCAGTCCGTTCCTGTATATAACTGCACTGGGGACACTGGCCACATTTTTTCATGGCTCCGCTAGTTTCCCCTCCAGTACCCCTTTCCAACAGTGATTTGAAAGATAAATCCTTCTTTTATACAATAGTAGGTTTTACTCCTAACTTTTCTATCACATCTGGTTGAGTCCTAAAGATGTCCCAGTTGTGGCAAATTATATTTTTTATGTACTCAATGTGAAGGTTAAATGGCAAAATCAATGCTTTTTCAAAGTCCCTATTTTCCAATAGGACTCCCTGGTTGCCACAGTTGACTTCTAACCTGCTGTTAGTATCCCATAGGGGGATAAACAGCCTTCTTGTCTTTTCCAATTGACCTCTTGAAAAATGCTACTGAGAAAAGAAGCAGGATACCTTCTCCAGCATCCACTTTAGTATGGAGCATTCACTCCCAAAATGTTGTCATCGGTAACCATTTAAGCTAATCTCACCAGTTGCCCCTTAAGTAATGACTTTGGGTTGCACCCTACACAGTCATTTTTTGGACGACATTATTATATTTTGGACCGACAGTAAAGAAAGACTTGAGCAGTTCTTTTTTTACATCAGTTCAAGCACAAATTTTTTGAAGTTTACTTTGGAAGTGGGCAAAGAGTCTGTCCATTATTTCAATGTGACTATTCTTAAGCACAGGGGCGAAGGTAGATTGGCATCTTCCATTTATCTAAAACCTACATATTCTAACTCACTGCTGCACTTTGACAGCTGAAACCCGCTTCATCAAAAAAATTCATTAGTTAAGGGGCAATTGGTGAGATTAGCTTGAATAGTTAGTGATGACATGTTTAGGAGTGAATGCTCCATAATAAGGGGGACGTTGGAGAAAAGAGGTTATCTGACCTCTTTTCTCAGTAACATTTTTCAAGAGGTCAATTGGAAAAGACAAGAAGGGCTGTTTATCTCCTTATGGGGTGGGGGTTGACAACAGGTTAGCGGTCAACTGTGGCAACCAGGGAGTCCCACTGGAAAATAGGGACTTTGAAAAAAGCATTGGTTTTGCCATATAACCTTCACTTTGAGTACATAAAAATATCATTTGCCACAATTGGGATATCTTTAGGACTCAACCAGATTTGATTGAAAAGTCAGGAGTAATACCTACTATTGTATACAAGAAGGGCTCATCTTTCAAGTCACTGTTGGAAAGGGGTTCTGAAGGGGAAACTAGTAGATCTATGAAAAAAGATGTGACCAGTGTCCACGAGGCAGTTATTTACAGGAAGGAACTGAGGTTTATAATAAAGATTGGGGAGTAATTAAGCTCACTTAGAAATTATATTGTTACAGCATGGGGGTGGTGTATATAAGGCTAGGTGTCAACAATGTGACAGTTTCTATATTGGGTAGACCAAAATGAAACTTAGAAGGAGGATATAACTACATCTTTATGATATCCAGAAGGGGACAAAAGAAACGCCTTTCCCAGGCACATTCAAAAATTCCCCTCACATAGTTTTAAGTTTATAGCTATTGACAAGTTTGACCTAAGACCCAGGGGAGGTCCTCTTGACTTGTATCTTGAATGGAAGGAATTGAAATGTCAACTTAGGTGTAATGTCAGTTCTCCTCTAGGACTGAATGAAGTCATTTCTATTAGTAGTGTTTTGAGACTGAAAGCAGAGTTTATTAATTGAAATTTGTAGTTTTTAAGTCACTTTTTTCTAGGGTTTATTATATGATTCTGTTTTTATTAGATATCCATTACATATTCTTAATTTGATTGACACTGGCTAGTTATTAAGCCATGAGATCATGTGATTTATTGTTTTTATTTAAGGGCTGTGTCTTTTACCTTCTGTATCTCTAAAGAAGTTTTGTGAAAATTACTGATGGAAGCACTCAGATCATTAAAAAGCTGATTTTATGGTGATTACATGTGTGTCCGTTGCTCCATTATTTGTTTTAAAGGTTTGAGTAATAATACATTATCAGGAACAGATGTGCTTTCTAAACATTCAAACACAACTGTGTGTCATGCACAGTAAATTCAGACTTGCCGAATCTAGTTTTGTTTCTATAACTTGAACACTAATCCAGACCATTTTTTTTTGGAGACGGTTCCCCTGCACCCTAGTGGCAGGAGTATGCAGTTAGAACTTGTCTGATCAAAGACTGCAGGAACGGGGCTCAGTTTTTAGCTTTTGATTGGTTAATTTGTTTAAATCAGTTTGGTCATTTGCTAATGTTATATAAAAAAATACACTTTATGCATCACTGCTTAGCTAGGGTTAAACTATTCCTGGCGCCATAAAGTCTGCTCTTCAAAATTTCCCTTAGAACTAGCCAGTTGTTTTAGTTTTAGCACTCAAATCTGTTTCTTTGAGCTCAGCACTTGTTCAGAACTCATTGCAAGCACTAAATATGCTACAAATTACTACAGCACTCAACTTTCCTCACTTGTCTAGACGAAAACAGTTTTTAGTACTTAATAAATAAGCACCTATCCAGGCATGTCTAAGGGTCAGCTCCCAGTGATTTCTCCTGTCTACCTGATGAATCTGGGCATCTTGGGGCAATGCAGCAATTGCCTCATGTACACAGACAACCCTCTCCTCCTACCACCCAACACTACAACCTGTGAGAGATGCACTTATATAGCCAAACTGGAAGCAAAGCTCTCTTCACCCAAGTCTGGACTAGACAGTCAAGAGAAGGTAAACACTTGCACCACACCACACTCATCACATAGTCCCTCAAAACCTACACCACCAAAACACACACATAGCAACACAAAACACATACCTACATTCATGGAGGCTCTCAATAAAAATCTGCTCAAGCAACAGAGACCTCCAAAGCAGAAACACATGCAACCTCAACCCCCCCAACACAACCCAAATGACACAGCCCACAAACTCAGTGTGCCTCTTAACCACAGCCCATAAGGCATAACAACGTACCCAACACTCTAGTCATAGGTGACTCTATAGTCAGTCACACTGATGTTCCACTCACCAAGTTAAACAAGAAGAAAGTTACTGTCAGCTGCCTGTCGGGTGTCAGGATCTGCCACATAATGCACGTACTCAAGTCACTCCACAACAAGTACAAATAAGAGTCTGGCATTGTCCATGGTGGTGTGAATGACCTGAGCCGTACCTCCCTGGACTACATGAAAAGAGACAAGGAAGAGCTCTCCGATCTTGTAGGCCAGGCAGGTATGACCCTAGCCTTGAGTATCATGCTGCCATCACCCAGAATGATACCACAGTACAAGGACAAAATGATTGACTTCAACAATTGGCTAAGCTTCTGGTGTCATTCTAAGGGGATCCAGTATCTGTCTGCCTGGGATAACATGATTGACAGGCCACTATGCTTTGCCAGAGATGGCTTGCACCTTTCGCCCTTGGGATTCCGGATACTGGCTAAGGCTCTTGCCACCCCTATAGTGCCTTTTTTAGGCAAAGTTCAAATGACAAATTCACCACTATAACAGGTACAAGCAAGCAAAATCTGAGGGTAAGGTTACTCAATGCTAGAAGTCTAAAACTCAAAATGCATTCATTCGAGGCACTCCTTAAAATGGAGAACATCAGCATCTGTGCACCGACAGAGACCCGGTTCAATGCTCCAGAGAGCACCCCTGCATTACCAGGCTATAATTCATACCACACCTTTTGGCCACCTAACCTGGAACTAAACACTAAAGGTGGAGGCATATCCATATTCATTAAGGATATCTACACCTCCAGGCTAGTTGCTTAGCATAATGCATCCGAGACTATCCAAGTGCAACTAACTCTGGGCAAGACCGCAATACAAATTGTAACTTGCTACAGATCCCCCACCATGCCCCAGGATTCCCACTCCTCATTTCTTGATACAATGGAAAATATTAGGGTACAACTCTACACCCTAATAATGGGCAATTTCAACTACCCCACCATTAACTGGGAAAACTACTCATGTACCAACTCTTTTGCCCAACATTTTCTGGAATTCATAAATTCCAACGCCTTGGATCAACTTATCCACACCCCCACCAAGGGCAGCAATATCCTAAACCTGGTCATTACCAACATGGGCGACGAGTGTTGCACAACAGAGGTCAATTCCTTGTTGATCAGATCTGACCAAAAGCTAATCAGCCTAGACATCCACATCCTGCCCACCCCCACCCCCCATTAGGGAAACCACCATAACAAAATTTCTCCAAAGCCAATTTCCATGCTTCTTAAGACATAAGTGGCAAACTTCACAACACCCATGCAGACAGACAATAGATGTATAACTGCTAAATCCTACACAAATGCACTTTATAAGCACTTACACAAGTGCATGGATCATGCTATCCCTAACAGAACCAAGATGCTATCCTCCAAAAAAAGAAAGCCAATCTGGTGGTCCCCTGCCATAAACAAATTACACAACAGAAAAAAGAAACTTTTGCAAAAATGAGTAGAATCCCATGACTGGAAGAACTCCCTGGTCAGCCTCAGTAAGAAGCTGAGATCCCTCATAAAATCCTCCAAAGCTAGTTATGAAAACAAAATTGCCACTGATTCTAAAGACAGCCCAAAGCATTCTATAGCTATGTCAAGAATATCAATGGCAACACTCAGATCCACTCTGAGTTACAGCACAATGGCACTAAATATACAGACCCAACTGATATTTCCAACATCCTGGCAGATAGGTTCAGTGCTAACTTTACCCCCCTCTCACCCCCTAAAGGGCCCATCTCTATACCAGAAGAATGCAAAGTTTCTGTAATCATGGCTGCACAGGTAAAAAACACACTCTTCAAAGCCAAGAACAAAGCATCCATGGGACCTGACAACATCCCAGGCTGCATTCTACATGAACTACAGAATGAGTTGGCACCCCACCTAAGCACCATGTTCAATCATAGCCTCACCTTGGGCTTTGTGCCCACTGAATGGCACACAGCAATGGTTATCCCACTCCAAAAAGGGGGAGTTACCATGGACCCCGGGTACTACTGCCCCTTTAGCCTAATATACCTGATCTGCAAGGTCATGGAATGTATCATCATGGAACTTATAAACAAAGACATTGATAATCTCCAAACTCTGGACCCCACCAGTTTGGGTTTGTAAAAGGCAGATCATGTTTCCTAAATGTTATTGACTTCTTTGAAGCAGTCACCAAAGCTATAGATGAGGGTAAGGTGGTTCACACAGCCTATCTAGATCTTGCCAAGGCTTTTGACACCATCCCCCACTCTGGAATTATAGATAAACTCACTAAACTGGGTATAAATCCCTATGTCACAAGATGGGTTGCCAACTGGCTCACTAACAGAACCCACACTGTGAAAGTAGCAGACTCCAAATCTGACTTCAAACCAGTGACAAGTGGAGTACCACAGGGTTCAGTCCTGGGTCCTCTCCTGTTTGGTATCTACTTTTCTGAAGTACAGGCCAACACAGAAAGTCTTTTGCTAATGAAGTTCACAGATGACTGAAAACTAGGAGCCATAATTGAAACTCCTAATGATGTGGACAACCTACAAAAGGGCCTCACTGAGACATATGCCTGGTGTCAAAACCATGGCCTGAAGGTCAATGCCAAAAAGTGCATTGTCATCCTCTTTGGTAAAAAACTCTGTACCCATGAGCTACCACATAGGTGGTAGTCTACTTAAGACTGAAAGTGTGATAAGAGACGTAGGGACACAGGTGGACAGTAGTCTCTCCTTTGATAATCACATTGCCACAGTAGTCAGGAAATCCTTCTACATGGCACACCTCATCACAAAAGGTTTCTCATCCAGGAAAAAAGAGGTCATTGTTCCCCTCTACTCGTCACTCATTAGACCCATTATAGAGTACAATGCCCCTTTTGCTATGTACCTCACAAGACATCTACAACAACTGGAAAGGCCAAAGAAATACCTAACAAAGAGAATTACTGGCCTCAAACAGATGCCCTACACAGACCGTCTCAAAAAACTCCAGCTTTACTCAGTCGCATATCACCTACTCAGAGCGATCTCTGCCTAACATACAAAGCTATGTCAAACCCAGAGCTGATGGACATGCTCCACTTAAAGAAATCCCAATCCCTCTGAGCTACACACTCTATGGACCTAAAATTGTCACCACAATAAACAGAACATGCTGGAGGGATAGATTCCTGTCCCAGAGACTTCCCATACTATGGAACAAACTACCTATCTATATCAAACAAAGCTCCTCATTAGCACTCTTTAAGAAAAATCTTGATGACTGGATGGGAACTAGGAAATACACCCTGGGAATCACCTCTGTGGCTCTGCTCGACAGGGGTACAGGAAAATAATTTTCTTAGGTGGCGAATGCCAGGGTACCTTTTTGGGTAGGCTTGTATAGGCCCTAGGGCCGATAGCCTACTACCTACCTATGAACCTATGAAATGCAAGAATGTTAGTCATAGCGTAAAAAAAAAATATATATATATATATATATATATATATATATATATATATACACACATAAAATTTCTACTGTTTTGTCAACTTTGCAACAAAATCATATTGACAATAAGATAAAAAATTAGATTTCAGATTTATTTGACATTTTCTGGTATTGACAGGTTACAAAAAAACTACCCCTGGGATTCAGTAATGCTTACATGGAGTGAAAGAATAGTGTAAGCATTACTGCATGAAATATGGCTGCCGAGTGATCCTGTAAACAAGCCTGGAGATGTGCACACCTCATTTGCTGGTGAAAACCATGCAATTGAGGTGAATTACTGATTCAGGAAGCAAGCAGGCATCTGTGCAGGAATAGTGTTATGTGCAGAAATGTATTCGGCTACACACACAATAAAATGGATGACACATCACATTACCTGTAACTTACCATGTATAGGCAGTATACTGTGTTTATCCAACATAGGCAGCCCTCAAGCACCATCCTCACAACTGCCACAGGCACAAGGTAAGTCAGTCTTATTAACAATAAATGAATGGATTAGTATGTTTTGGTAGCATATCTATGGTTATGCTGCATGTATGCAAGGGAATGGGATGGCCTACTGGGATAGCAGCAGACAACCGACAGTTATGTGGGACACCAGGAAATGTCTGCACAATACTGGCTTCCTCACACTATGCGATATCATTTAAGGTGACAAATCCCACTGCAGTATATGTGGGGAGCCAACTAAGGGGGGGGGGTCTTAGGTCACATGCATGGATGTCACTGTGGGGATCCTATACTCACCCGCAGACTCACACAGCTAGTCAGCTGCAGAAAACCATAAAGGAATGTCTGGCAAAGGCACACAAATGGCGACAATGATAGAATAACCCCCTACAGACCTACACAGTGATATTCCAGCAGGCCTTGCATTTCCAGTAAGGCTCTGAAGGGTAAGAAGTCTGAAACTCAGTTGTATGGCATTACAATCTAAACTGTGGTCTGTAGTGATATGCCCCTATTCTGCAAGACAGGGCATAATGCTATGCTAAGAGGAACCAAAATGTAAAGCCAATATCAAAACAGTCTGTGCAAATTTGTACTGTTGACAGGTGTGCCCCCCACATAGAAATGCAGTAATATGTAAGTTTGTAGGGTAATAGCAGCAGAGCACACATTGCCAGGGCTGTTCCGATCAACATGGATAACTTGTTGCATGTCCACAATATGCAGGGGTCAATGAACTACACATATGCGTGGGGAAGACTATCAGGATGTGGCCAGCAACTTTTCATGGCTGTTGTGTCCTAGTGTCCTAGGTACAGTATTGTGGTGGACATGACCATGTTCCATGAAATGCAGTGCCAACTATTTTGCAAGTCAGCTACACCTACGGTGGGAGTAGTACACACTGTCCAGATGTAATATCCATTACTGCTGGGAAGCTGGACAGGTCATGTACAGCGAGCCACACATATGAACAGTGCACAGGTTGGAGTAACCTACATAGTGCCTACCATACCTCTCAACTGTACAGACCTCTTGCAGAATGTACACAGGTATGCATAATATTTGTGGTGTCTTTACTCTGAAATAGTGGTTGTCTGGCAAATCATTGTCAAACCACAAAGGTCTAAATTAAAAAAATATTGATGGATTGTAGTGTCTCAGACTTCATACCCTATAAAAAATGCTTGCTAATGCAAAATCTGTTATTGTATCACCTTTCCAGGTTTGTCAGGCCAATAGTTACAATGGCCCATATATTTAGGTCTTTGTCACCCAATTACTCATGGCCTTGTCCAGGTATCTGGATCACATACGCAGAGAGGTATGGTGCCTAGTAGCATGGCAGTGTGATTTGTCATTGACCATTGTCACCTCAGGGGGGTCCACTGCCTGGTAGCCTGGGAACATATGAGTGAGAGAATGCACTGTCTTGCTACAGATGGCCTGCATCAGTCTCACATGGCCTACAGGCCTCTGGCAAAGTCCCATGACTCACCCATAGTGTCTTTGTAGGGAATGTCATGGGGTCCATACTACCAACATAACACAGTCAACAAAATGCAAATGTAAGGTTATGCTGCTAAATGATAGTAGCATACCTCTCAACTTTGTAGAGGAAGAAATCTGGAAAAAGACATACATAATGGTGTGATAAAGGCCCAAATATAGAGACCATTTGAAATATTCCTCTAATAATTTTATAAAGTTGATAGAATAACAGAGAGGGAGTGTAGTAGCAATGATGTCATGAAGGGTGTGAAGTCTGAAACTCTACTGTTCTGTCAGTATTTCCTGACTGCAATCCTGAGTGATTTGCAACAAATGTGCTAGAAAACAACAGTATTAAGGGAAACTGACCACATATATGAGGTATGAATCTGGATAATCTGTAAGAATATGTACAGCTGACAGGTATGGCTACACTAGGATATGACCTTCCAGGTAAGAAGAATACTGCACAACCAGGAGATCCCCAGCCATCATATCACCAATTTGCCAGATCTTTTACACAGCTTCATCAGTCAATCGACTGTAGACACACCTCCCAACTGGCCGGATTGTGCAAGAATGTGCATCATCCATCTTGCATTTCTCTAGTAAATAACTGTGATGATGTGATTATATCTGTCAGTAGGTAATGACACAATACAGTACAGTGTCAAACATTACATATGTCAGAAAATGTCTACTAAAACAAACACTGTAACTCAAGCAACTCATACATTGATAAGAGCAATAGTTACAGGACCCCTTATGTTTGGCCCATTGTTTCCCCATATTGGCAGCCTATCTCCAGATATCATGCACAAACAGGTTGCAAGGTATGGCTGTAGCACACAACACCCCGGACTGGAGTATAACTATCCCTGGAATGGATTCCCACACTTACTATAGAAGATCATACTGAGCATGCTATTACACTTAGGAAAGTGAAGCCCATATCTGAAACCACATCAGACTATTATATCTCTCCATTGTACAGATGCCTCTGCATGCACTCTGCTATGTAAACCTGTCTCCACACACACCCATCAGATAGGATTACCCACAAGCAGCTGTATATCTGCATCTGGGACAGACACTGATAGAGTGAGACACACAGGGAGACACACACACAGAGTGAGTCAGACAAAGGGATATCCTGAATGGCATAGAGTGATGTCCTGCTACAGACAAATGCATACCAGTTGTAACCAGTGGCATGAAGATGAGATTCATTGTCTGATGGTACTGAGGTGGGGGTTGGAATATCACATCAGCTACCTTTGTGTGTGTGTGTGTGTGTGTGTGTGTGTGTGTGTGTGTGTGTGTGTGTGTGTGTGTCTGTAGGTTAAAGATTTTGAGCCTGTTCACACCCAGCACATTTCACATTGCCTTACTTTACAGGATATGAAATGTCATCCACCTTACAGGTACCTTTGAGCAGCCTACAGCCCTACAAGCTCTGTGGAGTGTGCAATAACTGCATAACAGTATAGTACAAATAACTAGATAGGTAGGGATTCTAATCTCTGTGCTGACAAATATAAAAGTGTGTGTGTTTGTAGATTAAAGATTTTGAGCCTGTGCAGACTCAGTACACTTGCCATTGCCCTATTTTAGCAATCCTGCTGATGTCAGTCACCTTAGAAGTACCTTTGACACTATAGTACAAATAACTAGACAGGTAGGGGTTCTAATCTCATTCACAGCAAATGTAAAAGTGTGTGTGCGTCTGTAGGTTAAAGATTTTGAGCCTGTTCACACCCAGTACACTCCCATTGCTCCACTTTAGTAGTCCTGCTGATATCAGTCACCTTAGAAGTACCTCAGAACAGCCTGCACCCCTATAAGCTCTTTGGTGCATGCAATAATTGTGTAACACTGTAATACAAATAACTAATTAGGCCGAGGTTCTAATTTCAG